>NC_083386.1:1047500-1398333 GCF_031755915.1 Ziziphus jujuba
TTAGAAAAAAAAGAAGCCCTTTCATTATTATTCATTGTTAATAAAGTTAATAAAGTAACATTTTTTTAATAACTTTTTTCCCTTCCTTACCCCATAGAGATATTGAATAGAACGAGCTTTTTTTTTTTCCACTGTAAGTTTTAAATGTCCTTCAAAAGTAAGTAAATAGATTCGAAACATATAAAATGCAGTTAAGCCAGCTGTGGAACAAGCGATTATTGCAAAAATTGATGAATATATCCATCTATCACTAAGAATTTCATCTTGGGACCAAAAACACGCAAGGGGTGGAATACCACACAGAGAAAGTGTACCTAATAAAAACGCAGTTTTTGTAATTGGTATATGTTTTTGTAAACCACCCATAAGAAACATATTATGGCTTTTATCTGGAGAATATCCAACAATTGTTTCCATGGAATGACTAATTTATCCGGATCCTAAAAACAACAATGCTTTCAAATAAGCATGAGTAATCAAATGAAATAAAACCGCTCGATACAACCCTATACCTAGAGCCAACATCATATAACCCAATTGAGACATTGTAGAATAAGTTAAACCCCTTTTAATATCTTTTTGAGCAAGAGCTAAAGTGGCTCCTAAAAGTAATGTTATTATCCCAATAAAATCTATTAGATTCATTATGAAAGGTATAACTATGAAAACGGAAGAAGCCAAGCTTCAAGAAAAATTCCAGCTGCTACCATAGTAGCAGCGTGTATAAGAGCGGAAATAGGGGTAGGTCCTTCCATAGCATCGAGTAACCATACATGAAGGGGGAATTGGGCAGATTTAGCAACTGCACCGGCAAATAATAGACAGGAACACAAAGTAACAACTGAAAAATCAACTTCATTGTTATCAACCACGTTATTGAATATTTCAAACAAATCCCTAAATTCTAAACTACCTGTTATCCAATAAAAACATAAAATTCCTAATAATAACCCAAAATCCACTACACAATTAGTTACAAATGCCTTTTGACAAGCAATTGCCGCAATAGGTCGGGTGAACCAAAAACCTATTAATAGATAAGAACATATTCCAACAAATTCCCAAAAAAAATAAATTTGTATCAAATTTGAACTAGTAACTAATCCTAACATTGAAGTATTAGAAAAACTCATATAAGCAAAAAAATCTCAAATATGCCTGATCATGAGACATATAACTATCACTATAAATAAGAACCATAACTCCAGTAGTAGTGATTAATATTAACATAAGAGAAGTAAGTGGATCAATTAAATAGCCAAATTCTAAAGAAAAATCATTATTGATGGTCCAAGACCATACAGACAAATAAATAGAACTGTTATTTATTTGTTGAATAAATATATGAATGGAAAAAATCATAACTATACTTAATAGTAAAACACTAGGAAAAACCCACATGCGGCGAAGATTTTTTATTGCCGTTGGAAAAACCAAAAGTCCTACTCCTATTAACATAGGAGTTGGAAGGGGAATGAAAGGTATGATCCATGAATATTGATATGTATAGTCCATACAAAAGAATCTTTTTATCTTAATTAATTGTTTCTGATTCACCGGCTTTTATTTCTTTTGAAAAGGATCAGTTAATAAGAAAAGTTAAGATATACAAAACTGAAATAGAATTTTCTAGCTTTAATTATTCTGAATCTTTCTCAACTATCTCAAATATTTCAAATCAAGAGGTTAAAGTTGGTCAAACGATATGACCAAGTTACTAGTGAAAAAGAAATATGTTTTTTTATTAAATTATTCAGTCAAATTTTATGAAGATACAAAAAATGAAAATTTAAATTTTTATTACTATTATGTATTACAATAATTTATTTATATATATAGAGCAAGGATAAAAAATTTCACAAAAAATAGTTTTTTATTGTGACATGAAGCATAAATATATGAAGCGTAAATAACCCTAATTTAACTCATTAAATAAAAGTTATTTAATTTAGTTTTAGTTGGATTATTCAGAATCAATAACGAATTTGAACCGATTGATTGTCTTCTATTCAAATAAAAGACTTTTGTCGGAAAGGTTATGATAAAGAAACTATGACTTCAACACGTGACTTTATATAAAATTTAAAGAAGGAATTCCTAAAATAGCTTTTATAAAACCATCTATCCTATATCTTTTTATAGATTAACTACTAGTCTCATTCTAATTTTTAAAATTTAATTAGATTTACTCATTTATCGAGCTTGACCAATTAAATAAAATGAATAATTAATAGAAACAAATTACTAAAATTTTTTTTAATAAGGATAGGTGTTGGGTTATTAAACATTTTGATGCATTTTATTCCATGAATAAAATTTCGGATGACGAAAAAAAAAAACTAGATAGAGATAGAAAGGCATAGGTTTTTTCTTTGTATTTGTTTTTTTTCTCATATCAACTCCAATCAATTCTAGTTCTATTGCATAGTAGATTCTATAGATATAGAAGATATCAATTTGAAGGAAGATATAAGAGTACCAATAAAATAAATACAAATCTTTCTTCTAGATGTTGTATCAAATTGTATGGAATAGAAAAAAACAAATAAAAAAATTTGTATTTAATTTTTAAAAACCGCCATATTGTTTGTGTTGCTAATAATATTTTATGCGATTTTTCTAGATCCATATTTTTATAAAGGAAGTACAATCTAGAAAATAAATAGATCAATAATTATAATTAATAGTAAAGAATAATTGGTGTTGAACAATAGATGTCTTTGACATCCAACCCTGGTAATGAATAACCTATTAGAATTTTTTAATGGCAGTTCCAAAAAAGCACACCTCTATATAATGAAAAACGCATTCGGAAAAATATTTGAAAAATGAAGGGATATTCGGCAGCATTGAAAGCTTTTTCATTAAGGAAATCTCTTTCTACGAGGAATTCAAAAAGTTTTTTTTGTGCAACAAATAAATAATTCAAGATTGGGAAAAATATGAATTGATTTGACTCGAAAAGTAATCTAGTTTCAGTTTTTTTTTTTAAGTTGTTTAATTTTATTTTATTTTTTTAGTTTGATTTTTATTTTATATTTTATAAGTTATAAAAATAAAATAAAATTGATAATTTGTCAAAGTTAAAATAATTAAACTAATAAAAGGAATAATTTATATTCTTTCATGGTTTGATCCGATCAATAGTAATATTAAATAAATTGAAGTTGTTTTGCTCTTATAGTTGAATAGGAATTTTGTGTTGACTGAATTTGAAAATCTAAAAACGATAATTTTTTTTGTTTGAAAAAAGTGTAAAAGCAAGCACAAAATTTCACCTTTCTTTTTAGTATGTTTTATAATTTTCAAGGTGGGGATTCTTATTTTCCCCATCGATTAGATAATTCAATAATGACAAAGATTTTTCTTTTTTATTTATATTATTTTTATACTATATATTCATATTCTAATATATTTAGAATACTATAGAATATAGAAAAGTAGGGATAAGATTTTTAGTCAAAATTAATAGATCATTTAATATAATAGATCGTTGAAACTAATTGATTACGATTAAAATGTGTCTTATCACTTTCTAAATTCTTATTTCTCTAAGTTCGTATCACTATAGATCCTTAACTTTCACCCCAATTAATGAAAACCCCTTTTACCTTTTTTAGGTGATTATACAAAGACTCTGCCGATTTTTTCTTCGCGGAAAATTTTTTTGTAGATTCATAAAATCCCATAAATAAGAAATGAATCATTAAAAAATGCACATTATAAAGATAAAGAACATTTTTGAGTTTTATACACGGAATGAAGTCCGAAATATCTAGGTACAATAGTTCCCGTTTAATCGAGCATAAACTAATAAATTCTGAAAAAACCCTAGTGTTAAGTTAAATGAAACTGACACCCTAATACTAAATATAATGATATACTGAGAAAAATAAGGATTCTTTTTGAAAAACGATACGTTCAAATCCCTAATTTTGAAATTGTCAAAAAGTTTTTTTTTAATCATCAATTTTAATGTTTCCTAAAATATATTGCATTGAATTGTTTCGTTTAATCTTGATGATTGAATAAAAATAGGTTATTATGATTTCGAGCAAGCCGCTATGGTGAAATCGGTAGACATGCTGCTCTTAGGAAGCAGTGCTAGAGCATCTCGGTTTGAGTCCAAGTAGCAGCATGGCATCTTCTAAAAGAGTAAGTCCTATGATGAAATCAATTCCCGATTTCCATTCCTATAACTGAGGTACCCCATTTTTAATTTCAAAAATTTATGATATTTTCAACTTTAGAGCATATATTAACTCATATATCATTTTTTTATCGTTTCAGTTGTAATTACAATTCATTTAATAACCTTATTAATCGATGAAATCGTAGGCCTATATGATTCGTTAGAAAAAGGCATGATAGCTACTTTTTTCTGTATAACTGTATTATTAGTTACCCGATTGATTTATTTGGGACACTTACCATTAAGTAATTTATATGAATCATTAATCTTTCTTTCATGGAGTTTTTTCATTATTGATCTAGTTTCCTATTTTAAAAAAAACAAAACTGTTTTAATTTAAACACAATAACCGCCCTAAGTGCTATTTCTACACAAGGTTTTACTACTTCGAGTCTTTTAACTGAAATGCATCAATCCGCAATGTTAGTCCCGGCTCTTCAATCCTATTGGTTAATGATGCACGTCAGTATTATGGTATCAGGCTAAGCAGCTCTTTTATGCGGATCGTTATTATCAGTAGCTCTTTTAGTCATTACATTTCAAAAATTAGTAAGGATTTTTAGTAAAAGCAACAATTTTTTAATGATCCACTTTCTTTTGGTGAGATTCAATACGTCAGCAAAAGAAACAATGTTTTACAAACCACTTCATTTCTTTCTTCAAGGAATTATTACAAATCTCAATTGATTCAACAATTGGATCTTTGGAGCTATCGTATTATTGGCCTCGGGTTTATCTTTTTAACCATAGGTATCCTTTCGGGAGCGGTGTGGGCTAATGAAGCATGGGGATCATATTGGAATTGGGATCCTAAAGAGACTTGGGCATTTATTACTTGGACCATATTTGCGATTTATTTACATACTCGAACAAATTTTAAAAGCATAACTTCCATAATTGTGGCATCGATGGGATATCTTATAATTTGGATATGCTATTTCGTAGTTAATCTATTAGGAATAGGGTTGCATAGTTATGGTTCTTTTACATCAATATCGAATTGAATTGAAGAAAGGGCTTGACGAATACAAACCTAGGACAATGTAAGCATATATATAAGAAAACTTCGTGTAAGCCATTGAGAAACCTTTGAATCAAGTAATGTAAATGATTCAAATGTTTCTCAATGGCTTACATATCTAGTTAAAATAGAATTCCAACTCATTTTTTTATTTTAGTTACTTAAACTTACGAGAAGAAAAAATATTTTTTTTTTATTTTACAACGAACGGTTTTCACAATCATAGGATTTTTGTTTGATGTTTTGGTTTGTTTACTAAGGAAAACTATCAATAAAAAAATTAGATAGAATAGCTTCGACTTTGTCAACTGATAGTGAGAAAATGAAATCCAAATAAATCCCAATAGCTATTACAGGTAGTAGCATAGAGAGCGAAACAAATAGCTCTCATGGCCTAGAATATAAAAAAAATAAAAAATAAATAAAAAAAAAAGAGTTTGGAGCATTAAAAAGCTTGTATCTGATACGAACCTAGGACGACCTGCTCCTAAGCCTATATTATATTAGCCCAGTCTAATTATGTTCAAGTTCTAATAGTCATCTTGACCCCTAACCAACCTATGATTAGAAACTTTGATATAAAATGAAGATGACACAATAGGTGATGGAAGTCCTATTGATAAGTCAAACTAAAACACTCATTCACTAATGGTGATTTAGGTGTTCAAAGAGAATAAAGAGAATTTAATCTCACAATTAATTTTCTGTATGAATAAGGTACTGATTATTATTGATAAAATAAGCCTTTAAATAGGCTCGAAAAGTCACACAATAAAAACCGGCCATACAATAACCTTTCCTAAAGTGGCCGAATTTCCTACTTTCCTAAATCTAAATTCTAATTAATTAATTCCTTTATTTTGGATAAGGAAATAATTAATTTACAATGAAAATAATAAAATTAGAACTTTTCTAAACTTATTTTTCCAGAAAATAAATAAATAAAAACCAAAAAGTAATGGTAATTTCCTAAAATAAAAAGTAGAATCAAATTAGGAAACTAAAATGCTAGCTTTTTGACTAAGTTGACTTTGATCAATCTTTGATCAATTTGAGCTCCAAATCAGCTTCAATATTATTTTTAGGATGCCAAATCAGCTGACCATGAAGTCCCACACGTTGCCCTTGCTTGGAAGAACGAGAAAAATCCAACTCAGCAAAATACAGTAAAGTCAGCACAAAATACAGTAAAAATAGGCCAAATTTGAAGCTGTCTGTACAACCCCTTTTTAAATGCCTTTGAAGCTGGATTGACTTGATTCCATATCCTCTTAGACATATGTATTGAATCCATAAAGAGTTGGAACCATTTCATGCTGCTTGGTGTCCATATTTGCACCAAAATCGCTACTCGGGTCCGTATCGGCTTCTACCACTTAGATGCTTAGGATAGGCTTTGTATCTTCTAGTATGGACAAGCTCTATTGAGAATTGATTACCCCATGTATAAATGTTCCCAGGTTGTCCTTAAATCTCTCAATTTGAGCTCTTGGGATTGGCCCGATCTTTATCCATTTTGGGTCAACACCCCAGCAAGTTATCGGTTGAGCGGGCTCGGGCAGAATCACATCATTCCCCTCCTTTTGAAAAGGATTTGTCCTCAAATCTAGATCATCACCTGCAGAAAAAGGGAAAAATCGGTAACATTAAATGTATCACTCATGTTTTACTCACCCAGTAAATCAAGCTTGTAGGCATTCTTGTTATTCGGCTTCAAAACTTGAAAAGATCCATCCACATGTGACATAGACTTGCACTTTTTTTTTTGTTCGGGAACTTCTCCTTTCTTGAGTGAAACAAAACCAAATCTCCTGGGTCAAACACTATCACAATAAATACTAGAAATACAAATTCATCATACTTTTTAATATTAGCAAATAATATATCCCAAATTCTCAAATTTCCATTAAGTAAAGTTTTTATTAATGCAGATAAAGTTCTATACAACAAAAGTATTTTTAAATTAGCATCTTTATAATTCATAACCAGCAATGGTTTCTTACCCAAGATAGCCTTATTAACATCCCTAAAACTCAAATAAAAATTTTTACTTTTTCTTTCTTTCCTTTCTTTTCCTTTCTCTCTCTCGACCACCATACATTTTTCCTCCCTCTCGGTTTTCTCACCATTTCTCTCGGGTTTCTCCATTCTTCTCACCCCACTTTCAGCCTTCTCATGGTTTTTCCACTCAATTTGTGTTTTAAAATTCTTACCTTGAACAGCAAGCTCAAACTTACCTTCTTGGATGAATGGTGAAGCCGTTAGTGCCATACTAGCCTTCTCTTTAAGTGCTTCGGCCTCCTTCCTTTGTTGGATTTGTAATTGGTCTCTATATACTTCTTTTGGAGTTAATGGCTCCTGCTTGACCTTATTGCCTTTGAATCTAAAACCAATACAATTCTCTCGACCAAAATGAGTAGCATCTTTATCAAATTGTCATGGTCTACCTAATAGAATATGTCCGGCATGCATAGGCACAACATCACACAAAACAACATCCACATATTTATCTATGTTAAATTCAACCTTGGCTTGTTTATTCACTTTTATTTCACCACCATCATTAGGCCATTGTAATCTATAAGGTTCTGGATGTTTAATAGTGGTTAAGCCTAATTTATCAACTACAAGATTACTAATTACATTTGTACAACTTCCACTATCAACAATCATACTACAAATCTTACCTTGAATTTCACATCGGGTGTGGAAGATGTTCTCTCTTTAAATTTCATCCTCATCTATGTATGCAGCCAGCACTCTTCTAGAAACCAAGCTTAATTCAGCATGGGAAGCATTGAAGGTTGCGGCCTCACATTCAACCTCTTCCTCCTTCTCTTGCTCGGTTTCACACTCACTTTCTTCACTTTCTGACTCTAGCTTACCATTGCCTTTTAACACCATGATCCTTCTATTTGGGCATTGGCTAGCAATATGTCCTCTTCTCGGCACTTAAAACAAATAATTTCTCTTGATCTTGAAGGTTTAGGATCAGATTTTACCTCATTTTTATGTGCCTGGACAGATTCAGCTTTAGGCTCCCTTTTTGGTCGATTGGTGCTTTCTTCTCCCATCTTTAGCTTTGGCTTGCTTTCATAGGGTGGGTTGTTTCTCCAGCCACTTGGAATTGATCTCTCACTGTTGGAAACTCCTCCAAACCATGAGCCTACACCCCTCTCTTGAATTGATGCTCCAATTTAATAGCCACATGCAACATCTCCCCCAATTCCACATATTGTTGCAATTCTAGTTGGTTGGCTATCTCACGATTCAAACCACCAAGGAATCTTGCCATGGTTGCTTTTCTATCCTCATTCATGTTTAACCTCATCATAAGCATATCCATCTTCTTGTAATAATCCTCCAAAGACTTACTTCCTTGTGATAAAGATTGAAGCCTTTGATGCAACAACCTATGATAGTGTGATGGTACGAATAGCTTCCTCATGGCCCCTTTCATTTGTCGCCATGTAGTGATCAAGTCACCACCAACTCTCCTTCGGGTGTTTTACTCATTGGTCCACCATTGAAGTGCATAATGACCAAACTTCATTGCTGCCATCTTCACCTTCTTGGCCTCCAAATAATGATGATAATCGAAAATCATCTCCATTCTCTCTTCCCATTCCAAATATGCTTCCAGATCACTTTTACATATGAATGGTGGGATGTTTACCTTGATGTTGCCAAGATCATCATCTACATCCTCTCTCCTATGCCTCCCACAGCCTAGCCTCTCTTGTACAGCGAGTGTTTCATCCATTCCTTCTTCAAAGCCATCTCCGAAAGTTTCCTCCTCTAGCTCCTCTCTTAGACGCCCTCAGCCTCCTCGACCTCGACCTTGTCCTCCATGAGCATCCAATCTTATATTTGGCCCTCTTTGTGATGTTTCTATCATGTCCATCCTTTGATCTATATTGTCAAATTGGGCATTCATCTGCTGCAATTGCTCCAATATAGCCCTCATGTCCGTTTGATCACCACTCCCTGTAACTCGGGAAACACCTTTAATCCTACTGACTCCTCTTCATTAATTCTCAAATGTGGATCTCCTCTTCTCACCCTTGAATCTGCCATGTAAGTATGAATAATACAAAAATAAAATAAATTCCCACCATCCCTCACTTGTTTCACTCAATATAAGAACTCGACACCTATGTTTGCACACTAATTTCAGCTTTTAACCCTCTTTTATGCTCACACTCTCTTGCCGTTTTCCTCTCAATGAATTATCTCAAAGTTCTAATTAGTTTTCCACAAAACATCAATTAGATCACAAGTATGTTTGAATTAAACCTATCAACAAAAGAGTAGCTAAAAGTAGGCAATACCGAAGAATTCAACAAAACCTAGTTTTTCTGCTTTTCTAGGCAAAATAAAGCAAATTAAGGAGAAATCTTTGGAATTTTTAAGAACTGGACCAAACGGTAGGAGATTAAGGATTCAAGAATAAAATTTAGGAAAAAGAATTTCAAACACGAACAAGAATCAAATCGAACAAAAATTAATAATAATGTTGGTTGTTGTTCTTGTAATTCAAGTTATATCAATTCCTTTATCTAATTTTAATCCAAATAATTTAAACACCCAAAATCAAAATACCCAGAAGCACAAATAATTCTCCAGAAACTCCAAATATGTAACAAATAGTCAACAATGCAACAGCTCAAAGAAATTTCCAGCAAACTCCAACAAACCGAAATTTTTTTTTTATTCGGCTTTTCTTCTTCCTTTTTTTTTTTTTTTTTTTGCATTTTTTTCACTGACAGATCACAAAACAACTACAATAGCAAATATCAACACTAAAAATTGCAATTCCACACCAAAAATCTACCAAACCCGTGGCCTCCAACAAAAACAAAAGTGCAGTTTTTTTTTTTTTTTTTAATATATGTTGCTGCAAACCCTTCTTCTTCTTCTTCTTCTTTTTTTTTAAATATATGAATGCAAATATTTAAGACTAAAACAGCAAAGAAAAATCAACAAAAAGAAAAATTAACAAGAACAATGATGAAAAATAACTAACAAACTAGGAAACAAAAATATGATAAAACTAGGAAATCCTAATTCAACTAGGAATGAACTTTTTTTTTTTTTTTAAGATGCAGAACGTGTATGGGATGGATGCAACCTTAACCTAATGCTAAACTTGCAGAATCATACAAAAACAAATAAAACAAATAAAGATAGATCAATTTGGCTCTGATACCAAATGATACGAACCTAGGATGACCTGCTCCTAAACCCGTATTATATTAGTCCGGATCAATTATGTTCAAGTTCTAATGGTCACCATGACCCCTAACCAACCTGTGATTAAACACCTTGGTATATAATGAAGACGCCACAATAGATGATGGAAGTCCTATTGATAAGTCAAACTAAAACACTCATTCAGTAATGGTGTTTTAGGTGTTCAAAGAGAATAAAGAAAATTTAATCTCACAATTAATTTTCTGTATGAATAAGGTACTGATTATTATTGATAAAATAAGCCTTTAAATAGGCTAGAAAATTCACGCAATAAACCCAAGAAGACATAAGGAAGACTGGCCATACAATAACCTTTCCTAAAGTGGCCGAATTTCCTACTTTCCTAAATCTAATTAATTAATTCCTCTATTTTGGATTAGGAAATAATTAATTTACAATGAAAATAATAAGATACGAACTTTCCTAAACTTATTTTTCCAGAAAATAAATAAATAAAAATCAAAAAGTAATGGTAATTTCCTAAAACAAAAAGTAGAATCAAATTAGGAAACTAAAATACTAGCTTTTTGACTAAGATGACTTTGACCAATATTTGACCAAATTTGAGCTCCAAATCAGCTTCTATATGCTTTTTAGGATGCCAAATACGCTGACCATGAAGTCCCACATGTTGCCCTTGCTTTGAAGAAAGAAAAAAAGCCAACTCAGCAAAATACAGTAAAGCTAGCACAAAATACAGTAAAAACAGGCCAAATTTGAAGCTGTCCATACAACCCCTTTTTAAATGCCTTTGAAGCTGGCTTGACTTGATTCCATATCCTCTTAGATGTATGTATTGAATCCATAAAGAGTTGGAACCATTTCATATTGCTCGATGTCCATATTTGCACCAAAATCGCTACCCGAGTCCGTATCGGCTTCCACCATTTGGATGCTTAGAATAGGCTTTGTATCTTCTAGCATGGACAAGCTCTATTGAGAATTGATTACCCCCTGTATAATGCTCCCAAGTTTTCCTTAAATCTCTCAATTTGAGCTCTTATGATTGGCCCGATCTTTATCCGTGTCGGGTCAACACCCCAGCGGGTTATCTGTTAAGCAGGCTCAAGCAGAATCACATCAGTATCCATAGAACATCTGACGTAACATAGATAATGAGTAAATAGGATTTAATATCATTCCAATTTCCATTACAAAATTAATTATTATTTTTGTAATTAAAAGATATTTTTGGCTAGTAAGTATTCCAAAAAATACTATCAATTCTATCACAAAACCGCTCATGCCTGGTAATGCAAGAGAAGCCATCGATAAGATGCTGAAAGTCGTGAATATTTTTGGAATTGCGATAGCCATTTTGTCCATTTCCTTGAGATAAACATAACTTGTTCCTGCCAAGAAAAAAAGCGCAGCACCAATAAATCCATGAGAGATTATTTGTAAACTGGCTCCATTGGGTCCTGTATCGTTTATAGAACCAATTCCTATCATTATGAAACCCCTATGAGATACGGAGGAATAAGCTATTCTTTTTTCTTAAAATTACGTTGCCCCAAAGATGTTAAAGTTACATAGATTATTTGAATTGTGCTTACTATGATCATCCAAGGAAAAAAGATAGATGAGCGTGAGGTAATAATTGCATATTTATCTGAACCACTCCATACGCTCCCATTTTTAATAATATTCCAGCTAGAAGCATACAAGTATCGTAATGTGCCTCTCCATGGGTGTCTGGTAACCATGTATTTAAGGGTATAATCGGCAATTTGACAGCAAAAGCAATAAAAAAATCCAATATAAAAATTGACTTCTAGTGCTACAGTATATGATTGACTAGCTGATATTTCATTAGAATCATATAAACCAATACCCAAAACTCCTATTAATAAAAAAAATAGTAGCTACTGCAGTGTACAAAATAAATTTTGTAGCTGAATACAAACTTTTCTTTCCGCTCCATATGGATAGAAGTAGATAAACTGGAATTAATTCTAACTCCCATATGATTAAAAAAAAGTAAAAGGTCTTGAGATGAAAATGGTCCTATTTGACCGCTATACATTGCTAACATCAGGAAATTGAATAATAGAGAATCTCGAGTAACCGGCTAGGCCACTAAAGTAGCTAAAGTAGTGATAAATCCTGTCAGTAAAATAGGTGGTATATAAATTCCATCTATTCCCAATCTCCAGTAAAAATCAAAAAAATGGATCCATTTATAATTCTCTGTAAATTGGATTAATGGATCATCCAATTGGAAATGATACCCAAATGTATAGGTTATTAGAATGAGTCCTATTACGCATATACAAATAGTACACCACCTAATTACCTTACTCCCTCTATGAGAGAGAAAGAAAATTAAAAAAACTGTAGATATTGGCAAAACTACAACTATCATTAACCAAGAAAAATCATTTGTGGTAAAAACAAGATAAACTTGGACCAGAAAAACCCTGATCCATTTAAAAAGTCAAATTCAGGACCCACTAAAAGTCTAGTTGGTTAAAACCCTGTCAAAATCTCAAGTTTATTGACCACCAGTAATCGCATCAACCCCTAGTGAGCTTATTGACCACCATTAAGCTTGTCAACCACCAACCTACAAACAAAGACAATATTAATCCAATGTGTTACCAACCAAAGGTACTTGGACGTTCAAGTTAGAAATTGATTATAGTGTTTAATATAGAGATAATAAAGGAAATTTTGAGATTACACCATTCTTAAAGAATTAATGTCTACTTATAAAGCATATGGGCCTTTGACAATGGTTGTGCCTTATGAACGAGATGGTTATCCTATATTTTGGTTCTAACAATGAGAGTGGATTTCATTAGATTTACATGACTACCATTTTATTCAAATAGACATGATAGTTAATTTTAAAGTAGATTATTTGCATCATCAATTGAATTTCAAGTGCATGAAGATTTTGCTTTGTTATTTTCGTGATATTAATAACTGAAACCATATTTAATCATTGTGATAGTATGTACTAGTAGATGAGATCAATTCCTAGTTGTTGACCGTAATTGATTGACCGTATATGTAGTCAATCATTAATCGTTATGACCACTAATCCTTAAATTCCACCACTAAATTTAGTAGTATTAAAGATAAACGGGTCATGATAACACCATGTTCTTGAGCTCATTTCACCCATAACATATCTATATATACAAATAATATATTATATGTATCTATGTGTGCTTGTTTGTCTCCGCCATGCTAGTGGAGATCTTGAATAGGGCATGGCTAGGTGACGGGTAGAGCATGTAGTTCCAACATGCATACATATATTAGCAGCCAATGCCATGTCTAGTACTATTTTTTAGTGCATGAATTCAACCGGGTTAATATTACGCTACGTTCCTATTAATGCTGTATGTTGGTATTATATTATATAGTAAATTAATTACCTTTACCTTCACATATGAACTGGATATTAAGCATTTATATGTCATATATATATATATATATATATATATATATGCAGTGTTCGTAAAGGCAACGGCATCGATACCCCTCAACCTATATCCATCACGCACCACCATCGCACCGGTTCTGCCTTGAAATTATATTTTTATTATATATTATACATGCCTGCTGCTGCCTGTTGCCACTGCACGTAGTTTATTTACAGAAAGAGAGTAAATCAGTAGATGATTACTGTCATTGATGAGGCATATATAACATGTTCATTATTTGGACCTTCATCACCGTGTTTGACCAGCAGCTGGAAAATGTATGATTATTATATTAGAACATGCTCATATGTATATATATATATCTAAAGAAAACTGGGAAGCGAACGATTGCGTAGGAATCCCTTCGGCTTAATTTGGGTCTGAAACAAAGCCATCCGGATCCGGGTTTTATGTCTTGTATATTTCAGATATTAATTAGATTAAGCAAATCGAGACCTTGAATTTTGTTGTCCGTGTTGGATCAGCACGTGTTAATGCCACAGACTTTCAGGATTTTGCCTCGCTGCCTGCATACATGTATAATATAATATATATTCCTAAACCTCTCTTCTTTTTATTTTATTTTTTATAGATCATCAAACTCCACTTCAAGCTTTAATTTATTTGGTTAAGTGAGGTGGTTTTAATCCATAATACCGTTTACATTTACATTCATGAGGTTGAGGTTGTTGGTGGAGATACCATATCCCCTTCTTCCTAGAAGAGAAATTTACTGTTAGAAAAAAAAAAAAAAAGCACTTTAATTTGTTTCATTTATTTACACCATGTTTCAATTATTTATTTATTTTTGTATATATAAAATATTTTGTCTACATCCTTCAATTTAAGTCTAGCTAACTTCCTCTTCGTGATCTTAAATATATATACACAATTGACTTATTTCAAAACAACTTAATCAATTTAACATCATATCAAATAAAATTTAAATTGTTAAATTTAGATTTAATAATATTCTAATATGAACCACCTGCCGACATTTAAAGATTGAGAAAAAAAATTATGATATTAAATATCTAATTTAAATTTAACTCTATATATATATATATATATCCTCGCAGATAAAAAATTTTTATTCATTTATGATAATAACTAAGAGTAATAATTTTCAAATCTTGGACTCAAGATCTACGGGTACTGATGTAAACCTCTCCAATATTTAAAAAAATAATAAAAATTAAAAAAAAGGGCCGGCTAGTTAATAATTTTTCAAACATCAGACGGGTCATGATTACCGTTTAATGAGAAAAATATTCTGGACTTGTGTATTTTCCTCGATGGTAATTGCAGATATTTGCAAAGTTGCACCTTTCAGCAGTTATAAATAACAATTACCCAAAAAACAAAAAATTAGTTATAATATATATATATATATTAAACTAAGCTCATCAAGCTACTTGTTTCCCCCAAAAAAAAAAAAATACTACCTAGGATCCTCTGTCATGATATGCGTGGTGATCAGAGACGAACCCAATACCAAATTGAAATTAAAAAACGATTACCATGGGTAATCTAGTAATATCACTTGTATGTTAAACAATTTAAGAGCCCAATATCTCGCATATTACGCTGAATTTGATGCAAATTCTATGTACATGACTCGATAAGAACTGGATCATGTGGATCAATTTATATGACACCTCTATATAAATATATGGTTTTGTTTAATGCATCACTTTGCTTGCGCCAGGTAATTAACCAACAATTAAATTATCGATATTAAAATTATTTTTAAAATATATAAAATTAAAAAGATTAATTAATATGGAATCCATATTATATGTTCATATTATTGTTTTCTACGACAAATTGAAAGCAGATTCTAAAAGTTTAGTTTAATACATATATATATATATATATATATATATATATAATATTTTGCTACAATACAAAGATACTTTTAAATTAAAATGAATATACCTAATCAATTACATCATATAATTAATGGGATTATATTTCGTTGATTACAATAATTGGATCATGTATACTGCATATGCCCACGTATGAAGCAGAAGTGATAATATAAACAGATTGCAGGGTATGATGGAATAAAGGAATGAGGAATTATGCATTGGCCTCTTACTTTGACTCTGACCGTTACATACAAAATGTATATAATATATATATATATATATATATGGAGGCAGATGGATCACATTGAAAATGGGGTAGAAAAAAGACGAAAGTTACTGTAAACAAGCATATATTATATTGGTAATAATGTATATATTGGTGTTAAATTGGTAATTGACAGTTAAGCATATTTTGTTCATCCTAATAAGGCGATATTTGGGAGTAAGGTCTCCCGTCCAGCGGACATTTACCAAAACCCCTTTCCTTATCATATGAATCACAAGTATTAAATATTTGATTTCCACTATTCATTCATTAATCTATGGCTACTTTCCAACCTATAATACACTATATTCATTCTTATAAATTATTTTTAAAAAAAAATAAATTTAGCCCAAATATACACAGGTATGGCAAGTCTTATATGTACAATAAAATTATAACATTGTCATGTTTGAATAGAAACTCTTATTATTATTATTATTATACTATTTTCCTGTTTTCTTTATTTCTGTGCCCATCCTCTCCTTTTCCTCAAGCTGCCTACCTATGGCACTCAACACTCATCCGCATATCTCTCTCTTAAAAGTTAAAAGTTAAAGCCCACATGTAAGTACATCGTGCCCTTGAAGCCAAGAAATTGGTCATCTCGATCTCTCCTCCGCTAGCTGTCTGCTTTTCCTGTACGTGACAGACCCGCCTCCTCGCTTGTCTTTTTTTTCTTTGTCGCTGCAGAAGGAAACCCTCCCTTCTTTTCCTTACCTAAAAGGTCTGGCACTCTTTATTTCGTTTTTTTTCTTTCTTTTTTTTTTTTTTTTTTTTTTTTTTGGTTTCCTTCATTTTCAATAACATATATGATATATCTTTTCCTTTAGTTTCCACCATGAATAATCTCTCTTTCTTCTTCAATATTTTCATTGCATACCTTTTCCATTGATCCATCGGCTTTTCTTTTGGTTAAAGACTCATGTTCTCATGAGGCATATGCATGCAAGCTAGCTTGATATTCATGATTAAAAAACCTAGCTAGTTTGAAGAGAATTAGAAGATGAAGGCCTTCAACTGCGAAGAAGATATCTATATATATATATATATATATATATATATTTGCCTTTTCTTTCCATCTTTGATCTCTTTGTAGCCTTGTATATAGTTCCCTACTGTTTCTTAATTAAGAAATTTCTCTATTTAAACTAGCCAGCTAGCTAGACTTAGGCAATTATTCATCCATCATATCATTTGTTCTTGGATTCGTAGTTCATGATGGATCTGGATCAAATATGCAATCCAACGAAAAAGTAGTGCACTGATCACGGCTTCTTGCTACCTTTCTCCTTTCAGTAGAGTTGTACATGACAAGCATGCACGTACAAGGTCAAATTAGGTTTTTCATTATTTAGACACGCAAATAAAATTCATACTACATTAAACAAGGATATCGTTTTTTTCCTAATAGTTAAAGAATGACAGCTTTGGCTTGGGGAACATATATAGAAATTAATATATATATATATATATATACAGTTAATCTTTTTTGGGGATATTCTCCTTTATCAATCCTTAGTTTTTTTTTTTTTTTTTTTTCAAATACTGAGATTTAAAGATATCATGATGGTCTAAAGGAATTGAATAATGTATTGAAACCTAAGAGGATAGAGTGGCATGAACTCATTTAACTCCCAAAAAATATTGTAATATGTTAAACTTGTAGAGCAATTTACAGGTTAAAAAATGAGATCATGATAAAAAACCGACAGAACGATCTTGATAGAAGCATTCTCTTTAATATGTGTATATAAATATATATATATATATATATGTGTGTGTGTGTGTGTGTGTGAATGTATATATAATACCTCTTCAGGCTGCGGTCAAAACACATTGCTTAAGTTGAACTCTGGAGTTTATAAGTTAATTTCTTTCCTCTTCCTACGCAACAGAACATACTCTTTCGGAGTGTATATATACTAATTAACCTTGTATTCGAATTAATTATGGAGTTAATTATATTAGACTAACCATTTTATATGAATGTTACTAGCTTTTCAAAATCCAAAGCATATATATAAATTCAATAGCTCTCTTCTGAATAATGATTAATACTATTTATGCTTTAAAATTAAGCAGGATGATGCCAGGGAATGGGCAACTCACAGTTCCTCCAGGCTTCCGATTTCACCCAACAGATGAAGAGCTCCTCTATTATTACCTGAGAAAGAAGGTCTCTTACGAAGCCATCGACCTCGATGTTATCAGGGAGGTGGATCTCAACAAATTGGAGCCCTGGGATCTGAAAGGTGCATATATGCTAATACATAATTTTATATTTAATTAATCACCATGCAGTACTTTTCCAGGTCTTGAAATCAATATTGGGTACATCGATCAATATTAATTATTAGTATGTATCGGCTAGTAACATCTTAATTAATTTACTTATACATACATATATATATATATATATATACATATATACCCATACATACATAAATGTTAGCTGTATATATATATATATTGGTGAATAAATGTAGCTATTTCAATTGCATTTGCAGAGAAATGCAGAATTGGATCAGGGCCTCAAAATGAGTGGTATTTCTTCAGCCACAAGGACAAGAAATATCCAACTGGAACTCGAACAAATCGAGCAACCACAGCTGGATTCTGGAAGGCAACCGGGAGAGACAAGGCCATCCATCTCAGCAATTCCAAGAGGATTGGCATGAGGAAAACCCTAGTCTTTTACACAGGCCGTGCGCCTCATGGCCAAAAGACTGACTGGATCATGCATGAGTATCGCCTTGATGATGACAATCATCATGCTGAGATTCATCAGGTAGCTAATTAATTTAATTTTATTGAATTGATTAATATATATTTATCAATTGGAATAATTAATACAGTACCACTCCAACATATGTGTGTGTATATATATATAATTAATTCATTTTTTATATAAATATTTATATATATATATATATATATATAAATATATATCAGGAGGATGGATGGGTGGTGTGCAGAGTGTTCAAAAAGAAGAACCAAATGATCAATAGAGGTTTCCAACCAGAAATTAATGGTCATGATCAAGAAGAACATGACTACATTACCAGTAGTACAAATATGAAGGCAAGTGGTTCTGGCTCAGTAGTAGTATTAGATCATCATCATCATCATCACCATCTGCAAGCACTATATGATTATACTACTAGTACTCCTTTTGACGGCTCCATGCACCTACCACAGTTGTTCAGCCCTGAGACCTCAGCTCCTCCATCCTTGATATCGCCACTATCTTTGAACAACATGGACGTCATTGAGTGCTCTCAAAACTTGTTACGTCTAACATCCACTAGTGCAACTACTACTACTACTGGAACTGGATCCACATGTGGAGGCCTAGGAGGACTGCAGGCCGTGCATCAGCAGGAGAGATTCAATGGTGGCGATTGGTCATTCTTGGACAAATTACTGGCATCTCATCACAGCCATCTGCAGCAGCAAGATCATCAGCAGCAGCAGCAGCACCCCCCACCTCCAAACAAATGCACTAACCCTTCATCGTCAAATGATCATGTACTTGCTACTACTTCAACCTCGTCTCACAGGTCAACTTTCCCGTTTCAATATCTTGGCTGCTGTGACGCTGCTGACATTTTGAAATTCTCCAAGTAGCTAGCTAGGTAGGTTTCAACAGTGCCATCATCAATCTCATATTTTCACTACCAATCATCCCAGTTAATTTATAACCTCTGTGGCGGGCCACTCATTTTTACTACAACCTAGTAGGCACTTCCATCCATATACTACGTATCTCGTCCCAATTCTGTGATCTCTGCTAATTTATATTTTTTTTTTGTCCATTTTCCTTCACCCCCCCACCACCCCCCCCCCCCCCCCCCCCTCTCCTGTTCTTGAGTATGGAATATGTATCAAAATGTAAATAACTAAGTTCAAACTTTAAGACCGATTGAGATCATTCACATTTTCTCTTAGATGGTTAATTTCTTAGATATTGGATCCTTATATTATTATTTTATATATTTAATTAAATCAAATTAGATCCACCAAGGTTGGCTCAGTTGGTAATACCCTCACATCCAAATTTGTGAGGTCATAAAGACTTTCAAGTGTAATATTTCAAACTTGATTCCATTACATATGACAACCAGTGTGGGCGGACATAAGAGGTACTAGCATGCTACTTAGCGTACAATCTCACATCGCTTTAGTATAGAACATGGGATGGTTTAAATGTAATGATAGTCATTCTCATAATGTTGAAGCCTTTGAAATGGTAGACTTCAAGATTCGAAATAACTCCGAAGTTAAGCATGCTTAGGAAGCTTTAAACACCATACCAACTGAGTGGTTAAATTGAGAGTGTGCCAGTGAGGTCTAAGGATGGATGACCTCCTAGAAAGCTTTAAACACCATAACAAATGCATGGTTAAATTAGGACAATATCGACAAAAAATGACAAGTCTACTAATGGAGTGGAGTGACAATATCGGCAAAGAGTGACAAGTCTACTAATGGAGTGGAGTGCTAAAAATCTTACTAAAGCCTGTGTCCAACCAAAAGTGTGCAAGTGAAGACATGATGTCCAATCTCATATCGTACAAATCTTATTAGAGCCTATACCCAACCAAAAGTGTGCTAGCGAGGACTAGAAGTGTGCCAGTGAGGACATAGTATCCAATCTCATATCATACAAATTATCAAAGCCTATACTCAATCGAAAGTGTGCTAGTGAGGACTTGGTGTCTGCCGTGGTGTTACAAATCTTATCACAGTCTATACCTGGCTAGAAGTGTGACAGCGAAGACCTGTTGTCCAATCCCTTAATGCTGTGGTATGGAACATAGGATGGTTCAAATATAATAATAGTCTATCTTATAACGTTGAGACATTTTTAGAGTTATTGGCTTCAGAGTTAGAAAGAACTCCAAAATTAAGTGTGCTCAGGCGAGAGTAATCGAAGGACTTCCTAGGAAGCATTGAACAAAAAATCCCATACTATAGGGACAATATCGGCAAATAGTGATAGGTATACCAAGTCAACCAGTGAAGATGGGGTGTTACATTGTAGATGATTTACATTTATACATGCATATATACAGAATGAGATCACTACAAGAATACAAAGATTACATTTGTACATGTATATATATAGAATGAGATCACTACAAGATACAAATAAGGTTACTAGTGTTTATAAGGATTACATTTATACACGTATATATATATATATATATATATATATATAATGAGATCATTACAAGAATACAAAGAAGGTTACTATTGTTAACAAGGTTAAAATTAAAGGTATGTTTGGTTGGAAGAATGAGTATTCCTAAGAAAGAAGGATTAGTTATTTAGTTACTTTTGGAAATAAAAAAATGGTGAAATAGGATAATTATTCCTACTCTTTATTTTGGTGGCAACAAAAGAAAAAAGAAGAAAAAATGTGGTAGAAGAAAAAAAAAATAATACGAAGCAATAAAAAAAAAAATTATTCTTTTATTTTAAGGAATATATATATTTTAAGATTTTCAAAAGGAATAGTAATTCCTTATTTTGAGAAATTGGAATTCCATATGAATAAATAAGTCCAATTTTTAAAATCCAACAAAATGAAGAAAAAGTACAATTTTAGAAATTCATATTCTATTCCACCATTTAATCGATAAATCAAATGGGTCCTAAATATACATGGAAAGCTTAAAAGAATATCGACTAAATATTTGATAGAGACTAAATAAGGTTAATATTAATATGCATCAATTGGACATGTATCATGATGTGGTTGAACTTCCTAATTTTCTTAATTTTGATCATTATCATGATTTGGTTTAGTTTCCTTAACATCTCCCTTAAGTTGGGTTGGGAAGGAAGCTGAATGCCTAACTTGAATCGGCAACGTTCAAATAACTTACATGATGAAGGTTTAGTAAACATATCTACTATTTTTTTGAATAAGAGACATATTATGTAATCAAAGATCCAAGAGCAACCTTTTCATAAATAAAATTGTAAAACTCCAACATGAGAAAATGCTCCAAATTTAAATTTTTGATCCTTTTAACTGAAGTTGACCGGGATTGACAGAATGGATCCTATGGTCAACTTTTGGCACAGCTACAGTTTCATTTTGACTAGGGCATCATTGCTAATGATATATCATCATGAATTAGTAAACTGGTAGCACGTCAAAATCAAAGTTAAAATTAGGAAGTTATAGTCAAATTACGACGAAGTGCGAACTGATCAAGCAAGGCCAATGTTGACTTTTTATTTGTGTAAATTATGGTTTGACTTCTATACCATCATATAGTGCTTATCAATACGAGTTTGTAGACTAATAGAATGCTTAATTTGAACCTACAATTGAAAAGTTATGGATCTATAAATTTGTAAATATTTTTTAAAGATTGACTTTAACGGATAGTTCTTATCAAAAAACACATAAAGGGGGTGTTTGAAAATATCTTTGATGTTGTCATATGTTACCAATCTAGAAGTGACACGTGGCCAACCTCTTTTCCTTTCCTTTTAATTCTCTCTCTCTCTCTCTCTCTCTCTCTCTCTCTCTCTCTCTCTCTCTCTCTCTCTCTCTCTTTCTCTCGAGTTTGGCCAAAATTGACCATTTTCCAACCACCCAACTCCGATATGCATTGGCCACCATCGATCAAAACCCAGAAGTTGGTTACTTTGGCCACTAAATTTCATGATCGGCTGGCTAGCAACGTGCTCAGATCAAGCTTCTAAAGCCTACAGCGGCCATTTTTCATTTTCAAGCAATTTGGCCATTATTTGTAATATGGCCTTCATTTTGTCATATTCAAAACCATTTAAGAGATAAGATGATTTGAAATTCGGTTGAAACTTTACAACCATTTTCCAGTTATCGACAATGAGTTTGGTAAATCTGAGCTAAGTATTCTCAATCCTTATCTTATAAGCTTTTATTTGTTATATTTTTTTGCCAACTGTAGATGATTTTTTAAAATATTACCATTTTTTAGCTAATTCTAGTAATTACAGTAAAATTGATCTGTGTTGAAAGTTTTTTTCTGGGAATTCTTATTACATTTAACTTCCTAATGATTAATAGAGATTAATGAAATATTTAATTTAACGAAAATGAGTATAAATAAGAAAATTTCAAATTTTGAGAAATAGGCCATTCGAGATCACAGTATAGCTAGACTCCCCTAGAGTCCAATTTTGAGAACCCGAAAAAGTAAAAGTAATTTTAAAGTATTTAAACCATTCCAGCATCCTTGGATAACATATATAATATCTAAATAATATTTATGGTATATGTTAGGCACCCTTTGGAACTTGCAGTTGACCCTATAGTAAAGTAAGCATAAGCAAATATCAGTACTGTGAGTGGTATATTTTCTAAATTATATTTTAGGAATATATATATATATATATATTTAAATTCAGATTTGATATAGTAAGGATACAATGAGGACACTATTATAAGGATATCCTACATGGCAACCATGTCAATTAAAAATATTTACACTATAACAACCCGTACCAAGATACACAAGTTTGACCAAGTGAATAATATATGGGTTCAAGTTGACTTTTTCAATGGTCAATACTTTTTATTTAACTGAGATACCATTGTGTAGATCTTGTCAATACGAATTCATAGACTGGTGGCACGCCAAATTTTGAGTTATGGATAAAAAGTTATGGTTCTGAGAAATTTTAAGCATAAGTTTTATATCAGTATCTAAACCAGTCCCAAGTTTTTGTCTGTTAGTGACCTAGGCTCTATAAGCCTTGGTAAGCATCCCAAATAGGAAATGAAATTCCAAAATACCCTTTTCAACGCCAGAACTCCAAAAATTCTCCCCTCAAATCCGTGGGTTTGAACTAGGTCATTTTGACCGGTTTACAGTTGCATCGGCTCACTGCCATTTTTGCCCATTCCGACCACCAACCTTGTACACATATATCCAAAGAGGAAACCCACCTCGAGACAAGCTTGGCCGTAAAATTTCACAGCGAACGGTGGCCGAACGCGCCAGGATCTGACCGGAGAAGCGACGGCCAGCAACGAGGTGGGTCGTCGGATTTTTGTGATTTTTGGCCATTTCAAGCCAACCCATACACATTTTCCACTATTTTTTACCTCTATGAACTCATTTCCATGGTTCTTTTGCCTAGATTCCTTATCGTTTGGGAGATCCGACGATGGAAAGTTCAGTCAAAGCTTCAACCGAGTTTTCCAGCCACCGAAGGAAACTTTGGATCAAGGTGAGCATACTGGTGGGTTCCTTGTCTCTTGGGCTTTCCGTCAATATAAATTTTGTAAATTTTGGAGGTCGTTCGATAATTTTTCCACTTTTGGGTCAATTAGTTAATTTTCGGATAAGTTGGAACTGTGTTCGGATAAAATTGATCAAATTGGTTAAACTTGGAGTTGGATTAGTGAAATTGGATATTATTAGGACCCATTAGGGGGTTCAATTTTGAAAGATTAAGCTTCAGGTGAAAATCCCCAATTTTAGGTACTGGATCCAAAAGGTATGCAGTATAATTGGACCGTCCGATGTTCAATTTATATAATTTTATAGTAGTATAAGTCAATTTAAGACATTGGGGACATACAAGTGTCTTTATTTTAATTATCGAAGCCTAAAGAATATTTTATTATATTTCAGGCACTTGAGTTGAGCCTGAAGGCGAGCCTGCAGAGGAGCAGGAGTGAACATCTACAGTACAGTGAGTGGGTATTATTTTTAAAAATGTTTTGGGTATATAGTATAATATATGTGTGGCTTGAGTATTTTACTTATACTTATCATTTGATTTGAATGTTCATTTTATGGATATATGAGGGTCTGCTTTTACATATATGTGTTATCATTTTATATGACTTTTATCAATATTTTAAATGTTTGGCAATTCTAATGAGTTCATGAATGAACTTATGGTATTTAAATATTTGGGTATTTTAATTGAGGTTTTAAATCACTTTGGAAATTAATCGATTTGAGAAGGTATATTGAAATTTATATGATTTTAAGCATGTTCAAATATTTTATAAATTTTTAGGTGCTTAAAATCGGTTTATGGTGAATATATTTCATTGTGGTATTTTCTTATTTTAGTAAGAAATAATGATTTGAAGTTTTTTTTTAAATAATTATACAAGCGGTTGAGCTTGAATATTAAATTATGATTTATGATATGGTAGGATACTGTATCGGTTATTTTAAATTGATGTACCGCATAGTACTGGAGTTTGGTTTAGTATTATATTACAGCGCCCTGGGTTTACCACGGTGCTGTGAGGTTGGTTTCATCCAACGGTTATCTATTATTACCACGGACTGTGAGATCGGGTTTATCCGATGGTTTATTATTATTACTATGGTGCCGTAAGGTTGGTATCGTCCAACGGTTTATTATTGCCATGGATCGTGAGGTTGGATACGTCCCGACAGTTAATTGATATTTTCATGACACCTTTCGTATATTGAGGGTCATGAGGTGGGTGTCTCCCACGGTTTACAGATTGGTACATCGTATGGTATATTGTATACGTTTGAATATATTGTTGATTTACAAATATTGTGGTGCTTTGTGCACTTTCGTATTTATTTGATGGAACTGTGTTTATTATATTTTATGCTCAAATATTTATATCTTGATTTAAGACATTTTATAATATTACAATGATCGTTCATTTATACTTTTGAGCATTGGTTTTTATGATATTAAATTAGGGTACAAGTTTAGGTTTTGTGAAATGATTTTTAAACAGTAAACTTTTCAAACGAGTAGAACGGGAGGTCTTGAGAGAAAGATTTTTTTCTCAGAAAGAAATTATTATTTTTCTATTATACTATATCACTCATAGAGATTTCTTTATCTCACGTTTTATTTGTTTTAAATTCGTTCCTCCAGGCCCAAATAGCTAGTAGCAGTCTACCTCGCACACAGCTTATCGCTTTGTTCCTTCCACGACAGCAGCTATATTTATCTTTCCTTTATCTTTTGTTATCTTCTGGACTTACTTATTCATATTCTTTTGGTGTTGACAATCTTGAGGATTTCTATTAGGCTTTATAAGCAATCTAAAGCCCTCCATTAGAATAAGTATGAGAGATTTTATTCACGACTTTGATAAATTTGGTTAAAAGAAAGATGTTTGTTGAGGTTAAGAAAACTGGATAATCAATGAGGAACATATATCTTATAATTGTAAGTACTAGAAGTGTAATTAAAGGTGAAGAAAATAATTTACATTTTCACTTTGTGACACTGATATTTGGTTTGAGTAAATTAGATTTAAGTTCTAAGCCTTCTTTTTGAATTGATGGATGGATTTTACTTTAGAAGTTATGAGTTGTTACTTATGCTTCTAGACAGTTGAAGAAGCACGAGTTGAATTATCTGACTCATAATTTAAAACTTGCTACAGTGATCTTTGTATGGAAGACTTGGAGGCACTACTTGTACAAAGTCACTTGTCGGATCTTTACTAATCATAAGAGCCTTAAGTATTTGTTTACTCAGAAGGCGTTGAACTTAAGGCAAAAGAGATGGATGAGGTTGCTCAAGGATATGGATTGCACTATTCTTTTTATGGTTGAGTTATAAGAGTTGGATGTTAATTTGTGGATGCATACTTCAGGAGCACTTTTTGCTAGCTTTTAACTATGACCAATACTTATGGATTGTGTTCTTGAAGCCCAATTTGAAGATCGTTACTTGATGAGAATGAGAAGAAAAGTTAAATAAAGGAAAAAGTCAGATTTCGCTAATAGAGGCAATTAAGCATTGGTGATTGGTTTTAGGCTTTGTGTTCCAGCCAATGAAGAGCTAAAAAGGCAAATTTGGAGGAAGGACATAATTCTGCTTATGCCATGCACCTTGGTAGTACTAAGATGTACCATACCCTGAAAGAGTATTATTGGTGGGCAGGGATTAAGAGAGAAGTTACTGAATATATATCCGAGTGTTTCATTTGCCAACAAGTGAAGACAGAGAGACAAAAGTCTTCTGGACTTTTATAGCCTTTACCTGCCCTATAATGGAAATGGGAGCGCATCACAATGGATTTTATATTCAAGCTTTCCCCCACAATTCATAGATATGATGGTATTTGGGTGATAGTGGATTGACTCACCAAATCCGCATATTTTCTTACCCATTCATGAGAGGTTTTGTCCTTAGAAGTTAACAGATCGCTTTATGAATCATATAGTGAGCTTGTATAGGGTACCAATATCGATTATATCTGACAAAGATCCACGGTTCACTTCAAGATTTTGGCAAAGATTAATGAATGAACTTGGTGTCAAGTCAAATTTGAGTACCGCTTTTTAACTTTAGATCGATGGACAATCTGAAAGGACTATTCAGACCTTGGAGGGTATATTGAAGTCATGAGTACTATAGTTTAAGGGAAATTGGAATGAATATCTATTTTTGGCAGAGTTCACATACAACAATAGCTATCACTCGAGCATTGTGATGTTAACTTATGAGGCATTGTATGGGAGACAATGTCGGACTCCATTATGTTGGAATGAGACAGGTAAAAAGAAACTTCTAGCCCCTGAGGTTGTACAGGCGACAATGGACAAGGTCAATATTATACGGGCCAGGTTGAAAGCAGCAAAAGACAGGCAAAAGAGCTACGCGGACGTGCGTAGAAAGGATCTCAAGTTCGAGGTTGACGATCGAGTATTGTTGAAGCTCTCTCTTTGGAAAGGTGTAGTACGTTATGGAAAACAAAAAAAGTTAAATCCTCGCTACATTGGACCATATGAGATAGTAGAGAGGATAGGTCCAGTGGCATACAGGATCAACTACCGGAGGAGCTTTCTCGAGTTCATTATGTTTTTCACATCTCCATGCTCCGCAAGTATATCTCAGATCCATCACATGTATTGGAGACAGCGGAGATTAAGTTGAGGGACGACTTGTCTTATGAGAAGCAACCAATGCAAATTTTAGGAAGGGAAGAGAAAAGGCTTCGCAACAAGACTATACTTTTGGTGAAGGTTCTTTAGAGAAATCACCTTGTCGAGGAGACGATTTGGGAGCGAGAGGATCAAATGCGGAGTCAGTATGCTCACCTCTTCCAAAACTATGGTATGAATTTCGTGGACCAAATTTTCTTTAAGGGGGTAGGTTGTAACAACCCATACCAAAATACACAAGTTTGACCAAATTTGACAAAGTTTGACCAAATGAAAAATATGTCCAATTTGACTTTTTCAATGGTCAATATTTTTTATTCAACTGAGGTACCATTACGTAGATCTCGTCGATACAAGTTTACAGACTGGCAGCACGCCAAATTCCGAGTGATGAATAAAAAGTTATGGTTCTGAAAAACTTTAAGCATAAGTTTTATATCAGTATCCAAAACCAGTCCCAAGTTTTTTTCTGTTAGTGACCTAGGCTCTATATAAGCCTCGGTAAGCATGCCAAATAGGAAACCAAATTCCAAAATACCCTTTTCAACCTTAGAACCCCAGAAATTCTCCCTTTCAAATCCGTGGATTCGAACTGGATCGTTTTGACCTGTTTACCGTCGAATTGGGTCACCGCCGTTTTTGCCCATTCCAGCCACCAACCTTGTACACGCACTATCCAAAGAGGAAGCGCACGTCAAGGCGAGCTTGGCCTTAAAATTTCACGGTGAACAGTGGCCGAACACGCCCGGATCTGGCCGGAGAAGTGGCGGAGGCTGGCAAGGTGGGTCGCCGGATTTTCGCAATTTTTGGCCTTTTTAGGCCAACCCATACACCTTTTCCACTATTTTCAACCCCTCTAAACTCATTTCCGCAGTTCTTTTGCCCATATTCCTTACCGTTTGGGAGATCCAAAGATGAGAAGTTTGGCTGAAGTTTCAACCGCGTTTTCCGGCCACCAGAGGAAACTTTGGACCAAGGTGAGCATAATGGTGGGTTCCTTATCTCTTGGCTTTCCTTCAATATAAAGTTTGTGAATTTTGGAGGTCGTTTGATAATTTTTCCATTTTTGGATCAATTAGTTAATTTTCGGATAAGTTGGGATTGTGTTTGGATAAAATTGATCAAATTAGTTAAAATTGGAGTTGGATTAGTGAAATTGGATATTATTAGGACCCATTAGGAGGTTCAATTTCGAAAGATTAAGCTTCGGGTGAAAATCCCCAATTTTGGGTATCGGGTCCAAAAGGTACGCGGTATAATTGGACCGTCCGGTATTCAATTTATATAATTTTATAGTAATATAAGTCAATTTAAGACATTTGGGACATAAAAGTGTCTTTAGTTTAATTATCGGAGCCTGAGAAATATTTTATTATATTTTAGGCACTCGAGTTGAGACTGAATGCGAGCCTGCAGAGGAGAAGAAGTGAACATTTGCAATACAGTGAGTGGGTATTATTTTTAAAAATGTTTTTGGTATATAGTATAATATATATGCAGTTTGAGTATTTTACTTATACCTGTTGTTTGATTTGAATGTTCATTTTATGGATATATGAGGATCTGCTTTTACATGTATGTGTTATCATTTTATATGATTTTTGTCAATATTTTAAATGTTTGGCAATTCTAATGAGTTCATGAATGAACTTGTGGTATTTAACTATTTTGGTATTTGAATTGAGGTTTTAAATCACTTTGGAAATTAATCGATTTGAGAAGGCATATTGAAAATTATATGATTTTAAGGATGTTCAAATATTTTATAAATTTTTAGGTGCTTAAAATCGGTTTATGGTAAATATATTTCATTGTGGTATTTTCTTAGTTTAGTAAGAAATAATGATTTCAAGTTTTTTTTTTTTTGAATATTTAGATAAGCGGTTGAGCGTGAATATTAAATTATAATTTATGATATGGTAGAATACTGTATCGGTTATTTTAAATTGATATATCGCATAGTACTAGAGTTTGGTTTAGTATTATATTACAGAGCACTGGGTTTACCATGGTGCCTTGAGATTGGTTTCATCCAACGGTTATCTATTATTACCACGGACTGTGAGGTTGGGTTTATTCGACGGTTTATTATTATTACTATGGTGCCCTAAGGTTGGTATCATCTAACGGTTTATTATTGCCATGGACCATGAAGTTGGATACGTCCTGACGGTTAATTGATATTTCCACGACACCTTTCGTATATTGAGGGTCGTGAGGTGGATGTCTCCCACGATTTACAGATTGGTACATCGTATGGTACATTGTACATGTTTGAATATATTGTTGATTTACAAATATTATGGTGTTTTATGCATTTTCATATTTATTTGGTGGAACTGTGTTTATTATATTTTATGCTCAAATATTTATATCTTGATTTGAGACATTTTATAATATTACAATGATCGTTCATTTATACTTTTGAGCATCGATTTTTATGATATTAAATTGGGATGCAAGTTTGGATTTTGTGAAATGATTTTTAAACGGAAAACTTTTCAAACGAGTGGAACAAGAGGTCTTGAGAGATAGATTTTTGTTCATAAATAAATTATTATTTTTCTATTATACTATGCCACTCACATAGATTTCTTTATCTCACATTTTATTTGTTTTAAATTCGTTCCCCTAGGCCCAAGCAGCTAGTAGCAGTGTACCTCACGCACAGCTTATCGCTTTGTTCCTTCCACAATAGCAGCTGTATTTATCTTTCCTTTATCTTTGTTACCTCCTGGACTTACTTATTACTTATTTGTAATCCTAAACTTCGTTGACACTCTTAGAATGCTCTGATTTTAAATGTGGGACTCAGTAAAGACCATGGTACTTATATGTGTGGTTATGGCCTGTAGTACAGTAGACCGGTTGTGGACTTTACACTGTTGTGGATTTATTTATATATATATTGAGGTATTATTGTTATCGTTTGTATTCGTTGTCCACGTTTTAAAGTGAGGTTCCATTGGATATTCTCTAAGGATTGTCTAGTGGGACTTCACTAGGCGAGACCACCCGGGAGGTCCTGGGAGGGTTCCCAGGGCGAGTCTTGTCATACACATCGTTAATAATCAATTTAAAGGAATTATAAAACCCATTTAAACATATATAATTAAGAAACCCTTGGTAAGTAGCAAAAAAAGCATCGGCAAAATTTTGTTTTCCACCTATCTATAGCCTTGATTGTTGCTTCAGCGAGTGACTTCTGGTATCTCCTTCTACCTACTGCTGGTATCTCCTACCCACTGCTAGCATCTTCTTCCAGTATATGGTGGCTAATTTCATGTTTGATTTTGCTATTTATTATAATCATTGTTGATTTCTTAATTTAGGGATTTTATCTTTTGCAAAAACTTTTAGAAATTTAGAATCTTTTGTTCGTTTTACCATTCCAATTTATTAGTCCTCATGATCAATTATGCATGTTGATTGCACCATGATCAATTATGCTTCTTGTTAATATTTAATGAAAAAAATATTAAATCTTTTGGTCTCCAACGTTGGCTTTTGTTGATTGCACCATGATCAATTATGCTTTCAACATAGACACACACACACACACACACACACACACATATATATATATATATATATTAATATTTTAGTCCATCAAATTTAATATTTTTTTATTTATTTAAACTTTTAAGCTCTGTTATTGAATGTGAATGATCATCATAGTACTTTTTGTCTCCAACTTTTTCTTATCATGCTGACGTAGTAATCAATTATGAAACAATTGATACATGTGCAAGTTCCTAATTATTTCTCATGTGATAGACAAAACTTACACAAGATAGTTGATTGTTGTTTGATTGTTGATATGTTTATACAAAAGCTGATAGGATTATATTCACTTCCTACTTAAATACCATGTAGGTGATGGTATTATACAGAATTGTTTAATACTTGTAGCTTGGGAGTGTTTCTTTCCAATGATTTTGTTTTGTCCAACAGCTTATAGTTTCATGGTATCTGCGTAAGAAGTTTATCATTAATTTACTTTTTGCTCATTTCATGTGGTCGATAACTATCAATATTTATTTGTATATTTATATTTTTTACGTGATTGAAATTAATAATAGTCTTATTCATATATTGACTTGTTTATAGTAATATGGCTAGGGAATCTCCTTTTCAATTATATACTACAAATGTTGGCAAGGAACAATAACCCAAACTTGCCGAGAGTTTCAGTCATTGAAGAAGCCTTTGATTTTATAATCCATATGCAACAGAATGTGGGTTTAGTGCGAGAATGAGTTCTAGCAAAAAAAGACAAGGGACAAATAAACTTTTTGGGAAACAATTTGTTTGTTTTAAAGAGGGAAAAACAAATGAAGATAATCAGAAAAGGTGGAAACATTCCAAAACATGATCAAGTGAAAGATATCGAGGTCTACTTAGGGTGGGTTGTAAGGCTAGTTAACAGTGGTTAAGCAAATGTCAAATTGGGTTGTAACTCAATTTGTGGAAGGATATTATCATGTTCCTTCAACTCCATCTAAAGTTCATCTATTAAGGTCTCATAGAAAGGTATCAATTGCAAAATGAGTTTTGAGTCAACAATTATCTTAAGCAAATATGCCAGTATGTCAACCAGTAAGAGTGATGGAAATTGAATTAGGTGGTCCTCAAAACATTGGGTGCACAAAAAGGGATATTAGAAATTTTGGGAAGAATTTGAAAAAAAAAAAAAAGTTGAGGATATTGATGTTGAGTCATTAATAAAAAAAAAATTTAGAAAAACAAAAAGATCATTCATTCTATTTTGAATAAGAAACTGATGAAAAAAACAAATTTGCTAGATGTTTTTTGGCAGACTCATTTGCTAAGAGATCATATAGTTTCTTTGCCAATATTATATTTTTTGACACAATATATAATGCAAACAAATATGGTATGATATTTGTTCTACTTACTGGGGTAAATCATCATGGACAGGCAATCATATTTGGATGTGGTTTTTTAAGCGACGAGAAAACAGCATCTTTCATTTGGTTGTTTAGTAAATTATTAGATGTTATGCCAAGGGGTGCACCTTAAGTAACTATTACTAATTAAGATCTAGCAATGACAAAAGTCATTTTAGAAGTTTTTCCAAAAACATATCATCGTTATTGTATTTGACATATTTTGAACAAATTTTCTATAAAAATCGATACAATAGTTTATCGTGACCATTATCATTTGTTCAAAAATGCTATTTGCAATTATGAGAGGATTGAAGAGTGAAAAAAGTTGGGCTCATGTGCTGCAAGTAGCTAAATCGGAAGATAACGATTGATTATGTCAACTATATGAAATTCATAACCAAGGGGTTTCTATATATGTGAATCAAAATTTTAGTGCAGGAGTGTCAAGCAGCCAAAGAGCAGAAAGTTCACATGCATTTTTTATGAGGTATATCTCAGATATAAATTCATTAATGAATTTTATCTCTCGTTTTAACAGAGCACTTAGTCATCAATAGTATGAAAAATTGGTTGCTAACCATATTAATGTTAATGAAAAACCAAGACTAAAAACTTCATGGCCAATGGAAACACAAATGGTGAAAATATATACAAAAAATATTTTTACACTCTTTGGGATTGAGATTTTTGAAAGTCATTCTTATTGTGTAAATTCCACCCATGAAGATGAAGAGCTTATGACTTATACTATTAATAAGGTTGACGAAAGTTCATCATCAAAACCTCAAAGGCTTACTTATAATAAACACTCTCATTAGGTATCATGTACTTGAAAACAATTTGAATTCAAAGGAATCCCATGTAGACATATTTTGGCTTTTTTTTTGTATCAAGCAAGTATTTCAATTACCAAACCAATACATCCTACAAAGATGGACAAGATGATGCGAATCTGCCCGAGCTCACACAACTGACAACTCACTGGGGTACTGATCCGATACGGATGAAGACTGGACCGATCACTAGAGCTCAAACTAAGAGGTTTAAGGACAACCTTGCTGCCTTTATCCAGAACGTAATTCATTCTCAAAAGGGCTGGTCCATACCTAAAGATAAAAAACCTATTTTAAGCATCCAAGTGGTGGAGGTTGATACATCGGACATTTTATATCAAACACCCATACATCGGACACCCATGTCTCGGACATCTGACCGCGGACATCAAACATAACTTAGTTCAGACATCAGGCAGACATAAGTTAGCTCGGACAGACATAAGTTAGCTCAGATAACCATAAGTTAGCTCATATATCAGGCAGACATATGTTAGCTCGGACATCAGACATAAGTCAGCTTAGTTGTCAAACTAGTCAACTCGTTTTCTAATTTGCGTTTGACTTTTTTTTTTTGGATTTTTATTTATTTATTTGCTGGACAAATAAGTTTAGGAAAGTTATTATTTTATTATTTTCATTGTAAATTAATTAATTCCTACTTCAAAATAAGAGAATTAATTAATCCAAATTAGATTAGGAAAGGATATGAAATTAGGCAATTTTCTAATTGGATTCTACGTTGGCCGAAATTTCCTAATTCTTTTAGGGTTTTATTTTGTTCATTCAAAGCCTATTTAAAGGTTTATTTTCAATGAGAAAGGAAGCTTGAATTTTATACAGAAAATTATTTGTGAGATTGAATTCTCATTGTTCTCTTTGAACACCTAAAACACCATTAGTGAATGAGTGTTTTAGTTTTGACTTATCAATAGGACATCCATCACCTATTGTGGCGTCTTCGATATACCAAGGTTTCTAATCACAGGTTGGTTAGGGGTTGAGGTGACCATTAGAACTTGAACATAATTAGATCCGGGCTAATATAATACGGGTTTAGGAGCAGGTCGTCCTAGGTTCGTACCACAAGAAGTGCAAAAGTTGGAATAGTATGTGATAATAGTGGTTGTGAAATCAATGAGACATACAATAAGTCTTTAATGACGAGACATGCAAAATTGTCTACAATATCTTCTCTTATTGTAGATGATGCATCTCTCACTGAGGAGGGAACCAACCTCTTATTGCATGATTTGGATTTATTGCACAATAAAATTAAGTTGATTAATCTTGGGACTGGTGTCATTCGAAATTCAATAAGTGGTAAAAGAACTAGAAAAACTCAAAGTGTAAGTAATCCTTCTAATGTGCATGCAAAAGGATGTGAAGAAAGAATCAAAGCTGCAAAAGAGAGTACAAGTACAAAAGGGAGACTTTGTCATGGTTGTGAGCTTCGTGAACGAACACATGATAAGCAAAATTGTCCAAAATTACTTGAAAGTTGATATTTCTTGATATTTTTTCATTTAATATGTGTTAGATTTGTATTAAAAAAATACTAATGATGTTTGCTTTTTTTTTTTCTTTTTTTTTTTGCCTTAGTTCAACCATGAATGAGGAGGATAATATTTGAAATGCTGATTTCGTAGAACATTTACTTCTAATGATTGTTCTCAAATCGAGTAGAGAAAGATAATATTGAAGTGCAAGTTTTGTTTTTGCTTTCTATTTTTTGTATATCTTGTAAAGTAGTTTTTTTTTTTTTTTTTTGAATAAAATGTATTCATTACAAGTTATTAAAATTGAAATTTACTAGAAACAAGATTTTCAAGCAGTGGAAAATATGGATAGTCTAGACAATCAATGATTTATTTTTAACAAAATATTGGCAGAAGCAAGCCTTCAAGTAGTGCGAAAATATGGATAATCAAGAAAATCAAAGTTTTTTTAAAAAAAAATATTATCAATGCAATAAAGTATTTTCTATTGTTTTTATTTTTAATAGAAGACAGATGAAGTTTTCAGGTTTTCGTTAATGTCTTTCATACTATATACTTAATGTAGTTTTAAATTATTTTAGGTTACAATCTGTTTTAGTTTTTGAATACTTTTTTATGAGTCTGAATAACATAAAAACTATTAAGTATGCATTTCTGTTGCTGGATGATTAAATCTGATTCCAATCTCATAAAAATGTAGTATATAATTACATGGATAAATATGATATGTTTAAAGTATAATTGTAAATGGGGCCTTTCAAGAGGGTACTTAATGGTAAAGTTCAATTCATGCTTCTATGGTGTAATTGTAGGTGGTATTTCAATAGGGTACTTTAATCGATGAAGCATATATGTAAGTGCTTCGCTGATACTAAAATTTGTACTAAAATAAGTGCATCAAGTGATAAATACATTTCATATTCTTATAACAAAATTATAATAACAAGAGGTAGAAATTTGTTCTTTGAGTTTTCTTTCTGCATTAATTCCACCAGAGAAGCTCCTTCACTTGACGCTGCCTATCCTCAATTCCCAAGCACTTCTCCACAATGTCAAGCCCACAAAGCTCTTTCACAACCGTCATGGTAGCAGGCACACCCAATTGAAATATTGACTCTGTACCATCATAGCCTCTTTATGAAAGAATCTAAAATGCAATTTTCTGTACTATGATATTTTGAATTTCTGTGTATAGATGTCCACTGCACAATTCCATAACGGCTCATCAGAAAAAAATTATCAATTTTTATTTCTTCCTTCTGCTACTTCCTCGATTAATTGCAAGAATCAAGAACATATCTGCATCTCTGCTTCAAAATTTGTAAGACCGCATCAACCCCTCATCGTTACATTTACTTGCTCTCCCTTGTTTCATTACTTATAAATTATAGAGGTTAGACTCTAAGAAAGAAAAAAAAATACTTGCTCTCCCTTGTTTCATCTACATCTTTGCTTCAGAACTCTTTTTTTATCTTCTTTAACAGCAGCTCACGTAGTCTAATGAACTTAAGCTGCTAAAAGTAATGGTGGCTCACCAGAAACTGCACAAAACCTTAATGTTTCAGTTTGACTTTTTTAATTAAGCATGATATAATATGAATATAAAAATAAGTGTATGTTTCATAAATAGTTTAAAACAAAGTACTGTTAATGACCACCAATCCACAGAATTTGTAAGGTATTCTTCATACATGGAAAGACCAATTACTTGAACAAAAGCTCCCTCAACATGCCAAAACCAACCAGTTTCTACTCAAATACCATGAAACTATAAGCCATTGGAGAAAACAAAATCATTAGAAAGAAATACTCCCAAGCTACAAGTATTAAACAATTTTGAGAATGGACTATGGAAAGGAAAATACTATAGTATATATATGATATTGGTAATGAGATCATATGATTGGGGCCGTCCATATCATGGTGTTGGTATGGATGATTTGGATTTATATGGATGCATATAATTAGTTAATACTATATAATATAAGATGCTGCTCATTGAGGATGTATGGATGCACACATACAACTTATTCATCAAAAACATAAAATATGGACTTTATACATGCGTACAAAGGATGGAGATCTAAGTTACAAAACGCGCAAACTCGAGAAGAAATTGTAGAGTAGTTGGTTAATTTCATTATTTTATAATTTCTTTAATAGTTTTTATCTACTTCAGGCTTTGTTTTGTCATCTTTGACATCATGAAACCATAGATCCAAAATCTTTAAAAGTTTTCGCAAAGATAAAATCCCTAAATTAAGAAGTCAACAATGATTATAATAAATAGCAAAATCTAACCTAGGATTAGCCGCCATATATTGGAAGAAGATGCTAGCAGTGGGGTAGATGAAGGTACCAACAGTCACTTGCCAAAGCAACCATCATGGCTACAGATAGGTGGAAAACAAAACTTTGCCGGTGTTTTTTTTTGCTACTGTCCAAGTGTTTCTTAATTGTACTCGTTAAATGTGTTTTATAATTCTTTTAAATTTATTATTAATGATGTATAAATATTTTTAATCAATATGGCTGCCATGTATGATATCTTTATTATAGTGTCCTCATTGTGTCTTCACTGTATCAAATCTGTACATATGGTTTTGATATTATAAAAGATTTATGGAAAACAATTGTAAGGGACGACTATCAACAATCATCAAATTATGAAGATTATATAAATCTGATATTTATAGATGTTTTTCCTCACAATCCCTTTTCATAAATCTCTTTTTTATATACATTCAAGAATAAGTGATTCTTGGAATTCCCATTGAGTTAATTTATGCTGTATCAAGTTTCAAAGACACTGACGGGCCTTATGTAAACCAATTTCTCCATCCCATTTCTTTGTCAAATCTTAGATAGGCTTTTCAAGCTAACAGAAGCTCAAAACACCATCTACAGATTTCCTTGTGTTGGAGTGAACATAAATGATGAATTTGGAAGTGATCAAAATACAACATCTGATCTCTCCTTTAAAGAAGACAAACCCAACTGAGAATTTTCTTTATTGATGATCCCTTTTGTTTGGTTTCTAGCTAGCTAGCATCCTTCAATCGATCAACATTGACACTACCTATCTTTTGATTTTAAGTGGGTTATTATATTTCCCAACTATTTGTGGTTAATAAAAATTTGTGGAATTTTGTTTGTTTACTAAATCTACAATATTGTAGACTTTTGGTTGCTTTTGGGAATTTTTGGTGTTTTAATATCAATTTGGGGCTTCTTTTGAGATGAGATATTTTCGGATCCTTTTACTAAAAAGTCGCGTCAATTTTGTTGTGGACAATATGAAATAGTGATGGTATTCATCAAAATAATAATAATATTAGAGGTATTGACTATATTTATCAAGATATATGTCAAATATTATATGTCAATATTTTATTTGTTAATATATTAATATGATTTAGTTATGGATTAGTGAATGTTTAAGGGATTATTATAACAAAACATAAACCAATAAAATATTTATAGTGTTTGGTATACAGTTTAGTAGATTTTAGGTGATAGCTTTAGCATTACTAAAAAATAATGGTCATCCATTTTTTTCCCATTTCAAAATTAGAATGAATTTTGTGTGTATGTGTGTGTGTATATATATATATATAATTGAGATTTTCTTGGTGGTTATGATGAAAATATTATTATGGGAGACATCGTCCGTTATTTGATGGGTAACATTCATTCACAACCATCAATTTACATAACTACTATAGATTTGAAAATTATGGATAGTTGTTGCTTACCATGTGGTGCTTGACTTTATCCATAGTAATAGCTATATATATATATATATATATATGACCAAGCTCAAGCTAAGTTTAAATTCGAGACTTCGTACAAACAAACATCACATATGTTGCATGATAATTTTCTCCCATAACATATTACTACGGAATATTGATCCAAATAAAATTCTAAACTTAAAAATATAATATGAACCAGATTGAATATATATATATATATATATATATTTTGGTAAATTTGGTGGTTATGATATTATACATGCATGTTGACTTTCAAATTACCAAAATGCATGTAAACGCACAAATAATTTGTTTGCTAAGAGTAAATAATGCGCTCTGTCCTGGTTATATATATAATCATGGCATGAGGCCCAATGACATCACGCGGAGTGCACGTGATGTTGACCAAAGAATATTAAGAGTCTAGAGGGATACAATTTGAGTTAGACAGTTTGACTAGATAAAAGATTATTTATTTATTTATGTATATATTTTTGAAAAAAGATAAAAGATTATTTATTTAGGAGAAAAAAAAAAAAAGCTACCAAAGAATCCAAGGGTCCAACAGTCCAATGAAATAAGCATTTCAAAGATAAAAAGTATTAAGATGTAACCTAAGTAAGGGATAATGTAGAATATTAAAGAGAAGATGAGCATATTCAATATTCAAACCCAAAGTAGAAGTGAGTCCTTGGGATGATGGGATTAATTATTTGGCGAGATTCATCTTCTACATAGTCATGTATATAACTTATTAATAATTTATAATTATATGATGATGACGATGCGATTTTGCATTTATTACTGCCTCAATAGTGAATTGTGGTCCTCCTGACTCCTGACCGGCCACCGGGAACATGCGTTACTTTGCCTCGTCATTTACAGTTAAAGAAAAAAAAAAAAAAATGTATTGGTGTGAAATTGAATGAATCAATTGACTCAAAGTCATAACCATTAAAATATCTTCCTTTTGTTGGCAAATAATAATAATAATAATAATAATAAATAAAAAAATCTTCCTTTACTTTTCTATTTTTCCCTTTACATTTGATTCCTCATTCCTCAAAACTCCAAAAATCAAGTCCTTTCTAATACATTCCCACCTCATTCAGAGCAAAATAAAAGTATATCTATATATATTTATATTATATACCGCTTCTGATGAAACCCTAGGAAGCGTTACAAGTGTGAACAAAAAAAGAATATTAGGAAAAACCCAAAAAAATAAAATAAAAAATCTTGGAAATGCCTAAAAATCAAATGGGTTTTGTATGGGTTTCTCAAGTTAAAAGGGTGAGGAAAGAAAGGAGTCTGCGTACTTGGACACCCGCCGCCTGACTGAAACAAAGAGGCAACGAAAGTGAAAGTCATTGGCCTTCGGCTTTGGGTCTATCTCCTATTCCAAAGTCCTCCTTTCTCTCGCTTTTATTTTTCCCCCCTCATCTTCTGAAATCTCTCATACTTAGCTTCATTGGTCTCTGTCCCGATATACTTTGTTTTCGTTTGCTTTTTGCCTTTGGCTCTGTCTTTGTGTTGCTCGGTAGACGTACTTGGACTTGACCCAGTATTGTGATCTGTGAACTCACAGCTCACAGAAAACAAGCAAGCAAGAAAGAAGCTGAGGAGGGACCGGAAGGCTTTGGAAAGACCGTCATTGTCAACAAGGTTTGGTTTTCTCTTTGCTCTTCTCTCTTTTTTCTATGTATCAAATAATATCTCTGTCCCTATTCATCATTTCTGCCACTGGTTTCCCACGCTTACTCTTATATCGTTTTTTTGTTGAAAGTCTTTGGTTTAATCAGAACAAGGACCTACTTGGGTCTTACTCTTAACTACTACTAATGCTAGTGTGAATACTTCCCACCATTATTATCAGTTAACATTTTTCTTTTTTTACATAACAACTGTAACATTGGGTTTGCCTTGTATTGGATAGCAGAAGTCAGAAGAGCTCTGTTTCTGTGTTCCAAAATGAAGTACGTCTTGGTGACTGGTGGTGTTGTTAGCGGACTCGGCAAAGGGGTCACTGCTAGTAGTATCGGAGTTCTGCTTAAGGCTTGTGGTCTACGCGTTACTTCTATCAAGATTGGTATCATTCGTTTATTTATTTATTTATTTGTAAGTAAAAGTCTATTTCTTTTAATTTGGATGGTTGGCAAGGTATTGCCTTTGTTTTAGCTTTTGCCTTTAGATTTCCTAACGGCTAATAATAGAAAAGGACAATAATTTTAAATCAAATTTTAACCAGGTATGATCATCTTGGTGTATACTTTCATTATTCTTCAGAAACATGCATTTGTTAGCTCCTTTTTACTTTATAGTTTTTGGATATAGTTTTGATTAGCACCATGGGTATTCTCAGATAGAGAGATGTGTTAGTCAGTCTTATTTCACTGCAGCCTTATCCTTGACTGTGGTGATCGGTACTTATTGTACTCTATAATCTATCCATGTATGCAGATCCTTACCTGAACACAGATGCAGGGACAATGTCTCCTTTTGAGCATGGAGAGGTGTTTGTGTTAGATGACGGTGGTGAGGTAAATTTCCAAATAAGTGGAGATATTGTTGTGCGCTATTACCTGTTTTTCGTGACTATTATACTTGTTTATAAAAAGGGTGAATTTTTATTTTTTTTTATTTTTTTTTAAATCAATGTTACAGGAACAAATAATGACTGATTTTTTGTGTTTCTAGGTTGACCTTGACCTTGGAAACTATGAGCGGTTTCTAGACATCACGCTAACCTGTGACAACAATATCACGACTGGGAAAATATATCAGGTTATTTGATTGTCCCTTTTCTGGTTGAGAGGTACATTTAATGAATGATTAATATCAGGAATAAAGGTGAAGTATATTAATTGGCTTCTCTTCAATTCTTGTCTTGATTGGTTTACAGTCTGTTATTAACAAAGAGAGAAAAGGAGATTATCTTGGAAAAACTGTTCAGGTAATGATTTTATTATGGATCTGTACCCAACGATACAGACGATGTTATGGTTGACTGAATTTTGTTTCCCCTTTTCTATCCAAAAGGTTGTTCCACACATTACCGATGCGATCCAAGAGTGGATAGAGCGTGTTGCAATTGTACCTGTGGATGGGAAAGAAGGTCCAGCAGATGTTTGTGTCATTGAATTGGGTGGAACTATAGGTACATTAGTATCTTTTTACATGCTTTAACATGAAGCATTTTCTTGTTTCTGAATGTTTGAAACTGACTTATTGGTGCAGGGGACATTGAATCTATGCCATTTATTGAAGCACTTGGTCAATTTTCATATCGCGTAGGTAAGGATGATATCTAGGGTGCCTTTATATCCTAAATTTGTCTGAATAAATTCTTTAAGTAAACCAGTTTCTAATACCAAAGATTTTCTTCTATTAGGCCCTGGAAATTTCTGCTTGATACATGTCAGCCTGGTTCCTGTTCTCAATGTTGTTGGTGAGCAGGTACTACCATGGACAATATTTGTTAATGCAACTATCTATATATACATTATGTATTATGATACCAGATCTAGATATCATTATAGATGACCTCTTCATAAAATGTAGCTTTATGTGTGTTGTTGACATATACCCAGTCGCTCACCTGCTCTAATTAACTTTTTTTGTTCAAATATTTAATAGAAAACCAAGCCTACCCAACACAGTGTTCGAGGACTTAGAGGGTTGGGTTTGACACCTAATATTCTAGCTTGTCGCAGTACAAAGGTCTTCTCTCCTTTCCTCCCAAACTTCTTTCACAGATTACATATTGCAGCAATGATGTCAAATTATTGATATATTTGTCTCTAACAGGCACTTGATGAGAATGTGAAGGGGAAACTTGCTCAGTTTTGCCATGTGCCGGTACCATAACATAAAATATGGATACTGATATTTTTCCCCTTTTCTTCTACTAACTCGTTTGGTGTTATCACTTATCATAAAATTCAAATGTATAACATTTTTTACAGGCTGAAAACATTTTCACCCTCTATGATGTTCCAAACATTTGGCATATTCCTTTGCTTTTAAGAGTAAGTAATTTTTTAGTACTTTGGAAATTTTATGTCACTGTTTGTGTTTCTGCAATAACTTGAAAATTCATTTCTTCCCTTTCCTGTCACAAATAGGATCAGAAGGCACATAAAGCGATCCTGAAAGGACTGAACCTCCTAGGGTTTGTCTTATATTCTTACTCTCTGTTTGCTCGAAACAGCTTATCTTATTTTATCGCTTGGTTGCTGTCTCCTTTCTAGTGTTTTTACTGTTTCCAATGAGTTCTATGCTGCAGCTGCTGATGGTTTGTCGTTCTTTATATCTTTATATTTCCTTAATATGTAGTGTTGCTAGAGAGCCTTATTTGGAGGAGTGGACTGCAAGAACAAAAATTTGTGACACGTTGCATGATACTGTGAGTTTCAAGTTGTTTTCAGAATAGGATTTGAGATTATTTTCTCTCTGCAATATTGTTATCATGCTTTTAACTGTTATTAACATAACAGGTTAGAATTGCAATGGTTGGAAAATACACTGGTCTTTCAGATTCTTACCTCTCAGTTCTGAAGGTAAATTTCTTTATGAATCAAAACTATGCCACTCTAATGGAAATTTCTAGTCATCTCATCTTTTGTTTGGTGGTATTTGTTTTCTTTATTTATTGCCACCTACATTAGTTTTGGTCTGCCCTAGTAGACTTATTTTCCTCTCAAGGAAATTCTGCTTTATATTCTGGGGACAATATAAGTAGTGAATGAAAGTTGCTTGTGTTTTCTTCACCTCAAGTTAATTAGTTAAATATTCATTTATATTCATTTTGATGTATCTGCTATCGTGATTTCTTTGTCTAGTTAAAGTAAAGTGCTACCTACATTCACCAAAAAATAAATAAATAAATAAAATTAAAATTAAAATTAAATAGTCAAAGTGCTTTCTACAATGCCTTTCTTCTATTATAATTATTATTATGTGATCCTGCTGATGTTATTTATTTTCTTTTTGTGGACTTCCATTATATGAGCAAGTGTAAAATCAAATTGAAGTTTCTGATGCTTATTGGATGCCTTCCTTCCTTCTCATTTCTCTTTGGTTTTAGTTGAGTGGTACCTTTTGCTTCTTTCTTCCCATTGTTTTGGGGGCAATTTTTAATTAATGAACTTAAATATATGATCTAGACCCACTCGTTTGATGCCCTAAAAAAACCCTTAAGATGGCCTTTGTCCACTTAAGTACATACTTGCTTTTCATTGTTATTGTTGCTGAAATTGTCTATAGCGGTAAGATTTATCTATGTGATCATATGAGTGAGCCTTCCTTGGCTTTCATTTTTGGTGTCTCATTTTTAACTGTGGCTAGATTATTCCATTTAAGTTTCTTAGGCTGGTGCTCACTCAATATGAATTCGTTCCAGTTTGCAAGAAATGGAGTGTCAACATCACTGTGGCTTGATTGTTTTATTTTAGTTTATTAGGCTGGTGCTCACATAATATGAAGTCATATCTGTGTGCAAGAAATGGAATCAACATCCAAAAGAGTAGCATCCAACAGAATAGCAATTAATCATTCCCTTTATTTTTTTTATTTGTTTATTTTTTCTCAATAGAGGCTAAAATCAAATTTGTCGGCATTAGTTTTCTATTCAATGAAACAAGAGCCTTTTAATAATTATTTGGGTGAACCATATATCAACTATTTATGCTTGAATACTGCATACAAATAGTTTTGAGGATTTACTTTACCATCTTTTAGTGTATAGACTTGGCAAGTGCCAATTGTCAGTGTGGAAGAATAGCTCCTATCCTGATTTAATGTCTATACACCACGTCAAGATATTTGGTTGCGCAAGATAAGTAAGGTATTTAGTAGTACTGTACTGATTAGTGGCTAGTTCGTTAGGCATTGAAAACTCAATCATAAAGGGCTATGACTTAGTTGAATTGTTTATCAACTCATCTGAGTTACCTCTTTATCTCCTCAACCTTCCAATAAATAATGTATTGATGCCAGCAGCAGCTCTTAAATTTTTTTCCTTTTTTATTTATTTATTTTGTAAGAAATTACAACCTTTTAGTTTCTAGTAAATTATGAGATCAGATGCTAATGTCTAATTTCTTTTGCCAGGCTCTTTTGCATGCTTCAGTTGCTTGTCGCCGGAAGCTTGTTTTAGACTGGGTTCCAGCAGGTGACCTTGAAGATATTACCGCTCAAGAGGTGAGAACTAAATTTAACTTGCTATGCTATGCATACTTTTTGATATAATGTTTACTAATTTTAATGCTGGCAGGCCCCTAATGTCCATAAAGCTGCATGGGATCTTTTGAAGGTGATTATACTTTAAAATTATGATTAGTTTTTCTTGGTTGTATATTATGAATTATATTCTTCAATGATCTCCTGAACAATATTTGTTTCAGGGTGCCGATGGCATTCTAGTTCCAGGAGGATTTGGTGATAGAGGAGTGCAAGGGAAAATTCTTGCAGCAAAGTATGCACGAGAGAATAATGTCCCATTCCTAGGAATTTGCCTGGGGATGCAAATTGCTGTCATTGAGTTTTCGAGATCTGTTCTTAATTTGTTAGATGCCAACAGCACAGAGTTTGATCCCAAAACCACAAGTCCTTGTGTAATTTTTATGCCAGAGGTAAGCAATCCTAAATGAATTCTTGACCAAGCTAATCCTGTAATAATTATTTTCCATTGATCTTTTTAAGCTAATTTTAATTTTCTTAGCAGGGTTCAAAAACTCATATGGGAGGAACAATGCGTCTGGGATCAAGGAGGACTTACTTCAAGGTTACTGACTGCAAATCCGCAAAGTTGTAAGGACTTCAATTATGTAGCTTCAAACAATATATGGCTCCCTTAATGGGATAGTACAATGAATTTTCTTTTGCTTGATGGTTGATATTTTTTTCCCAATAAGCAATGTGCTGTCAATTTCAAAATTAGAAAGGATAAGTGCATGATTGGATTTTTGAATTTTTCTCATCCCAATGGCCTGGGATTATGTTTTCAGGTATGGCTGTGTCAGTTATGTTGATGAGCGACACCGGCACAGATATGAGGTAACATTTTCTTTGTCGTCAGTAAATGCATGCAATTGGTATATAAAAGATGTATATTCTGAGTAGCAGTCACTAGAAGAAATTGTTCATGGTGTGCAGGTTAATCCTGATATGATATCGCAACTTGAGAATGCTGGCTTATCATTTGTTGGCCGAGATGAGTCTGGTCGGCGGATGGAGGTATCCATTTTTTGCAGTATAATTCATGCTGCATGAAACCCAGTTATTTAAGCTTGAACCTATTTAAAAATCCTTCACCTGTTGCCTTATTTGTTATCTGGCTTCTTGTAATCATTGACATTTCAATGACATAATGATTGCAGATTGTTGAGCTGCCAGCTCATCCATACTTTGTGGGTGTTCAGTTCCATCCAGAGTTTAAGTCAAGACCCGGAAAACCTTCTGCACTGTTCTTAGGTATGTCTTTCAGTGGGTGCAGATTCTGGTGACTGTTTCTTTGATCTGGCTGTTTGCCATGCTCTATTATGAACTTGACAATAGCTGTTTATATATTATATGATGTTATGTTGGCAAGTAATAGTCAGGGTCAGGATTATACTTGAACAGTTTTTAATGCATTTACCAATAAATTATTTTTAGGGCATCGTGTGAATCCTCTTCTATAACTTGAAGTGCAATGTGATAAATTAACTTTTTAAGATTTCATATATGGTTGCAGATCCTAATTTCATGTTTTTCTTTGTCTTAGTTTGAATATATCCATAAGTATTGATCAGTCATGTTGTTTCCATGATAAGGAAAAAGTGCTAACAAAGAGTTGGGTGTGTATTTTTGTGGTTATATCATTTCTGTTTGATCTGATAGTATACATGTAATCCTATGACTTTTAAGTGTCATGCCATTGCAATTAAATTGTCTAGCTGATATGGTTATGTGCTGTGTGTTTACAGGACTTATAGCGGCATCATGTGGACACCTGGAGACAATACTGCAAAATAACGGTCATGTGAGCAAGAATATTAGCAATGGAATAAGCAATGGACACTCAATGGTGAAAATCCACCGCAACGGAAACACTTTCAAGGCTTTCAATGGGTCAGTAAATGGTGTGTATAGCAATGGTAATAGCATGCACCGGTGAGAAATCAGAGATTATCTCATGGTATTTTTTCCTGGAAGCTGGCTTGTAGCCGTCGGTTCTGTCTGTACAGTTGTTGAGTATGGGTAGATGGTATAGCGCACAGGAACTTCTCTTCAGGATGAAGCTGGATTTTGAGTCATTTAAGGCACAGCTTGTTTTTCCATGAAGATTTGGCTGAAAGTGTGGAATTACTCCTTTTGGACTGAGTTTTTGTTTTCTTCTCTTTACCCAAAAAACATGCGAGGATCATTTGACTTTTGGCCGGCCTTGGAGGAAAGAAACAATGTCTACAATCTATATTTTCAGCGTATGTTCTAAAGAACAATTATTTTGCTTGCTCTTCATATGGTAAATAAATGCTTTTTCACTACATTTAGTCATGACCCCTAAAAGTCTAGATCTGTATTTTATTGAGCGCCATTTTTAGTACTTTTAAAACTCTAATGGCCACATGTTTTGCTCATTATAACCGTCCTCACAGAATGCGTACAGTGGATTCTGTAGAATGAGACTAAAATATACGCTAGTACTAGACCACCTACTTGCAATAGAGTAGCATACAACTTAGCATTTGGTCTTGGAAGAAGTTCTTGCGTGCTCCTTACAATTATAGGTCATTACATTTCTTTCTTTCCTCATGCCTACAGAACTCTTCTCAACAAAATATACTATTATTAAAACAAAAATCTTTTTAACATTTAGGCGAAGGATGATCTTTGAAAAAAAAACAAACCTACAACTATTCCAATTTTCTAGCAGGAAAAAATTGCTTCTAGGTTCCTATGAAGTTTGTACTTAATGAAATTATTTTAGAGATGACAATTTCAAAATTTTACTTGTTTCTGAAACTAACATTTTATTTTGGAAAAAAAAAATGCCACTCTAAAGTTTTTTTTGTTCTAAATAACAAATTAACTTATACAATATAAAAAATTAATTTTTTTAAAGACAGATATTGTATATATCAATTTTTTTCTTATTAGAACATCTTAATAAAACTTTCGTATGTTAACGTGCCCTACTAAAAATAGAGGTATATTTTAAAATAGCCGTATATCTATAATTAGATACACTTGAATCTGCAAAAAAAAAAATTTATCAAGCCATCCTGATAAAAAGATTCATATATATATATATATATATAGACATGACAATTCTACTAGTAGAACATCTTGATGAAATTATTGTACGAATTCAAATATATTATTTCAAAGATTGGCTTGAATCCACATGATAAATCCACATGCTATCTCATGACACTAATAACAATTCTACTATGAAGACATCCTGATGGAATTATCATACAGATTCAAATGTTTTCTTTTAAATATATGCAACTATTTAAAATATGTTTATATTTTTTTGAATCCACATAATAAATTTATCAAGACATCTTGATTGTAAATTAACACACACACATATATATAGGCGTGATTTTCATTTTCAAGTCATCTTGATTGTAAATTAACACACACACACACACATATATATATATATATATATATATATATATGTATAGGCGTGATTTTCATTTTCAAGTCATCTTAGTTGTAAATTGACATATAAATATATATATATATATATATATATATATAAGGAGGCGTGATTTTCATTTTCAAGTCATTTTAATTTTTCTGGGGAAGGCCATGGCCTTTTCTTTTAGCCAGCCCTGCGAACCAGGCAAGCAAGTCATTTTACCCTTCAAAAAAACTGAATTCAGCCAATCATAAAATAAACGAAACTGAAAAACCATAAATAAATAAAATAAAAAGAATAAAAAATAAAAAACAAAAACAAAAACAAAAAATCCACCAATGGCAACAACAGCATAACCAATCCTAAAAAACAGGGTAAATGCAAGCTGAAATACAGTGAAACAGCTCCCTTTGGCCAAACTCTGCTATTAGCATTAGACAACTGAGAAATAGAGTAATACAGATTTCCCTGATTGGACCAAAAGCATACAAGGTCCTGTATCAGAGATGCTCTGGAAACAGAAATTGAAAATAGAATCATGCCAAACAACATCCTAACTACTCATGCCAGAGGGACCTCACTGCGCCTGTTCCTGGATGGATTCACTGCCTTTCTCCTCTTCATTCGCCTCGCCCCCAGCAGCTGTAGATGTCCCTTGTGACGTTGCCATTGCCATTGCTTCACCAGGAGGTGGGTGATCAAACTTGCAGGTTGCACCGTACTTGCATGTTCCGGTTTTCATATAATATGGACAGATTATAGAACCCTGTCAAAACATTCCACCGTCGTTAATATTCCCTACACCATGCCATCGTATTAATTGCTAGATATACATCTTAAACCATATCATAAGCCCAATAAGACAAATCATATGATTTAAAACAATAAAAAAATCAGTTGTCACCTCAGAGATGAGGCACATTCAATTACATTTCCTACCATGTATATTTCTTCCTAGTTTATTACAATAGTAGTGCCAAACTGCCACTGTTCAAAAGCAAAGTGAATCAACCTGTTCAAAAAGAAACTTAAAACAGTCCAAGAGTTCTAGAAATATCAGTGCATCCAGCTGATTTTCTCTACTTCACCCATCCGTTGAGAAGTTGAAGGACAAAGCAAGTGTCCAGAATGCATTCTTAAATCCTCCTAAAGCACCTAAGTACTGTAACAGAACAGATTCCAAAGTGCATGAAAGATGGCGGTCAAACATGAGCCAAGCATACCACAGTCGCCATGCACTATACATGGGTAAAATCTTGCATTGCTTTCACATATTACCAGGCTGCTGGAATCTGAAAATACCCAAACGCCATGCCTCCAGAAAATATTTGTGGCATACTTCTTAAAGATCTGTCATGGATTTTTGTACCCAACCCTGGTAGCTCACATGAGCACTAAGACAATTACACCAGAACATCACTAGCTTTGCTGAAACGGCCAAAATGGAGTCCGAGCAAACAAAATTGATTTCAGATGAAGACAAAAAAGATCCGCCTGATGTGCCTTAGAAACACAACCTAACTGTTGATCTGTATTTTTGGGTGAAAAAAGGCAAACTTATTGATTCATACAGAAATGAAATTATTGTCCCATTTTAAGAGTCAATATATGGAGAGACATAAACAAACTTCACCCAAGAAAAAATTGCTAAACAATTAGAAAGCAAAAAGAATTTACTCTCCCACCTCCCTCTCTCTTCCCTCCTTCCCTCAATTAGAAAAGGGAAAGAATTCAAATACAAGATCATATACATTTAGGCTCTAATACCATGCTAAAGTAAAATCAATCAGAAAAGGCTAAGCTCTTAAGAGGTGGATATGTAAATCAACTTAAACAACCACAAATTAACAATTAATACCACACCAAAGAATCCTTTGAATGAACTAATGCATACCTCTCTACGAGGAAGTCCAGCGAGAGTTAGTTTTGTGGTTTCTTGTTGAACTTGACTTGCTGTTGACAATGTTGGTGCTGACCGATCAATAGGATGATGGTATTTGCATCGTTCACCAAACTTACATTCGCCGGTCTTCATATAGTACTAAAAACATAGACAAAATAAGAATCAAATACTTAATAGGGGAAGACAATCAAAAAAATCAATTGACAGGGCAAACCCTATTCAAACCAAGCAGTTTGAGTTCAGTCAGAAGGGGTAATTGGTTTGAGTTGTATGAGAAAATTATAAAACAAAACTGGATTGAAGTGATTAAAGGTATAAGAGAAAGATAACTGAACTCAACCAAACACTGATTATAATAAATTATATATTTTCTAAAACTTGTGCATGCATAAATCTGACTTTATTAAGCGAATTATACAGTCATGATAATTTCAACTATACATTCGTTTGGTTTTAGATGTATAATAGGTTGGTTTGTTAGATTTTAAAATCAACCTACTGCAATTGTTTTGGCAGGGACAAGACAAAATATAGTAAAGAAGAATAATAAGATTGAAAAATGAAAAATAAAAATAAAAAAAGCATCTGCATATCTGCCCTGTCTTCTCTCTTTCCTAATCTCATTCCTCAAATGTTACAAATAATTAGTATACAAGAAAAATATACTAAACTATAAATTAAAGACAAACTTCTAATAGAAAATCATAAATATATAAACAACAAATATGAGTATCCTAGAAAAAAGTATGCTACCAAATCTTTTGAGAGTGAAGGTCCAAACTTTATTTTCTAGGATCAACAAGAGTGAACAACAAAAAGAAGATTCAATAGGACAAGAGATTATGCTACCAAATCTTTTGTGAGTGAAGGTACAAACTTTATTTTCTAGGATCAACAAGAGTGAACAACAAAAAGAAGATTCGATAGGACAAGAGATTAATTTATTTAACAACAGGGTTATTGGATGGTTAGTCCCTAAAGTATACACATGGTTACACTTTGGTTCCTGAACTTTCTTTTTGAAGCTCTGATCATTATACTTCAGTTTTTGATACACTTTAGTCCCTAAATTATTTTGTCTACTTTTTAGCAGTTTTGATACATGCAGTATACTTTATGCAATACGCAGGCATCTTGTTTTTACAATTTCAATGTTTCCTTACTATAATGAGTGTACTGCATGTCTTAAAACTGCTAAACATTAGATCGTTAGTTTAATAACCAATGTGTATCCAAAAATGAAATTTAAAGACCAAAGTGCCAACCAAAAAAGTTTAAGGACCAAAGTGCAACCATGGACATGGTTCCAGGACTAACAATACCAATAACCCTTAACTAAACACACATATAAGTAAATTTTAATAGATGCATACATCACATTCAATCTGTCCAGGTCGTTGAGGATAGATAGTTGCCACTCCCACCTGCAACAGACAACACATTATGTATCACTTACAAAAGGGTAAATGAAATCTCACAAAACCCACAATACAATGAGAAACCAAGTAAAACATTAAGAAGACTTATCCCTTTCCAATTCCAAAATAGTAATTATGTGCTTTTAAGGCAGAAAAACAAAAATTAAAAATTAAAATTTTAAAATTTTAAGAAAAATTAAAAATTGAAAATTGAAAAAGAATGCAACATTTACACAATGTTTTAAAAAATTATTGATGTACAAACAATGAGAGAAAACCGCCAAGTGTTAGGCATTGCACAAAACTAGATTATCGGCTTAGAGGAATTAAATGAACAACAATAGTGAGGTGGGTGGGTGTGTGTGTGTGAGAGGGAGGGAGAGAGAGAGAGAGAGTTAATATATTCCAACTATAGTACTTTACATGAAAATACAACCATAACAAGAAAGAGACTGGATAACCTAATAATATCCAAATTTACCGTTGGCTGAGCTAATCTAGGGTCAATGGTCTGATAGAGAGAGGCAACTGGATTAACAGCTCCAATGTTAAGACTAGCAGCTGGAGAGGCTATAATGGTATGGCCAATTGCTGCAGGTGGATGTATTGCTGCACAAACAGCTAGGATTGAGATATTGAACCAATCTTATAAAATACACACTTCAAACTATAGTGCACCGACTCAATTCTAAATAACGAAACAGAATCATGAACCCACCATTTCTATCAGGATGATTGTAGCGGCATGTGGCACCATACTTGCAACTGATTTAAAGAAAAGAGGCAAAAAAATAAAGAAGAAAAAAACAAACCAGAATTTCCAGTCATTTACTGCTTTTACCATAAGCCAATCATAAAAAGAGACATCTACGTATATATACAATTTTACCACAATACACAGGCACGCCCACCATAAGTCAATTGAACGTAATACACAGGTTATATCCAGTGGATTACATGTAATCGGATCATGTAACCCACTAGCCAGTGGGTTACATGTAATTGACTGGGCTCCCACCCATGTATGACAGCAGAACTGTATATATATATATATATACATATATGCATTAACCTGCCAGTTTTCAGGTAGAATGGGCAATCTGGTTCACCCTGTTAAAAGCAGAAGATATGTGATCAATCAAAATGGCATCATGTAGACTAAACAATAAAGAATGTCAACTAAGAACCTGAAGATCAAAACATTTTTTTCTTTTTATGATTGAAAACTTTACTTTCTTGTCGAACAGACAATACACAGAAAAGGAGAGGACACGGAATGACATTCTAAATTAGCAGGAACAATATGAGACCCAGATCAAGACAGAGAATGGGAGGGGGGCAGGAAACGACAGAAGTTAACCCTGACAATGGCAAATCGACCTGATTAATTCCATGGCATGTTCAAGGCCATCCTTGTTTGTATAGCATTGACTAGCAAATTTTACCAGCATGATCTTGGAATGGCTACAGGCCCCATAATCTATACTGCACTAAAAATTTCTAGAGTAAGAATGAGGTGGGATCAAGATTACAACCATCAGGAGAGGATAAGAAAGATCATAGAATCTCAGAGATCCTTAAAATTGTATTAATTTGACCTTTTTCCTTTTCAAGTCATTATTTTGTCTTTCTAGGTCACTTAAACACTGTAGAAAGAAATTTTGGGCCCCTTCAAGATGTTTGTAGGCATCTGTACACCCCCAGTACTTTTTCTTCTATCCAATTATTCCGCCCAGTTTCCCTTCCCCTCATTTTCTATTTGATTTTCTCATACACTTAGGTCTATTTTCTGCACTTCAGTCTTCCTTAACTCTCCTGGCCTGAAGCAGAGAATTTAGAGTTTAAAAGCTATCCTGATTTGTTGGATAGATAGTAAAGAAGTTGTACATGGTTTGATATCCATTTCTAGCCTTTTTTACACAATGTCCAGGATCTTGCTGTCCTACCATCTGATTCTCAAGAATGCCCACCAATCCTAGTTAGAATCATAATTTTGTCACCTTGCTTTTAAATGAAGACAATGAGAAGGATGACAATATGAGCCAGCTTTAAAGAGAATTTATTGTATGCAAAGCAATTTAAATTGCATGCAATATAGTAACCATACTGTATGCTGAAAGGCTCGTTATATACCCACAAACTATCACAACTAAATTACCGGTCTTATAGGAAGTTCTTTAGAATTATAGAATAATGCTGGGGTGAATGCGGCAGAATTATGCACAGCTCCAAATGTGCCTTCTGTATTTAGTGCTACTTCAGTATGTCTGCTAGTTCCATTTTCTTGTCCATTAGAAAGTATTTGGACATCTTTTGGATGATGGAATTTGCAGGTTGCACCAAACTTACAATTTCCAGTCTTCAAGTAGAACTGTTCAAAATTACAAAACGGAGAATAAAATCAACACAAAAATAAAAATAAAAAAGAAGAAAATGGTAATACTGCCACAGAATATTGAAGGAATTTATCTTACTGCACATGGGGGCTCAAATGGCCTCTCAGGTAAGACAGCAACGTCTACATTTTCTAAAGAACCCTGAAACCAGAATGAAGCATTGTAGCCTAAGAGAGCAGAATAGATGCACATGACACTCAAATCTTGAAAATCTGAAGTCACATATACTTACTGCAGTAGTCTTATCCTTTGGATGATTAAACTTGCACCTCAAACCAAATTTGCATCTTTGGGTTTTTATAAAGTACTGTAACACATGAGTGCAAGAGAAGTAATGAAACGCATAAACCAATCTAGAAATCTGAAGAAAGATTAAGAGCTTAAAAAAATAAAAATAAATAAATAAATAAAAATAAAAAAATAAAAAATAAAAAAAATTTAAAACAATAAAAAACAACTTTTCCATAAATTTCTTTTATAAACTAAAAGTAGATAACAATTTCTGAAAGCATTATTAGATTTCTTCAATCCATGGTCATTATCTGAAAAATTATTTCAACAAAAGCTTCCTAAAATCATTTCGTTTTCACCACTTTCTTTCTTAAAAGTCACACTACAGCCTAATATTGTGAAATATTACTTACTGGACAATCGGGTGCTCCTGGTCTCTCAGGAAGGGATTCACTAGTAGCAACAAGTGGAACCTAAAAATAAACAGAAGATCAATTTTTTTTTTTTTTATTTATTTATTTATTTATTTTTTTTTTTTTTTTGTGACATTGCAACAAATCAACAAGGGATGATTCTCTGTGTCATTACATTTTAGCAATTTGGGAACATATAGGAAAATTAATACATATATATGTATATATACACACACACACGAATGAGAAAAACAGCAAACGAAACTGCAGATCTGACCAATGAGACTAAAGATGCAACTTATAGAACTAATGGACGCAAAAGTAAAAGAAAAAATCCTCAATATACGTATTCCAAGTTATCATGCATAAAAGTTATCAGACACTAGGTTCAGCCATTATCAAAATTAGAGCATAGGAACACTTCAGTGTATTTAATGTAGGGAAAATAAACCAGGGAATCATATGCTAATTGACATCCACATATACCAACAAAACAAACTAGGGAACTAAATGATAAATTTAAAAGACATAAACTAACCATATTTCTTACCCTTCATGTTTTCTTACAATAACTGTCCTATACTGATCAATATACACAGCAAAGCATATATCACTATTGAGTAAATGACACTCATATCCTCTTTATCACATGTATACATAGCAAAGAAAAAAAAGGCAATATTATTTCAATAATTTTATAATCTGAATAAAAGCAGCCTTCACAAGTTAAAAGTAACAATTCCAATGGAAGATTTACCTACAATCTAAATATCTTAAGCTACCATCTTTAATCACAATCCATTGATGGATTTGATCAATATTAGCTAGTACCTTGACTTTCCTGTGGTAGTCCATAATAGTTTAGCTTATCTAGAAACGGTTCAAATATAGATCAATATTCCACAAAGTCAAACTAATTTGCAATGATATTTCCAGCATTTTGAACTTGCTCTGACTACAAATATTGTAAGCAGGTACAGAAACAATTATAAAAAGAAACAGTAAGTATTAATCCCTAGAGCCAAGATGGCCCATTACAAGGAGAGGGAGAGAGGGAGAGGGGGAACTCCACACACACACACACACACACAACACACACACACACACACACACACACACACACACACACAACCCAAAAAAAAAAAAAAAACACCCAGTTTAACAGAATTGCAAATACCCAACCAAAGCAAGGAACCAAAAAAGAAGGAAAAAACGCAGAAGAGAGAATAAATAAGAGAACATTACAGATAGATTATCTAAATTCTCTAAAGACCTATCTTTCAAAAATTCCAACCCCATTGACTTACTTGACTGTTACATCATTTGTTCTGCAAAACCAGGTTTTACACATATTGTTTAGCAGGTAAATGTAATACCTATTATTGTTTAGCAGGTAGATAGAAAACAGTAATATATCAAATCTATTATACGGAAAAAATTGGGGGAGAAAAAACAGGGGTAAAAAAATTAAAAGGAGTAGTGGCATAAAATATATGTAGTTACGATCAAGTAATATCCCAAGTGATACCACATAGCTTATAAATATAAGAACAATTATTTGATAAATCGAAGCAATATTTATCCGAAACTAGAATTTAAGAGGAAAAAGTACTATATAATATTATTTATATGTAGATTATAATAATATTACTACCATAGGCATAAATATAATAACAAACAGTCACCTCTTTCCAATCTGGGATTCCACCCTCAGGAACCCAAATAGGATGGTCAAACTTGCAGCTATCTCCAAATTTACAGGTTCTTGTGAGCATATAGTGGGCACAATCCTTCTCTCCTGGCCTCTGAGGATATATAGGCAAATTGCTTGCACTTTCATATCTAGAGCGCTTGGCTAAAGAGTTTGTAGAATACCAAGCTTCACTTTGCCCAATTGTATTATGGACACCCAAAAGAGTCTGATGGTAGAGCACTATAGTACATAGTAGACAAGTATATACATCAAAGCCACAGGAAACATAAATGTTACTATATAAGTACTAGCGCTTAAAAAGTTCTTTTGGATAAGAACATACATATACTAGAAAAGCATAGATAGAATCAAAATAGTACTTATATATTGAGCTCAATGCAGAAGAAATATTAATAATTACTAGCTTTAAAGTAGTTTATAAGAAAAACTATTTTCCTTCTTCTTTGTGTTTCTTTGATGCAAACTACCTTATTTTGATATCATCTTTTATAATTTGTAAAAATACAATATATCACATGTATTTCTCTAGATAGATCAGCATTTAGATGTGCCCCAAAAAATTTGGCACATTTTGTATATTCAGTTTATCTTCTATAAGTAGGTGTCATATTAAATATACAGCCAAAAGATGCAACAAAGAGTGGATAATAATTTAACAACTCAACTACTCTGTCCCTTAGATGTCGTCCACTCGAAAAAAAGAAAAAAGAAAAGAGAGAGAGAGAGAGAGAGAAGTCACATTTAAGCAAGTAAACAAGGATACTTTCTCAAACACTTGGAAAAATATATTCCAATACTCCACTTATTCAATTTTATTTTGTTTATCTATCTAATTTAACAATGTCATCAACAAAAAGTAACCAAAATCTGTTTTTTAAATATTGACAACAAATAAATTATTCAACACCTACACCTACAGTGCAGCTTGTTTGAGGTTTATTAAAGTTAAAGAGTAACTGATTTGCACAATCATATTGGACAATAGTCTAACTAATAGCTGGTTTTAAAATAACAATGTTCTCCTTCTTTTCCAAAGTAATTAGCCGCTTTGTGGAATACTAATACTAAATTCCTTTTACAGTTCTAACATACTATTGAAGGCGGACAATTTATTAAACTATGACACTGTGACTCTAAGTAGTTTCACTTTGCACATGATCTGTTGTACTTGTGGATTGTTGACATGAGTAACTAAAGTTTCCATCAGCTGTTTGGCCATATATTCCGTACTTAAGCATTGAAAAGAAGAAATATCATAAAATCTGTCTCCGAGCGTACCATTATTGATTGTTCACCCATTAGAGAAACAAACGCAATATGCTATTCCAATTTGCTATCGTATTGTATGCACGCGCAACAAAAGTGCAAGTATCATCTTTGGTCAAGCTTTAACTACGGAAGGTCAGATTTATACTAATATAATTACCATGTTAAGTTTCAACATGACCGACAATAAAACATAGAACAGCAAAATGCAGATTAGTTTAGTTATGGAATAGGTAATAACTTTAAACGAAAGGAAGAAGCAATGTCTCAATGCATCAAAAGTCAAATGCACTTTTAGGTTACAGAAGTGTGACTACGAATGAAGGAAGGCACGCTATACGCCATGAGATTAGAATTTAGGATATAGGATAGGAAGTGTTTCACTTGCACTCACTAACGTTTGAAAATGAAAATCAAAATCAGAGTCTTCGTAATAACTAGAGCATCCATCCAGACACTTACACAGAAGATAAAATAAATAAATAAATAAGTAAAAGGCACTCATATGGTGTTGTGGGTGCATAATAGAGGCGAATTTTGGCAAATAATATTATTTTTTATTAAAAAAAAAAATTGGGGTGGGAAGAATGGAATGGATCTTCCCAGGAAGTAAACAGACAAAATAAGAAGCGAAAGTAATAGAAGAAAAGGGAGGAACCTTCAGCAGCAGAGCGTTTGACGCCGGAAAGAAGGGAGTCAGCAGCGGAGGAGTAAGAAGCTAGGGCATCGGCGGTGGTGTGGGTGAGATACATCCGATGGTGATCGGCAAGGGAGTATTTGGAGGAATCTGAGTCAGAGGAGGAAGCAGCAAGGTATCGAAGGGCGGCTTCGGAATACACGCTCGACAGACCACCACCGCCTGTTGCTGTTGCACCAACTGCTCCTGATGCTGCTCCTCCGTACCCGTACAGATGGCTCGCCATCGCCCACTCCTACTACTCCTGATTCAAGCCAGAATGCCAGATTTTAGCTTCTTTTTTTTTTTATGATTTTTAACCAAAACCAACACCAACACCAACACCAATGCATCGCTATCAATTCCTTTCGGCTTTTGTGTCGATGCTCATATACATATTTCATACAATTACGCTGCGGCCCCTTGCTTTTCCCACTTTTATGAAAATGCCTCGCAGGGTACGGTATTCCAAAATTTTTAAAACATCCGAAAATTTAAAAATATATATATATTGAAATTCTAATACAAACTTTTTCACCAAAAATTCAGTCGTTCATATTTAACAAATTTTAAACTCGTCTTTAATTATGAATGTTTTTATTTTTTTTCTTTACAAATTAAATAATAATATACGTGAACAACTAGAAAATAGTTTCACACGAAATTATGTGTTAATTTATTTTGTAAGGTATAAAACTTTGTTAAAATAATTTTAATTAAACAATCTGTAGTTTATCTTGGGGAATGGTCGGAACAATCATTTTGAATTTGTAAACTGAAGTCACTTATTTACAAATGGAATATGGACATTTTATTAATTAAAAATTGGCCATTTGTATTTCTTTTTTCATGTTTTCCTTTGAGTACCCCAGATTTGTTTTTACTTCGAATTTTAAAAATCATTTTTATCTTGCTCATATGTTGGATTTCTGTTCTAAATAATAATTTTATTATAATTAAATATAATAAATCATTTGTTTCAATTAGTTATAAAAACAGATTATTTTCCCCAAAAAAAAAACTTTTAAAAAAAGATTTTTAAAATATTAATAATAAAATAGTAATCAAATTAACAGTAAACTACCTTGGCAACCAAATTGAATCATACTTTTACATTAAATTTTAAGTTGTCAAAATATATATGTCCCATCAAGTTGAAAGAAGATGAAGATAATTAAAGTGCCGACCAACGGTAATAAAATGAGAAATTTGATACCGTTTAAGCTTAGATTAATTGTAAAGTTTACTAAGATTCTCTTAATTAACTTTTTATGTTAATGCTACTTTTGAAAAAAATAAAATTTTAATTAATATCAAAGAGTGTACTGAGAACCCGTCTCAATCGAAATTAATTGATTAAAACGTAATAAAATGCGAGTAACATAGTTCTTTTTTTTTTTTTTTTTTTTTGGGTAATATAAATTGCATTAAGCGCAAAAAAGGAAAGCGGACAACCGGTTTACCCCATGGTACTAGCAGCCTTTCCTCTATGAGGATTTGATTCAAGATATTGGCTGGGCAGTTACATATATTTACATTACAACAAAATAAGTTATGCTGTCCCTCAAGCCTCAAGGCTACCTTACCTGCTAGGTCAGCACATTTGTTAGCCTGTCTTGGGGTCCAACAAACTATTCAATTGTTACCTTTTAGTTTATCTTTGAGAGATTTAACTAAATTCCATGAGTCCCATTCGCAAGGCTCAAAAGACTCTTTCAGCTGGTTAACCACGGATTGAGCATCGCAGTGCCAATCCACCTCTTTCCAAGCAAACTCCTCAGCTATAATTGTAGCCCATTCAATAGCTTTGAGCTCAGCAATATCAGCTCTCACCGATTGCAAGGGCTTGGCTACAAGCAACAGAACCTTGCCTTTGACATCTCTAGCTATGAATGCTACAGCTGATTTATCTGTAGAACGTGCCGTGTCTGTATTGATGCATATTTTGCCACTTTGTGGGGGTTGCCAACTAGCCCTTCTATGTAAAGAAGTCGCAGGACCCCTTGTTAAGACAGCTAGGTTGAATTCTTCAACTAAAAATTCCCATCTTGTCGTGGCCTGGGTTATTGAGCTTTTTTTTTTTTGAAGAGTTTATCATTGCGAAGTTCCCAAATAACATAGAGAAAAGTGGCAAGAAGCAGAGAGGTAAAATCCTTTCCTCCAAGGTTAGAGTAAAGTTGAGGGGAAGGGTTCACGCACCAACTGAACAATTCCTGGGTGTTACTTGTTGCTAGTGAATCTAGTCTTAGGCTCCATTTACTGCTGAAAGCAACTGCTCTAGCTGCTAGACACTCAAGGAAAAGATGGGAAGATGTTTCGAAGTTGGATCCTCAAAGGGTGCAGCTCGGGTCTCCCTTACCGGTTCTTTCGTAAAGTGTGTTTTTTAAGGGTAACACTTTTGCAGCAAGCCTCCAAAGAAACATTTTTAGTCTCTTGTGGAGGTTGGCTATCCAAATCTCCTGCCGAAGATTGTCTCGCGTCTCTCCATTGCAAGTCAGGATGCTATAGCAGCTTTTAATTGAAAAAATACCGTTGCTGGTGGTAGTCCAAAACAATTTATCTTCAATGTCGGCTCCATGTATCTTCACTTTTTTAATGGCCTCTAAGGCTTCTTGATCGCAATGCTGTTGCAATTTTGCTTCATCCCAGCTTAGAGTGAGACGATTCAGAAGATCAGCTACTCTCCTAGCTTGGTTTCCGTCAGCTCCCTCTTTAATTTTTAGGGCTTTTCCTACAACTTCAAGGACCCAAGGGTTCTTCCAAGGCTTAACGGTCCATCCGCTACCGATTTTAAAGCAGGAACCCTTTTCTAATCACTTCTTTGGAGCTTAGAAAGCTTTTCCAAACCTAAGAACTCCCTCGTTTGTATCTGCAGTCAAAGAAGGTCTTGTTGTATAGATACTTGGCTCTTAGGAGTTGGATCCATACTCAGCTCTTAGGAGTCGGGTCCATAAACTGTCCTCCTCCTTGGCAAGTTTCCAACCTAGTTTCGCCAAGAATGCTGTATTGAAATCTTTGAATTTCCTAATATCCAGGCCCCAAGAGCTTTAGGTTTGCATAAGGCTCCCCAGTTCTTGAGAGCTAGATAATTCCTATTGCCTTCCCTTCACCCCACCAAAATCTTCTCATCATAGCATCCATCTAGCATCATCCATCTCATTGCAAATGGTATTTGGGATTTGAACGTCGACATTGTGTAGATTGGGGCTGCTTAGGCAATTGATTTAATCATTGCAAATGCGAGTTAGGTAGTTGATAATTCTCATAGTCCGGTCCATGTATGACGTGCCATGCCATGATAAGCAAAGTGATGGTAGTAAAGGTTAAAATATAAAATTATATTAATTTATTGTTATATGTTAATAGAATTTTAAGTTTTTGTTTATCGTTAGATTTTAATAGAATTTAATTTTTTAATAAAATTTTAATATATCATGAAATTACTATTTTATTATTTTTAAATTTTTTTTTAAAAAAATCATATTAAAATTAATTTTATCTATGTCATATATATATATATATATGAACTCGCGCCACTTATAATGATGATGATTTAATTATAATAATGATGATTTATGAGTACGTGGGCACGCAGGAGAGAAGGAGAGGGAAAGAGAAATTAACCAAGTAGATTTTTAGTAAGGGTAATTTTATTAAAGAAAACACAAACAAATTTTATTATAATTTACATTTATATTATATAATATTACATGAAAATGGGATATGTGATATATAGCATATAAAATAAGAAAGAAAGAAGAAAGGAGGGAGAGAAGGGGGGTAGAATGGGACATGGGACATGAGGATGAGGGTGAGGTAGGGTTGGTTTAAGGTGGGGGTAAGATAGGCTAGCCGGTGCCTGTAACACCGAGATCGTGTTTATTCTCATCTTTGCCGGCACCGAAGACGGGGCCACCTTTACCAGCAGCATCGGGAACCTTGTCCTGGAACTTATCGATCTGAATACCCCCCTCATCCTGCTGGCTGCGTAGCTCCATCCTCGTCCTATTCTCTCCTCCTCCCACCGACTCGTATACAGTCGCCGTCTTTGAATCCTTTGGTTGAGCTCCTTGCGCCCCTGACATTCTTATTCTTTTCCTTATCTAACCGAGATGTAGATCACTTATGGATTTTTTTTTTTTTTTGTTTTTTTTTTGGTAATAATATTCCTCCTCTGATTTATAATATCTCGCAGTATTCCTCTCTCTCTCTCTATATATATATATATATATATATATGAGCTCTCGTGCACAGGTGGCTCATTGCCAACTAGACAGCTAATGATTCCAGAGGGCGTCCATGCATGAATCCACGTACTACATTACTAAACTACTTTCTCTCACCGATTTCTTCCACCACCTCCTGCTCATTCCTATCCTCCATCAGTTAACTATTTTATATATAGTTTTCTCGTAGAGGATTTACTGTTGCTAGTGGGACTTTACATACTATATCACATTTTAATCGGTTGTTATACAGGATTTACTTTCCCTATATATTTATTAAATATTTAGTATGAAAAAGCAAAACATAATTAAATCTATCCAAATTAATATTTGAATGATTTTACTAATATTTATCACCAGCGACGGAAACATATAATAAAGCTCTAAATAAATATCATGGCCGTCATATATCGCCATGTTTGCTTATCAACAGCTGAAACTGTATAGAGATGTCACTCATTAGTAGGAGCGGTCATACCCTTTACCTTATAGACGTCTAAAATATTATTATTATTATCATTTTGTCTGAATTGATAATTTTTCTTAACTTTTTTGAAAGGAGTTGAAAAGTCAAATTTGTCAGGGCAAAGGTTGTTGGAACTGTTGATCATGAATTTGTGAATGGCCTTTGCTTTACAACATTTTGAGTTTGTCATTATTAATTGTGCTTCGTTTTATGCTTGATGGAACAATAGAACTCCCCTGTTTCGTGTAGGGTTACTAGACTTCTCCATTGATGAAGAGGCACAACTGTTTCCCTTGGAGAAACAAGAGTAATACTATTTTATATAATCGTATTTTATCCGGATATCTAGATATGATAATTTTTCTATAATACACATCCACATCCAAATTATAAAGGTCTATTTGATGATGTGAATGTCTATACGATTTTATTATGTAGACTTCAATATTGATGGTGATTTTTGAATGATGCAGGTGTCCGCACGTTTTTATCATGCGGAGCTCAACGATTTCTTCAAAAACTATATATATATATAATGTACATATATATATATATATATTTATACAATGTATGTATGTGTGTGTGTGTATATATATATATATATTAGGTGCCTGAAGGAGTACTTCTATTATTTGAAGCACACCAATAGTTTCGAACAGCTACTATTATTATTAAAAAAGAAAAAAAGAAAAAAAGAAAAAAGAAATTATTCCTAGATGAGTCCCTTCCAATATCCTTGATCATTCATGTAGATGTATAGATGTTCCCCCATTTGTCCCACACAATAGAAAAATTATAAGTTACACAATCACAAGCCTTTTGATTCAAAGTTACCAGTTTCAAATCTATCAAGTTCTTGAATTTCAGCACATTGTGAATCAAGTATCTTCCAGGTCGTCATTAATCTTTCTACCACAACAGCTTTCCCCTGCCTGCAATCACCTCCCATTTCAGCAATGAAATATGTGCATAAATTGAAGAAAATGAATAAAACTAGACAGAATATAATAACAAAAAAAGGGTTTTGCAGGTAATACCACATGAATTTAACCACATTGCTGTGTACAATTATTGCCAATAACAAATCAAAGTCCATGCCAATAGTCTACAACTTTGCTGCGCGCAACAATCGAACTCTAAGCTCCTCAGCCACAGCATCGATGAATTCTTCAGTATTCAAATAGTGAGACCTAGTAGCCCTACACAAAACATTAAAAGTTTTATTCTTCAATCAGGTATAAAAATCAAGCAAAATGGCAAAATCTTTCAAGGAAAATGTTATTAAACAGTACTTGGGGCCATGAATAAGAAGTGCTAGATCCTTGGTCATCCTCCCAGACTCAACGGTTCCGACACAGGCAGATTCCAGTTTCTCAGTAAAATCCAACAGTCTGGCATTGCCATCCAACTTTGCCCTGCAAAAAATTACGAATTCTACATCTCCAAAAGAAAAAGTAAAAGGAATGACTACTCGTCTACTGGTGCTAGAGACTAAAGCCATGTTTATCTTGTACCTATGGGCCAGGCCTCGTGACCACGCAAAGATCGATGCTATGCTGTTCGTGCTGGTTTCCCCTCCCTTTTGGTGAACCCGGAAATGGCGTGTAACTGTGCCATGGGCTGCTTCAGCTTCAATGGTCTTTCCATCTGGGCACACCTGGGACCCAATTCAAATTCTCATATATACAAGGTTCAAGATGAAGCCCAAATATAAAAATGAATATAACAGGTATACCAGTACTGATGTCATCAACCCCAAAGATCCAAAACCTGTACCAATGGATCATAGTTTATTGAAATGTAACATTAATCAAACACTTAAATAGGATCTTTCAAACTATTATTTTTTTTGTCTTTGCACTTCCAGATAAATCAGAAACAAATTTTTGCAAAGAGAAATATTAATCAGAGGATTTTACAGAAATTGATACGGACCTTGGGCTAAGAAGTCACTCTGGACATCACCATCATAATTTTTGCATGCCCACACATAACCTCCTTCACTTTTAAGAGCATAGGCAACCATATCGTCGATTAGACGGTGTTCATACCTACATATCCAGACAATTATAGATAAACAATTTATACAAAAAGCAATAAGCCACTGACATGCTTGGGAAGGTATCTCACCATATTCCTGCAGCTTTAAACTTGGATCTCCATCGAGTTTCGTATACTTCCTGGAAAATATCCTTGAATCTTCACAAAAATCAGGGTTTGAGAAAACAACAATAAAAGAAAGAAATCATCTACAACTAATAGTAACCAGATAGGGCTTCTTAATAGAAACATATGCGTATTTCATAGCACCATAAACAAGATCTCATGCATGTGAAATTAAGTAAGAGGATTTAATATCTAATTTAGCATTAATCAAAAAATGGGAAAAAAATGGAAGAGACAATGCATACAAGGAACCCCAACAAGGAATGAGCATACCTTCCATCATATTTCTTAAGAATAGTATTTTTAGTGCTAAGATACAGTGGCCACTTTTTCTGATATGCAGTGTTCATTGAAGCCTCAGCAAAAGCATGAATAGACTGTTGTCCAATGCACAATAACAATAAACACAGTTGAAAATCCCTGGTAACTTATACAAGTTCGCCAACAGGTAATCCAAAAAAGGAGAAGAAGAAGAAGCAGAAGAAGAAGAAGAAGAAGAGATAAGAATCACTTAGTTTGAACCTCATCGGTGTTGTACATGGACAAAGCTACACCTCCAGCACCAGTAAAATTGAAAACCTCCACCTCTGTCTTCTCTTCTGGTCCCTTTGGTACTGTACTTCATAATTATACTTAATCCGATGTAAAAAGTGACGATATTGCAAGGAGAAGAATGCCAATGACAAAAAGGCACAATTTTGACATCTCAATTTCCATCCAAAGTGAAGCAACTAAGAGTAATAGGATTTTACCATAAACCAATTCAAGTTTTCCAGGTCCTTTTATAATTGTATCAGTCGCTCGGTATTGATCACCAAAAGCATGCCTTCCAATGCATATTGGCTTAGTCCAACCTGGAGAGAAGGGGGGAGGAATAACACAAAATGCATCCCTCTATGTGCGATAAACACAGAATTGATAAAAGAAAATAATAAAATGAAATAAATAAATAAATTATAAACCTGGGACAAGGCGAGGAACGTTTCTGCAGATAATTGGTTCCCTAAAAACAGTACCTGTTGTACACGGAAAATGCATCAAATATCTCCAATCAACTCACATATGCAGAACAAAAAGAAAGAACAAATAACCATAAGGAAACTTCAGTGACCATTTAATATATTCCGAATTGTTCCATTTGGACTCTTCCACATTTGTTTCAAATTAAACTCCTTGACACGAGCTTCATCTATCAACAAAACAACATTATTCAAGTTATTATGATAATAGGTAAGCCAAATATATTATTTTTGTTGATGAAATAAAAAGCATGTGTATTCCTCCGTCTAGTTTACGGGTGCACACCTGGAGTTATAGTTGCACACTTTATAGCCACATTATACCTACGACAAAATTATGATAGAAAGATTATACTATGAAAACCAAGGTCATCAACATGTATCAAGATTGAGCAAAAGTTTTAAAATCAGAAAAAGAAAACAATCTCTGTTAAACAAGACAAAGATATCAATAAATGAAAAAAAATATGCAAACCCGACTCAGGATGCACAAATGTTTGTGAAAATGGTGTACAAAGTACGAGAAACAGGGAGTTTTAAACACGAGGGGATAAGTCTAATTCTCTTTTATGCAGAATTCTAACATGCTGTTGCTATTAGAATACAAATGGAAAATTTAGCGCACAAAAACAGTTTCACAAGAAGGAATCATGCTTTTACCAAAAAAGAAATAACAAAGGAGGAATGTTAAAGTCGCCAAATAACAGTAAAATGATCTTAAAGGATATCTGCCTGTAAGAAAGGAAGCCAGAAGGTTAAACTGCGGAACATACTTAAGAGTAGCTTCAGCACTTTCGATTGTGACTCTGTCATTGGTGGCATCACGATGAGGGAGGCCAAGATCAAAGTACTTGATATCCAACTCCAGAAAAGGGAAAATAAGCTGTGGGACATCACAAGATGTTGCCAACATATTAAGAACATAATATTAAGGCAATGACATGACAACATTAAATACCTTATTTTTTATTGATTTCCAAAAAACTCGAGTCATTTCATCTCCTGTGGTAAAGGCTCAAAGTTAGGCAGAGAGAGAAAACGCAAATAAATGCATATCCAAAACTTAATAAAGATGTAATACATTTGATCTCAATACCAGGCACAGTCTATCGTGGATTTTGTTGGTTTAGAAGTAAAATCAAGAATATCCTATTTTATGCTGAGAATATGATGTATAAGCTGTTTATGGGTAAAGGTAGAGGTGAGGCCTATGCAGCTCATGTCAATGTTTACATTTGCAATTAAACTGTTTTCGAAAAGGTAGCTGGGTTCATGCTGGTTAAAATAAAAAAAACTAAATTATCCTAATCATTAGCAGCTAGCTATTTAGCAATTGAACTGAGAAACCATTACAGTGCAGAGCAGAACAGAACTGAAAGAAACGTAAGCTATGATAATGGATACAATAAATTGATTGGAACTCCAATCTAGTTGTCGGTTTTCATTTTTTTATAAAAAGATAAAAGCTGTAATGTTTCAAAACAAAGTTAATCATAGTCTTTTGAGATGCACTTTACAGAAATTTGTTTGAGGGGTCTGTGTTTATCCTATATTCTCCAGTTTAACAATCCAAAAGAACGGTTTTTCACATGCCAATTACAATTCTGTATATATAAAAACTGAAAGCTTTGGAATTGGAATGGAAAGAGATGGTTGAGAGTGAGAAGCGAAAGGGTTACCATCCATTTCAACGACGGGATTGACCACCCGTATCTTCGGGAATTCCGCCATCTCTCTGACTATTTCTTTAGTGTCAAACTCAAAGGGACCGATCTCTCTCTCTCTCTCTCTCTGTCTTTCAGGCTCTCAGACGCCAAAACAAACCACAAAAGGAAGGGCCAGGCTTTGCCTTTTGAGCTTTGTCAGTAAAGAAAACAACAAATTGCTTTGCTTCGTCCCGAGTCCCACCGTCCAATTTCCATACTGAATTATTCACCATTTTTTTTTTTATCACTTTTAATTTTACAAATTCACAAAATTAAAAAAAAAACTTTTTAATTTACAAAAATTTATGCCAAATACAAATAATAAATTGATACTTTTAATAGTATACAATTTTTTTTTTTTTTTGGAAATAAAAATACTAATGTACTCTTAGTCTTAATCATAACCTTTATTTTCTTACCATTAAATTATTTCAGATTTAATATATATTAGTCATATTATTTATTTATTCCAAGATTTTTTTTTTTTAACTTAAAATCTTTTAGAATGCGTGGGTAAAAGGGGAGAGAGAGAGAGAGAGAGAGAGAAGTGCCGGTCCAACAACATGTAGATTAAAATCATGAATTATTCAATAGTAATATGTAGCCACATGCTGTAACTAGAATCAGACGAGACTCCGGTGCAACAAAACTAATATTTTGAAAGAACTTGGGATTCATATTTAAGTGAAATTGGTTCAGCTATGCAAAATTTAGCTAAAAATGTCCTCTCTCAAACGCATATTGTACATAAACCAAATGAGGAAAAACACAGTTATAGTTGGCATGCTTGCAAATATTGTTTCCATGTATGCATGTAGGTATGTATATAACCTTGTAATGGGATACATCAATGTACAATGGACTTTGATCAATACAAATCCTTGCTAACATATAAACTAACATCAAATACAAAATTCACATTATGTATACAGACAACAGACCCCAAGGAACGGGTTTTTTTTTCCCTTTCTTTTCTTTTTTTTATTTTTTTCTTATTGCTCCTTTACCTGTAAAGAGATGGAATGGAAATCTGTCAACAAAAACCCTCTTTTGATAGATCATCAAATCAGGCTCATTCGTTGCAACTTGTTGCTATTTCTACAAAATATGTATAGGTATAGTATAGTCATCCTCAATCCTCATCCATTAAAAGTACTCAAAATCTATGTAAGAAGAATCATCAGAAGTAGAGTTGTTTTTATCAGTTGTTTTGATTTCTGGAGTCTTCTTCTTGTTTGCAGGGGCTGCCTCCTTGCTAGCATACTGTGAGAAGTCTACAGGTTCAGGTACATGTGGAGGTATACCACTCCTCACAAGAGCCCAGTTCACTCCTTCAAAAAATGGATGCTGTTTGATTTCTGTAGCACCCCTCTTATATGCAATTCGCTTATGTGGTTCTTTCACCAGAAGTCCTCGTATAAGATCACGTGCAACAAAACTCACTTGCGGTGTCTCTGGGAATCTCAGTGGCTGCCCTACCACATTGAAGAGTGTGGCACGGTTTCCTGAGCCCTTGAAGGGGGTTGTACCATGCAACAGCTCATATAAGAATATGCCGAATGTCCACCAATCCACCGCACTACCATGACCCTCACCACGAATAATCTCTGGGGCTAGATATTCATGTGTCCCAACGAATGACATTGAGCGCACATTTGTGGGCTCCGCCATCAGTTCAGGCAGGGAACCACCAACACAAAGGCCAAAATCTGATTTAGATTTACGATTCTTCTTGCTTGGTAAAATGCGTGGGAGAAAATTTGATGGCTGCATACAACCATGCACTGCAAATTCATTATCTAAAATGCCACCGCTACCACTACCACCAGAATGGTTTACTTGAATGGATGAGGACTTGACGAGTGTAGGATTAACAGAGCAACGGAGTGATAAGTCAAAATCCGAGAGCATGATATGACCCTCATCTCGTACTAGGACATTTTCTGGTTTCAAATCCCTGTACACAATGCCTAGCATGTGCAGATACTCGAGAGCTAACAGTATCTCTGATGCATAAAACCTGCTAAATGATAAACAACATCAGAAACCTCTTACCTATCTGAATCTTACATATACAAGAGCGCAAATAGTTATTAGCAGATAGTTTAACAATCAATTTTCATTATAACACCGTGGCAGGCTAAATGCCTTTCAGTCAGATTATACCATATCACCTCAGCAAGGAAGGGGTAACATTCTATTTGCCATCACGACAGAAGAAGAAACCAAAGAAGCCAAAGATTGATTACCATCATTCCAAAGATTGATTACCACCATGATGTTTAAAAGTACATCATGTATCTAAACCATCAACAAAACAGCTGCTGAGTTAATAATATATTCAAATTGGACCAGCAGAACAATGTATTGCAGAGTAGAAATGTAGGAACCATGCAGCTGGCAGTAAAACCATCAATAAACTTCAACCCAAATTTCGAAACATATGCTTGCAAAAGTTCAGATAAAATTGAACAATACAAGTCAAGCATAAGTAGAAATATACATTCAAAGAAGTGAAAAGGAACTAACCGTGCTGCTTCCTCAGTAAAATGCTTGTTAGGTTGTTTTTGCCGAAGAGAATGAAGATTACCTCCACTACAAAACTCCATAACTATGCAGCAGAATTTATCTGTTTCAAAGTATGAATAAAGAGTAGGCAAGAACGGGTGGTCAAGAAGTCCAAGTATCTCCCTTTCTGTCTGTGCTCGCAGGAGTTTGTTTCTACTAGCTAGTGAGGCCTTGTCCATGACCTTCATAGCAAAATAGGCTTTAGTACCTCTTAGTTCAACAAGATAGACACTCCCTATATCTCCATAGCCAAGGCGCTTGAGAAGCCGGAAATGGCTAAGATTGAGTGAGGAACCTTTTGAAATCATATTAATGGCATCCCACCGTACATCACCACCAGTATGTGGCTTGAGAGGTGCACTAGAGCTCTCTAGGCTGTCACTAAGACAGCTGTTGCCAATACCTTGGCCATGGTTAGTGAAGGAATTAATACTTCTAGTATCATTTGACTTTGAATTTGTTGTCCCTGCAATTGTTGGCATTCCTGCTGAAATGGTTGGGAGTTCTGAATTTGAAGGTACCCTTGGGTTAGGAGATGGGTGATGATTAGTAGCTGAATCAGTAATGCCCTCAGAAATAAGATCCATATTATGGGGTTCCACATGTTGGAGTCCAGACAGCGAGGTATATGTTTGATTGTTATTACTTTTTGCTATCTGATCTGCTTTTCTGGGATCAAAAGGCAGATAATCATCTGAATTGGCATCATTCTTGGCAACAGATTCCTTTTTCTTCGGGCCAGATTGGGTATCTTCTGATGAAACATGGCTCATCTGCAGGAAGTAATCCTAAAACATCAGCTTTCCTAGATAAATATCTATAAGAATGAGAATGCACGAGCACCTAGTAGATGTGACAACACTTGCCTCAAATGAGTCCGGACTTGTGACAGGCTTTGAAGACATGAATGAGGCAGTGAACTAACACCCTTCAACAACCAGTCCTGATCAGATCATCATTAAAATTGTTAAATGTCTAAAAAACAATGACAACGGATGGTCATGGAAAAATCTGCAGAGACACTTGATAAACCAGGAGTGTTGAGCACAAAGAGATAGGCTGGTATTTGGCAATGCCTCAATTCAATGCACATAAATAATACAATGAGCACATCAACATATAGACCCTCATATCTAATGAAAATGAGCATGAAGCATGAAGCATGATACTTTGCACTCTTTAAGACAACAAAAATTTGACAAGGCTGTTCTTATATGTAATATGATCATATATATCATACCTACATTTCAAGAAAAAGCAATGATTCCATTATTTCATAACGTGGGTCGTGTAAATTTCTCTATGTGCAAGCATATATTAAAGCAAGGAAGATCAAAAGCACTGTGTGGTGAGCACGTAATGGTGTGGGAGAAAATCAGAAAGACATCCGCACAACAAAGGGTCAACGTTTTGAAATTCTGAATGGAATATATCCGAATATTGAATCCATACGAATCAAACATAATAATTGTTTCTTATATTATATTTTGAACGGACATGAAGAACAAATTATATAATTATAAAATCAAGAAAGGAGATACATTTTAACAGATAGCATTCATATGACAGAGAATAAACAATGGCCATGTGAACAGAGATAGTAGGGAGTGCATGACAAACCAGAAATTGAGAATGGCAGCAAGAGAAGGGGTGTGATGGCTGTGTCTCAAGCTGTGTGTTTTGTCAGATAAATGACTTCATTGAAACTTGTCATCATGGCAATGATGAATGGAAAAGAAAATGGATGTGGGAAATTGAGAGAGAAAATAGAAGAAACAAAAAGAGAATGGGGGGCAGCTTCATGTTGAAGAATTAAGAGAAAATTATGGAACAAATCAAGAAAAGAAAAGAGATAATTATAGAAGTGCTACATTTAGGAAAAAGGGAATTAATTCATTTTGGTGAATAAATAAGCAAACCTAAAAAGGATTTGTGAATTAAGGCAAGGGCGGGCTTGTACATTGTCTTAAACAGAGAGAAAGATGAGGAAACGGTCAATAGGCTCTGAAACACGGATGGCTCGGCGTTTAATCCTCTGGTGAAAATCGTGGTCAACTGAACCAGTAGAATTTTTTCATTCTTTTCCATTCCTTCTTTAAATAAATAAATAAATAAAGCTTAAAAATTATGAAAAAAAATAAAATATATATATATATATATATATATATCGGATTAACTTAAAATCACAAGAGAGAGAGGAGGTATTTTTACACAGAGAGTGGAAGTAGAAAACAACCAATAGCAGACGGAGATAGCAAAGTAGGTAGGAAAGAAAAAGAAGTGGAAGAGAGTTGAGGTTGGGAATTGGAGGAGAAGAAGATGGAGGAGAAGGAGGGTTCGAGTAGTAGTAGTAGTAAAGGAGCAACAGCAGCTGTACACCCTGCAGTAGCACCGCTCTCGTTCCTGCTGGGCACATGGAGAGGCGAAGGAGAAGGAGGGTATCCCACCATTAACTCTTTCTCTTACGCAGAAGAGCTCCATTTCTCTCATTCTGGGAAGGTACTCGCTCATTCTATGATAACTGCCCTACTATAATTGGTGGGGTTTGTTTTCTTTCTTTCGAAAATTTGATTGCTTTCCCTTTTGTGGAATTGGTAGAAGCCCGTGATTGCTTATTCTCAAAAGACTTGGAAATTGAGCTCCGGAGAGCCTATGCACGCTGAGAGTGGCTTTTGGCTCCCTCAACCAGATGGCACTCTCGAAGTTGTGATTGCTCAAAGCACCGGTCTCGTTGAAGTTCAGGTACTTTCTTGCTCTTCCCACTCCTTCCTCTTTCTTTCTTTTAATCTTTTTCTCAATTTTCCGCTGCCATGTTATCAAAATCTTCTTGTCTCTATTTCCACCTCACATATATTGTCCATGAGAAAGTTATCTTCATATCTGGACCGAAATTCATACTTCTTCTTTAAGGTTTTAATTGAGGGACAACACCAGCATTATTAATAATTAATTGATGATTAACAATTTCCAGTGACATTTGATCAAGTCCTTAACGCATAGTTGACAGAAGAAACATATACATGAATAACGTTGTTATAATTCTACCTTTGTCACCAACTTTTCAAAGCTGTATTTTCATCTGCATGCTAAAGCCTAAAATTATGAGTTTTAACCTTGCAACAGAAGGGGACATATAATGCTGAAGAGAAAGAGATCAAACTTCAAAGCGAACTTGTGGGGAATGCTTCTAAGGTAAAATTAAAAGCTTAAAAGCGCTGTTCATGCTAGGATTGCAAAATCCACAAATTTTATCATAATTGGATGGCCAAAATAGATTATACTATGGTACAAATTTTGCTAAGATGGATGACGTTGCCCACCTCATGATTACATGTAAATTACATGGATTGGGCCGACAAACGCTCACCTGACATGGCAACATCGCCAACATAGCAGAACTGCGTATGGTAGTAGTATGTGCTAATGGGATGTTATTCACTTTCCTTAACCAGGTGAAAGAAATAAGCCGGAGTTTTCAGTTGAATGACGGTAAATTGTCTTATGTGGTTGAGATGGCTACCAATGTTTCTAGTCTTGAGCCGCATCTGAAAGCCTCGCTCAAGAAACTCTAATCTGAAGTAAGTCATGTCTGAGCTGAACAAAGGCTACAAGTCGGTATCGTTTATTTTCTCCTAGTATCATTGTTGGTTGAATATACAGTGGCAAAGAACCATCATAAAAAGCTTTTGATATTTCTATCTGGATAAAACGCATACTATTTTTTTCTTTTTTCTTTTTTCTTTTAATGTACATGCTGTGGTTTAAATGAAACCAACTTTTCTAGAATAGTATCAGCATATCATTCGGTTCAGTGACAAAATTATCAAAACGAATGTAGTAGAATTACTTCCACACTGAATGTGATATTTGTCTACAGCACCATATCCCTGCCAAAGTTATAAAAACCAGTAAATTAGATGACCTGTTACAAATTTTGGATATTTTATATTTTGGAATTTTAAAATCCAAATAAGGAGCAAGCGCTTTGAATATAAATAAATTTCTGTAATCTAAATGCATGATGTAGGTGGGAGGAGAAAATTTGTAGTATACTACCGATGTTGAAGGAATGATATATATGTTCTACTGTCAAGCATTGTGCAAGAAATAAGAATCTTGTAACTTGTAAGCAACTAGTAGGTATAAACTGAGAGACTGACAATTAATGGAAAAGGAATGAATTCCTATACCGCCCACTGCTTACTCCATATCTTTGAATGCAAATAAAGAGAAGCGTACAACTTATTATCACAAATTCCAAAACAACACTTGCAATTATCGTTTCCAGGACACCAACATGAAAACCAAACCACTACTAAAATCCTTATTTACATAGCTGCCTATTCTAATTTTCTGATTCCTTATGAATAATCTTGTTTTCGATTTATCCATGCATTGTCCTAATGGAGAAGAGGGGAAAAGCACAGGCTAATGACAATTAAGGTCTGATGTAGATTGTAGGAAATAGATACCACTGCCTGTCAGCTGCCTTCCTTAATTTGCTCATTTAGTATAAGAGGAATTATAACAGAAAAAAGAACATGGGTGGATAGGATACATCATTCATTCATATTGAAAGTCATTGTAAATGGTACCCCAAAAAAAAAAAAAAAAAAAAAAAAAAAAAAAAAAAAAAAGAGAAGTAAGTTATGTCTAGGTGCCCATTGATGTTGTTGCCTGTGAGGAGGAAGAATAATAATGGGATTCAAGGAGTTTGAGGCTAGCAGCTGCCTCATCTCCGATTCGGGCTAACATGTGGTCTGTATTATCTGCGTGATGGTTAAACTCGGCGGTCTTTTGGTTAACATGGTCGTTGAGAGATGCAAACCCAGAGAAGATTGCAGTCTGCTTGAGTTCTGAAACCAATTTGAGCAAGGAATCAGCAGCCTGAACCTGTTCCATTATTTATATAATTTTGTGTTATTTATTTATTTATAATAATAATAATTATTATATATATATATATATATATATATATATATATATGTATATATTTACAAAGACTCTAACTTATTATTATTATTATATATACCTATATGTACAGACTCTAAATTTCACTCAGAATGAGAATAAGACTAATAAGAGTAAGAGTGAGACAAACCATTCTGGCAGCGCGCATTTCCATCATAAAAGCTTCTTGCGAGTTTCTGACAGCCGGTTCATTCACCTAATACATATATGTGATAGAAATTGAATAACCAAAAGCATCATTCTAATTCCAAATCCAAATTCCCAATTGATAATTAAAATGAATTCCTAGCCTAGTTGGTGAATAAATACATAAAGTGCTTGCTACCCTGGAGACGTTAACGAGGTGGGTGAAATTGTCGACGATGTTGGCAATATCAGTCTCCACTCTCTGCAGCAAACCCTTCTGCCTCTGAGCAGCCGCTGCCGCTGCTGCCGCCGTCGGCCCACCTCCACCTGCTGCCGCACCCGATCCCGCTCCTCCACCTTTATTCATGTCTTATTTTTTCTGCTCCCCTTTTGCCACGCGGTTACAAAGTCAAGAGACTTCCTTTTCCTTTCTTTTCGTTTGTTAATATTTTGCCTGTCGATTTCTCACCCACAAATACAATGTGTAAGGCTCAAGTTTAAGTGGCCCAAAGCCCATATATTGGCCCTTCTTCCGCTCCCTGGGCCTTAAGCTCGACTATTAGGCTAAGGCAAACCCCTTCGGTGCCACAAAATATAAGAAGGGGTATTTTGTAATTGTAGGGATGCCCTTACTCCCTAGCTGAGCCAAATAAAAATTAATAATAGTTTCATCCTTATAAAAAATTAAAATCTTGCACATCGTTTTATTTTTTTGGGTAGAATTTTCCATATTATCATTGTTTTCAAATTTAAAATATTCATTTTTCACAAACCGATCTGCCATTCCCTTTGCCTTTCATTCCCATTTTTCTTTATAATTGCCTCTTTTGAACATTTTAAAACCCAACTACAAACCAAAATATTTATCGTGACCTCCATTTTCTAGCTTATTTCGAGCTTGTATTGAGCAATAGATAACATCAAACTCAACTCTAAGATCTAACAAGATAATTTCACCTCTCTCTTATAGTCATGCTAAATTTGTGTAAAAAGCATATTAAGCATGTTTGCATATCTCAAATACAATTGAAATCGAAAAAGTAAAAAAGATAAAAATTATGAAAATCTATCTCGAGGTTGAAGACAACCCAAAGTGTAGAAACCCTGACCAAGAGTTAGGTCACTTTACTACAAGGAGTCGGGGGATATTTGTTGCTTAGGGAATATACCCTAGCTTGGTTAGAAAAATAGACAATGTAAACATACAAGCATTTTTTCATCTTCTTTGGGTCGAGGGACTCAATTGCAAGTTAAGAAAAAAAGTGCTTATGCTAACAATAAGCATACTTTCTTAACTAACCATAGTTGAGGCCTCAACGTTGAGTTGAGAAAGATATCATATGTTAACAATTACCACACTTTCCTGACCAACCATAATCAAAGGCCTCAACTTCCAGTTGGAAAGATTTTGTATGCTAACAATTAGCATGCTTTTTTGACCAATCAGAGTCGTGGGGCCTCAACTTTGAATCGAGAAAGTATTCCAAAATTTGTCAAGCAATTTATCAATCCCTAATCACCATTTTCTTATAATTCTTACAACAACCAACGTCATTGAAGGTCAAACTTGTAGCTAACATATACTATGTATTTGTCCCAATTAAAACCCTAATATATGGACAAGTTTAATAATAGTAAATGTAATAATCCGTTCTGAGAAAACATTTAGAATTTGAAATTTTATGCTAACTAATCAAGTTTGACCAAGTTGAACTTTCTATATAGGACTAAGTTTGACTTTGATTTGAAGTTGGTTTTTTACTTTGACTCTTATATCATTGTGTGAAACTCGTCGATACAAGTTTATAAACTGATAGTATGTCTAATTCTAAATAACTGTTAAAAAATTATGATTTGAAAAAGTTTTAAACATTGATATTATATTAATGTCTAAATCAATCTCGAATTTTAGTCTATCGTGATCCAGGACCCTATATATATATACATGGTGAATTGTGTGTTCATTAAACAATTGCACAAATACCCAAAAGTCCCAAAATCTTTGAAAAATCTAGTAGATCCAAGAGAGACCCCGAGCCAAATCAACCCAAATCTATTAGAGCAACAATCGAGTCAAGCTGGTTTTGATCATTTTTCAACTACCATAGCCTCACATGCACTAGCCACCGTGGAATCCCACCTCGAGGAGACCTCAACAACAAATTTTATGTGAGTTGGTTGGCGAACATACTAAGATTGAGGGCCTAAAACTGGCAAAGGTGAGTTGTAGGTTTTTGTAACACCCCGTCCCAAATTGCACCGGAATCCGTGCACGTTGATCGAGGTTGACCGTTGACCGAGCGGGTCAAAAGTTGATTTTTTGTTCTAGTTGGAATTTCCAGTTGACTAGGGTACCTTGGCGAAGTGCATGATGCCCCGAGTTTGTAGACTAGTAGCACGTCAAAAATGGAGCTACGGTTTGAAAGTTATGGGCAAAACAAGTTGAAATGCAAACAGTCCAAAAGGTGCCGGGAGTTGACTTTTTCTTATGGTGTAATTTTGTTTTGACTCTTGTATGGTTGTAAAGTACTCGTCGATACGAGTTCATAGACTAGCGGCACGCTTGAATCGGACGTTTGGTTAAAAAGTTATGGACGTTTGAATTTCGCCGGATACCGTATTATTTTATTATATCTGGCTTAAGTGCACAGTGATGCCACATGTCAGCTCCTGATTGGTCCACGTGTCATGAACAGTATCACACGGTGGCTTTTATTTGATAAAAATCTCGGGGAAGAGAGAGAAAGAGAGAGAGAGTCCGACCGGCCACCGGAGGTTTTCAAATTTTCCGGCCGATCTACCTTACACGCGTCGGCCAGCAAGATTTCCCTCCCCATTTTCGGCAAAACCTCAAAATTTCACGGCCATTAGCCACCGGACGCGCCCGGATCGAGGCGGCGAAGATCGGCGGCGATTTTTCCCTCCACCGCCGATTGACCCATTTTCAGCCATTTTCTGGCCACACGTGCCAGCTAGCCAACACCACCTCCTCAAGTCCGGCCGACCCACCAAATTTCACGGCCACCGGACCACCGACGCGCCGGGATCGAAGCTTTTTCCGGCGAGGGGCCGGAATTCTTCAAACCGTGATTTCTCCGCCGTCCGGCCTCCGTTTGCCTCACTGTCGGTCCCGTTGGATTGCTCTCCCCTCGATCTACAAATCTGCAAAAAATCTCAGCCAACGGCCACCGCACGCGCCACCGCCGGCGACGGTTGCCTGTGACCGCGGCGGCTCGCCGGAAGTTACTGTTCCGGTGAGTACCCAGTCTCCCGGCCGGCTCCTGTACACTGTGTTCAATCTCCTGAACCCGAATCCGGCATCCGTTTTCGCCAATTTGCGACGGTTTGGGAAAATTGCGGAGTCGAAACCCGAAAGCTTTCCGGCGAGATTCCGACCCCGTCGGGTCCGATCACCGGAAAGTAAGACCGAATCAGTGATCCTCATCACTCGAGCTTCGATTCGGTATATAGCTCGTAACTTTTAGATATCGTTTGGTGTTCGCTCCCCGGGTACCCATTTGGGAATTATCCGAATAAAATATTAATATATTTGGTTGGTATACTGTGGTTGTTTAGGTGCACGCGCGAGTAGTGGCGTTGATCCGGCAGAGGATCTTAGCTGATTTACGCGCTTAAGGTGAGTGACCCACCTTCGAAAAATATTTTAGGCAATTAATTATGTTTAATTGGTATTTAAATTATGCTCATATTGTGCGATTTAATTATGAATTTTATTGTGGTTTAATTTATTTATTATGCATGAGCAAAGTGTATTTCGGTAGTATTTGTATGTGGTTTTAAGTATTATTTTTCGGGCATAATTGGGTTAAATATTTTACGAAAATATTTGTTTAACTTTTATAAATTATGCCCGCGGTATTTTTATTGTTGAATCTCGTAGTTCGAGAAAATTGTGGTTTATGTGTTATTGATGGTTCGTACCGATTTGTTAAATAAAAATATGTGGGATGGTAAGTGTGAGAATTTAATATATTTCCCACGGTAATTTTGGAAAACGGTACGGTTGGTTAATAATGTTTATTTTTAGACGCACTCATACAGTATTGGTGTTCTGGTGTATGGACACGTGGTAGCGCGCAAGTATTATGTGGTTTAGCGTGCAGGTATTATTTCTCCCGTTGTTGCCATTGGACCGTGGGCAGGCAAGTTTGTTATTGGCCACAGCCGCCCCCCTCCTTGGCCGGGATGATGGTTTCAGCAGCGATACTGTCGAGACGCCGAAGTGCCGTTTGCAAGTTTCTCTCTTTAACCCCCCCGCCAGTCGGTGCTCGGGACGCTGGGTATCGGAGGGCATCACCGGTATATGGTGTGGTGCGTCAGGTGTAATTTGCAAATAATGTTTTAAACCCCAAAGGTGTTCAAAAATTATTTACTATAATTTATTACATTTTAATTATATATTGGGGTATGTATTTATTTATTTATTGTTTATCAAATGGTTTAATCCATTGGTTTTCGAGAAGTATGTACATCGGGTTTTGTGAAATTGTTTTAAAAAGGGAACATTTCAAACGGAGTGATTGGTGAGAGTTTTAAGGAAAATTATTGTTTCCAACAGTTATTATTTATTATTATTTATTTATCAATTGTTGGTATTTATTCAATTCCCTTAATTGTTATTATTACTATTATTATTATCATTAAAAGTGTTCAGTAGTTAGGGTCACTCATTGAGATGATTAGCATCTCACGTTTTTAAATTCCGTTCCCTTAGGTACAAGTGGTGGTAGACGTTCTTCCAGAGCGAACCAATTTTTCCGCTGCTATCGTGTTTCGAGAAGTACCTATGTACTCTTTCATTTCAGTGTATTGTTTCTTTCATCCTTGTTGTATTTCTGTTAATTAGCACTTCTTAAAGCTCTGTATACTATTGGGACACTTATGTTTTATTTATGCACTAGACTGTTGTTATTGTTAAGAAGTGCTAAAATTTGTGGAACAATTTGTAGTTTGCGGGAGGAATAAGGGGATGAGTATAGAAGTGTGTTTTCAGTGCAGGTAATTTGTGGTAAGTCCATCCCTTAGGGGAGGTTCTGCCGGATTTTCCATTGGAGGGTCCGGTAGGGTTTCCCTGGGATCAGGGCTTGTCTAGGGTTCCGGGGAGGAATTCTGGACGGGTCCTGACAGTTGGTATCAGAGCCGGACCCGGATCGGTGTGCCAGCGAGGACGCTGGGCCCTAAGGAGGGTGGATTGTAACATCTCACATCGGTTGGAAAGGGGAACAAAGCATGGCTTATAAGCGTGTGGATACCTTTCCCTTCAAGAGGCCTTTTCCTGTGACACACCGCTGTTCTGGGGTCGGGAAGAGCAAAACCGTGCGGGCCGGGCCCAAAGCGGACAATATCTTGAAACGGGTGGTCTGGGCTGTTACAGTTTTTCTATGGATTAATTATTTTTTTACCATTCTAGGTCGACACATACCCCTTACCTACTATTTTTGAACTCTCTGAGCTCAAATACAACTCTGTTTGTCAATATTCTTCATGATTTGTGAGATTTGTCAATATCAAGTTTGGTCGAAATTTTCAATGTGTTTTTCGACCATCAGCGATATTTTTAAACCAAGATGAACTTAGACTCTTATTACCTATTCTACAAGATTTTCATTGAATTAAATTTTGAAAAATTTTAGACATCGTTTGATAAATTTTCATTTTTGGATCAATTAGTTAAATACAAAGTAAAAATGGATCATATTTAGATAAAATTTGAACAAATTGAACGAAATTGAAGTTGGAATAGTATAATTAGATATTAATAAGACCTCTTGGAAGGTTTAATTTCATAAAATTGGCTTTTATATGAAAAATCACAATTTTGCGATATAATTGGACCACTCAGTGTTTAATTTACAAAATTTTATATTTTTATAAATTATTTTTAGACATTTGATATACATCAATATCTTTGGTTTAGTTATTGAAGCCTGAAAAATATTTTATTATATTACAAACACTCGTATTAAGCTTAGACGTGACACTATGGAGGCGCAAGAGTGACAATTAATGGTAATTTGAGTGGTTATATTTTTAAATAATTTTGGACATGCTAGTACATTATATATGGTTTGAATATTATATATATATATATATATACACATATGGTTTGATTTAAATATTTATTTATTTTATGCATATATGAATTTTTTTTCACATATATATATTTTTTTATGTAACTTTTGATAAGATTTTAAATAGTTTTAAATTCAAATGAGTTCATAGTGAACTTGTGAATCTTGCTATTTAAACGTTTTTATTATTAAATTCATGGGTTAATCATTTTGTAAAATAATTGATTTGAAAAATATGAATTAGAATTATATATTTTCAAGTACGTTTAAGTATTTTATATTTTTAAGTGATTAAAAAATAGTTCATGATGATATATATTTTACTGTTGTTATTTATGTGGCAAAATGGTAACTTGAAATTTTAGAAATATTTAAATAAATGATTAGATTTGAATATTAAATTATGTTTCATGGTACAATATTGTTTGAAAAAGTGGAAAAATATGGTCTTAAAAAGATTGTTTTATAAATATTGTATTGTTATTTTTAATTGACGTACCATATAATACCAATGTTTTGGTTTACTATTATATTATAATGCATAGGTTTGCTTTGGTGCCTCTAATATGCTAAGGATAGTGAGGTAGGTTTATCCCACATGTTCATTATTGTTACAATATCTTTTGTACACTAAGGGTTGTGAGTTGGGTTTATCCCAAAATTTTATATTACCACGATACCTTACGACGCTAAGAATAATGGGGTGGGTTTATCCCAAAGGTTTTTTTTTTTTTTTTTTCTTTTCCCAAAGGTTTTTTTTTTTTTTTTTTACTATTTGGTGGTGTTCCAGAATAGCATGCACCACTTAACAGTATTAAGTATATCGTATAATATATTGTTTATTTTTCTGAGCACATTGTTGGTTTTCTAATCTATTATGGTTTTTACAATATTTTTCCATAATTATTTTTACAAATATATTTATATTATTTTATGCCTAGTATTTAAATCATGATTAATCCAGATTATAATATTTAAATGGTTATTGATTTATAACACTTAAGTCTTTCTTTCACAATATGGATTTGGGGTGCATATATGGATTTTGTGAAATGACTTTAAATGAGAATCTTTTCGAAAGAGGGGAATAAGAGATTTAGATAGAAATGTTTACAAAAGTAAAATATTTTTTTATTGCACTATGCCACTCACTAAGATATTTTTATCTCATATTTTATTTGTTTTTTAAATTCATTCTCGTAGTTCTAAGTAGTTAACAGACAATTTATCTTTTTTAAATTCATTCTCCTAGTTCTAAGTAGTTAACAGACAATTTACCTTGTGCATCACTTATTGTTCAGTGTTTTTCATAGCAGCAGTAATATTTATCCTTTCCTATTTATTTTTATTTTCCCAAACTTATTCACATTATTTATGTTATTTAATTTTTTAAATACTTTTTGAATGCTCTGAATTAAATATTAAACACGAAAATGAACATAATATATATATGTAGTAATAACTTGTTATATTATAGGCTATAGGTGTTGATTGTAGTCATGGATTTGCTTACTATTGTAGTTCTAATTTTATATATTAAAATATTATATGATATTTGTATATATTATTTGTCCATGGTTGTGTAAGGTTTCATTAGATATTCTTTAAAAATTATTCAGTAAGATTTCCCTAGACACGAATACTTGGAAGTCTTGAGAAGATTTTCGCGATAGATCCTATCAATAATGGTTTGTGCCGGTGCCAATTTTGCTCTGGTTAGTTATTCGGGTTGGGATTTTTATGGTGGCTTGGGTTTTTGGCTGTTTTTGGTCGTCACCATCATCCCGTGGTTGTTTTCTCTTCATGGCACCCACTTTCTGCACCAAAAATTATCTTCATTTTCACCATTAAAAAAAAAAAAAATTAAGGTCACTTTTATTATATAGAATAGTCATTCATAATAAAATAGGAATATTTAATATTCATTAAAATTTAAAAAAGGAAAAAGTAATAGATATTGCTATTAATATATTTGATTATTATTTTAAATTAGGTTTAACATTTAGTCTTTATAATTTTTTTTTTCTTTTCAAAAATACCAAATTTGGTAAAAATCAATTAAATATGTATTTTTAATTTAGAATAATTAATTTCGATTTTAATATATTTCAAATATAGTAAGAATATTTATCCTTCAAATGAGGGAATAACAATTTTGAATTTTTCAAAATGAATAGTTACTCTCTTTTGGATCCAGGAAATAACTTTGGAGATTTATTTATATATATATATATGTATATATTTTCTTTTGGAAGATATAGGAGCCAAACAATCAACCTATTAATTATTGGAAGCTATTCTTTGAAATGAAAAAAATAAATATACATATGGAATAGGTATTCCTAAAATTTAAAATATACCAAACAAAATAATAGTTAACTCTATAAAATTGTTATTCTATTCCTAACGAACCCAATTTTCTGGATTTGAGGAGTTTTGATATTGAGTTGTTTGACTTATGGGCTTGAGTTCGAATAGAAAGGAAGTACAAAGAGAGAGAGATAGGAAAAACAAAAGAACCCTTTGAAAAAAAAAAATTTAATTAATTAATTAATGAAATATTAAGTGGGATTATTTTGGGAAATTTCACTAGTAGGGAAAAAGCCAACACGGTAAACTTTTAATTTGTTGAAATTGTAGACTTTTTCCTATAAAGTGGCCCCCGCAGCTACAAATAAACCTTATTAAAGCTAACAACGAAGAGGATTTGATGGTAAACAACACAACTAAATGGAAGGAAAAATTTGTCGTTGTATGGAGAGAGATTTTCAGTTGAGTAAATTTACAAAAGCCCTCTTTTACAAAACCACAAATAAAATTGGATGAGAGAATCCAAGCCAGCTACCATAAAATCTCTCTCTTTCTTGGTAATAACCTGCATAAAATCCTTCTCATTTTTTAGATAGGATATGTGATTTTATATATTGATTACATTACTGTAGCCTACATTTATGGGAAAATGTCACTTTATTATTTGCAGATCAACATTCTATAGGAATGATCCGTCATATCTTTCTTGAAACGATAAATTATTTAAATAGTTAGAAGAAAAACTTTGGTGTGTTTAGAGTTTGAGATTGTTTAGGTAAAGTGACACCAAAGCAAGCGAAATTCGGTAGACAGTGATGCAAATGATACGGAGAAGAAATGGTCAATGAATAATATTGTTAAGGTCAAGTGTCAAAGGAAGTATGTTCATGTATGTAGTGGCAATAGGAAGGAAAATAAGAAATTTAATTTGTAACATCGAGAATGAGGTGGATGTTAGAAAAACATGCTAAGACAAGTCAAAAATGCTACATGTATCTAAACATAATGAGAGATTATGATTTTAGGTGATTGAGCTGCACACCATTTTAGAAGGTAGAAGAAGCAGAGAATATATATATATATATATATATATATATATATTTTTTTTTTTCTATAATCACCGCTTGATGAGGTTCAACTTGCAAGTTTCAACTTGCACGTTGAGGAAGGCTGAATTTTGTCATTTATTAATATTTATATAACTAAGTAGAAATTATTAGTTGCTTAAAAGTTGACTATACTCTTTTCTTTCTTTTTTTCTCGCAGAATAAGATTGAAGATATTTGATGTAATTTCAGCTGTTGAATTATTAATCATCATCGCGCGGGCGTGTGTGTGTGTGTGTATATATATATATATATATAAAGATTTTATGATACGGATTCACAAACATGAAAAAATTATCATTTATTTTAAAAATATTAAAAAATTAAAAACGTCCATACCATAAAATAAAAAAATAAAAAAAAAGGAGTACATAGAACTGTAATAGGTGGTTTGTATGAATAATTATAAGCAATGTATACGTGAAAATTTTATGGCATGGAAGTCGGTGAAACCGCGTATAAACGTGGTTAATTATGGTATGGATAAGTTATTGGGAAGGTTAAAATAATATAAGCAGTGGACGGCTGGAGCGGTTGAGGGGAGCAGGAGAGAAAGGTCTATGTAATGATGTTACTTTGATACATCATTTGTAAGTTAATTGGGAGAGAAGGGTATATGTAATAAGATAATTGGGAAAGTTAAACTACAAAAAACTGTCATCTTTGATTATATTAACTATGATTATTTTAAAAACCATTAAAAAACTAAGAACATCCATATCATAAAAAAATATATATACAATGGATGTTACTGTAATAGATGATTTGTGTGAATAATTATACATACATATAGGTGAAACCACCGTATAAACGTGGTTAATTATGGTATGGATGAGTTAATTGGGAAAGTTAAAATAATATAAGCGGTGGACGGCTGGAGCAGTTGAGGGGAGAGGGAGCGGGAGAGAAGGGTATACGTACGTAATGATACATCAAATAAATTAAGAATACCTGAGATGGAATTGTGAAAACCATTCACTTTCAGCCAGCTGGCCACGTTAGGAAAAGTCAGCCTAAATCTCCCTATGGTGACTCATCCATTTGTTTACTGATTTAATTGTTAACAACAAGAAGAACACCATACACAAATTCCTAACCAGGAACATAGATATGACAGGCGTAATAATTGAGCCAGTCTTACAATATGTTATTTTATCATATTATTTTTTTAATCCTTGATACCTTTCATATTATTTTAATATATATATATATATATATATTATTTGTGGATTGTATTGTGTGTGCTGATATTGAAGTTTAATAGTCTGTCATTAAAAAGTCACTTTTTCCGTATTCAATTTTTGATATTAAATATTCAAAAACTATTTAAATGAGTTTTAGCCCAAAAAAAAAAAAAAAAAAAAGGTTAAATGAGATTCAATTAATTACTATTATATTAATGGAAATTCCATTTATGACCATTATTAGCGGTAATAAGTAGCTTCGGTCTATAAGCAATTAATGGAATGGGATATCTTACAGAAAAAGACTATTATTAGTCTTGCATAGTTAATTACCAATGTTAATATTTACTTGTCTCAATTAGTTTTATATTTTTGCTGAGCTCAATTAGTTTTATATTTTTGAATGGATGAATGGATGGAATAGAGATTTACTATCCGAATTATGATCCTAATATCCTAATGTCTACATCACACACATATATATATATATATATATAAAATAATATTATAAATTGTAAAATATATATTTGGGTAAGTGGGCATTTGAATCATGTAAAAGTAGTATATATCAAGCGATGGAAGATCTCCATCCGTCCTGGTCCATCCAATTTTAACCGACAGGTCATAAAAAATAAATAAAAAATTAATTAATTACAGGTAAGATTACTCCACGCGGCGAGGAGGGATTGAGAACAGATCATGAGTAACTGGATCCTTAACTGCATCATCTCTGACATACCTATGTATCGTAACAAATTAATTACAGACAAGATAACAAGACACCAGATCTAAACACACGGATTACATTACATATTATAGCTTTTTGTTTTTTTTGCTTTGTACATATTATAGCTTTTTGAATTTATTTATTTATTTTTTATATTTAGATAGTAACCTGCCTGTGTCTGTTTCCCCCTTCCTTTTTTTTTTTTTTTTTTGTTAGTGAATGTCCTGTGACTGTTTCTGTGTCTGTTGTGTGTACACAAAATATATAAGGGAGAGAATTCGAGGATTATGATATCAAGAAGATGAGATGGATAAATTATAACAGATATAGAAGAAAATTATAGACGTGGGTGCACAAAAACAAAACAATTATATATATATATATATATATATATAACAGATATAGAAGAAAATTATAGACGTGGGTGCACAAAAACAAAACAATTATATATATATATATATATATATAAAACCCCCCCAACTCTCTTTAAACTCTGGAAAGAATAAAGGTACCTCCCTTAATATCTTCTCTGTTTCTGAGTTTTCTCCCACCTTTCTACTTATTACAATAATAACATCCAAAACCAAACTCTCTCTGATATTTATTTACCTCCTTCCCTCCCTCCTCTACTTTTTCGTTTTCTTTTTTCTCTTGTTTTTTGATCTTCTTCTTTTACACAAACAATAATAATAACAACAATATTTATTTATTTACCATTACAATATTTATATAGATCATCATCATTCAGACAGATCAATCTGAATGATGATGATGATGATGATGAACATGTGGTGGAAATGGAAAGCATGTTCAAATTCAATACTCCTCCTCCTCCTTATGCTTATTATGTTGTTGGCGATGATTGATGGTGGTTGTGGTATGAAGTTGGAGTTGATACACCGGAACTCTCCCAATAATAATGAAACGAGTACGAGTCTGGTGGAGCGCATTACAGAGCTATACGAGCGTGACATGGTGCGGCAGCAGCACATGATTTACCGGAGACTCCGCCACACCCACAGCCACAGCACCAGGCGGAAAGATCGCGAAACAGCGACGTCGATAGCAATGCGGATACGTTCGGCTGCGGATTATGGGAGGGGGGAGTACTTCGTGCGAGTGAAGGTAGGGACGCCTGGCCAGAATTTCCGATTGTTTGTGGACACAGGGAGCGATTTGACATGGACCAAATGTCGTTACCATTGCAAAACCACCAATTGCAAATCACTACCTGTACGACTAGTACAAGGAGAAGGAAGGCTAATCAACAACAAGAGGGTCTTTCGTGCTGATTTTTCTTCTACATTCAATACCATTCCATGTTCTTCGCCCATGTGTAAAATTGGCCTTTCCCATTTCTTTTCCCTCGCTACCTGTCGCAACCCCACGGACCCCTGTTTCTATGACTACGGGTAACTTCTTAATTTTATATCTCCTTTTTTTCTTTTCGTTTGTTTCTTTTTTTTTTTTTTTTCAAATCTTTTTGGGGTGAAATTTTGTTTTCAATTAATTCCCTCTTTCTCTGTGTCTTATTAATATTGTCTCTGTTTTTTTCAACTGGGGAGATTTGCTGTATCTTCTTTATTTAATTTGCAATGACAATTTTTAATTAGTCCTTCTCTGTTGCAATAACAGATACTGCAACTTTTTTTCTTTTTCTCTTTTTTTTTTTTTTTTAAAAAAAAAAAAACTCTTTTTCTTTTTGTTTGTTTGTTTGTCAAATGGGTCTATTTAATGAAGCAAATATATACAGTGAATGAGTAATTTGGACCAGAAATGAAAGGAGAAAACCCAACCACAAGTAGTTGGAAGATGTCCTTTTACAAGTACATTACATCGGCTTCAGGTTTTAAAAGGGCTACCTAAAATTGCCCATCCATGTCTCTTTTTTTTTCTTTTTTTTTGAGTCGAGTTTAGTTGGTCTCTTTAATACCAATCACTAAAATTGGGTTTGGAAAGTTTTTGTGCTTCGAGGTCAACTAGTCAACAAGTTAACGGATCATGGGTAAGCTCGCAATCACCATTTGTGGTGATGGACCCTTTTATATATATGGCTAAGTGGTAGTTGTCCAACTTTTAAGTAATCAAAAGGCTTCATTCAAAAATCTCTCTCTCTCTAGATATATATACATATATAATACAATTACTAACTATATTATCAGGCGTGCATAGACTCAAATAAAAAAGCAGCACAGCACTTGTAAGTGGTAAATTGTAATTTGTAACCAAGGCAAATACAATGGATTTTACTAGGCACTATTGCTCTTACCTACATCCAACACAAGAATTAAATGTGGAGTTAATGTAAGTAGGTGAGCTTCACGTGACCCACATTTTTGTACCAAATACTGCAAACTCCCTACTCTGGCTTAGGATCTGTCTTTCCATGCCATGCCATTCTTAATTGTTATAACTTTACAAGTTGTTTTATATATGTGTCTAGCACAATGTGCTTGTAGCCTTGTGCTGAATAAATTAAATAAATAAGTAATACCTCATTTTTAACTGTATGCATGGTAAATGGTAATAGTCCAAATTTATGAACCAACATTATTTTACTTATATATGTATATATTTTTTTTTACTCATCCTGATAAAGGTACATGGAAGGATCTAGAATAATTGGCTTCTTTGCCAATGAGACTGTATCTGTAAACCTTACAAATGGTAGGAAAGAGAAACTACAGAATGTGCTGGTTGGTTGCACTGAATACATGGAAGGAGACTTCAGAGCGGCTGATGGTGTATTGGGACTGGGATTTAGCAAATACTCATTTACAGCACATCTTGTTGAAGAATTTGGTGCCAAGTTCTCATACTGCTTAGTAGATCACCTAAGTCCCAGGAACGTTTCCAGTTATCTCTTATTTGGCCACGTCATAGTCGGAACCAAGTTGCTGAGCAACAAGCAATATACCAAACTCGTTTTGGCCAACGAATTGGGTTCCTTATACGGTGTAAGTGTATCGGACATCTCCATTGGGGGAGTATTGCTAAAAATACCATCTCAAGTATGGGATGTAAATCTCGGTGGTGGTACGGTTCTTGATTCGGGCACAAGCTTGACATATTTATCAGCGCAAGCTTACGATTTAGTCATGGCTGCATTGTTAAAGTCTGTATCAAAATTGCAAAGGTTGTCCGTAGATGGAGTACCGTTTGAGTATTGCTTCAATTCCACAGGGTTTGATGAGTCTTTGGTGCCAAGACTGAGAGTTCATTTTACAGATGGAGCTAGATTCGAGCCACCAGTGAAGAGCTACATTATTGATGTTGCAATGGAAACCAAGTGTCTTGGATTTGTTTCATCAGAATGGCCTGCTCCGTCTGTCATTGGTAATATCATGCAACAAAATCATTTGTGGGAATTTGACTTGGAGCAAAGTACATTAGGTTTTGCCCCTTCCACATGTACCTAGTTTTGTGTGTATGTATATATATACACGCTTGTATTGAATATTAAATTTTTGTAATCCTTTTCTTTTTCATCTTCAGCTTCTTTCTTTCTTTTTCATATGTAAAATATAATTGTGTATCTTATAAATTCATTTGTAATTCCTCTCGTACCTATCATGTTGTATTCAACCAAGTCCTCATCTTGAGTCTCTGGAGTCAAACAGTCCAATTGTCCTTGACAGAGCCTTCTTCTTCTTTTTTACTTTTTATCATTGTCTGTTTTGCAACTCATGGAATCAAATTAACATGCATACGTCTTTCTCCATGATAAACTAAGGGTATATAAATATATGTCACTGCCTGGCAAAGATTTTTACATTGAAGATTATGCCTGTGGAGTTATTATTAAACCTGGAAATGTCAATTTACAATTCTTGGCTTATTTTGAGCATACCCAAACACACACACCCACACACACGCATATATATGTATATATATAAACTTTGCATACGGATTCTGGTAGGGGGAAAATTTTATTTATGGAAAGCATATATGTATAGTTTTGATTTATTGGAACTTAAATTGGGACTTGCCCAACTAAAATTTCAATAATCATTATATGTACATATACATACATACATGTATATTGAGATTTCTTTCCCAAATTTTCAAGACATTCCCTTCCTAAGTGCCATACAGATTGCAGATTCCAGAGCATTAGACTGAAAAACATATGGAAACGGCTAAAATCCCCCGCATATCCCCATGACGATTAAGTAGATAAATTAAGATGTACAAGTTTTGAGGAAAAGTGATTAACTAAATTAAGAGAAATTGAGGCTTCCAATCCAATCCAAGTGATGTGAGACGCCATCAATTGATTCCAAACGTGCACGCATTATGTAATAAAAGGATACCAATAATTAAAGCAGAGATTTCAATAAATTATAATTAAATAAATTAAACAGAAAAACTCAATCGCGGACCTATGCGGGGTGCACGGGGGCACCTTCGAAATTTTTGTGCTTTTTAATTTTTAAAAATTTTATTCTACATATTGACTTCATGGCCTTTAAAGAGCAAATGCCCTGATCACCTTCTCTAACTTTCTCTCCCAGCGGCAGTTTCAAATTTTATTTTCCATTTTTTTCTTAATTCTTTTTTGGCTTTTCTTCTTCTTCTTCTTCTTCTTCTTTTTGCCATCTCTTTCTTATCTACAGCTACAATTGTAATTGTTCAATGTACATGAAATATTTATCTATAACATTTTAGTAATCCAATCCTGGTTTTAACTACTATTTAATTATAATATTATCTTTATTTAAAACAGATAGTTAATGACAGAAAATTATGTAATAAAAAACACTTATACTGATATGTCAATGCGTTTTCATCTTTTGTTGGAACATCTTTTTAATAGAATAACTCTTACTTATTATAATATTTATTTATAATCTTTCTAATAAAATTCTTTGATCGATTCCAATTTGGTTAGTAAGCTCCTAACTAAACTTTAGAAATTCAATATAAATAATGTTTTCCTAATGAATTTATTCTTCTCCATCAGTATATAAAGGTACATATCCATTCTGAATAAGAATAAGGATACAAAATCAACTAAACACAAACAAATATTTCTAGAATCACTTTATCAATTAATCCATGGTCAACTAAACTCACATACCAATCACCTTTAAAAATCTATATAATATATAAAAGTTAAATAGTTAGTAAATAAACAGTCATATATACCATGAAGTTCTTTTAGATTTCCTCCAAAATCATTTAAAAAAAAAAAAAAAACCTCATCCATATAACAACTATGTTTCCCCTCGGTTGTGATTATTCATTTTTAAACTTTAATTAAGGAAAAAAAGGTGTATAAATGTTTATATGTACATATATATTAAATATATATATATATATATATGTAAAAATAAAGATATTCATAATTTGAAAAACTTTTTTCGTGTCTATAAAGATATATGTTTGGAGGACAAGAATAATAAAGATAATATATATATATATATATTTTGGTATTTTAAGCTTCTTCTTTTTAAGAAAATAAATTAAATATCTCTATATATATAAACATCATTATATGGGAAATAATAAAGATATACATAATTTTGCAAAAAAACAAAAATTACATATCTAATGCAATTTTATTTTATTGGTGGCAAAAATTTAAGATATGTTTTTCAAAATATAATTATTAAAAATGAAAAAGTAGAATTCCTATTCAAAATATATTATTTGATTATATTTTATTTAGCAAATAAGCTAAATACATTATGCTATAAATTAATAAGTGATAGTGTTCAGTTGTTTAAAATTTTAGTGTTTAATATTTTGCCTATTAGTGTTTTAAGTTATTTTATTTAGGTGTTGTTTGTTCTTTCATATTTTGGTTTCAGCTATTAATATGTTTTGATTTTTATTGTTTAATTTTAATTTACTTTTTTTATTGAATGAATTCATATCATTAACATAGACGTGATCCATGCTACAGCGTTTTTATTAAAGTTGATGAATCTCATAACGAAGTTAATAATGTTGAATCATAATATATTGTAGAAACTTATCTGAAAAAACAAAATATTTCTAATGAAAATTCTTTACTAATTTTTGATTCACCTTTTTGCATCCAATTTTTCAAGATGATGAGAACAAGAATATGAAAAGGAGAATGCTTAAGAGATTTTTCTGGCCGATGAATGTAAGAAAGACAAGACTATCATTTTGGCCATTACGTGGTACTAAAATTTTTGAAATTTTCAACAACTGCATTGAATAACAAACCGTGTATGAAGATTAAGCATTCATTCTAGATGTTATGTTACAACATTTATGTCAAATAAAAATGGTAAAATGAATTTTATACTTTAGAATTGAAAAGCAAGTTTGGCAAAATATTTGAAAATATTCCCCCAAAAAATGGTAAAATTATGTTTGATAAATATTAAATGTGATGTAATGTATGAAAAAAAATATTACTGAAAATTATAAAATTATACATATTAATTTAATTAGAGGTATATTACTGAATTCGAATTCTTTCATATATAATATAAATATGAAGTTCCAAAAAAATTAATTATTTTTATTTTTGACCAAAAGATTAACTATATATTTTTCCTTCTTATTTTGGTTTTTCCTTTTTTTCCCCCTTATATATATCTTTATTTATTGTTGTAATTATTAATTCTTTTCCTTTTTTATACTTTAAATAAGTTTTCTTTTTTATTTTTCAAAAATTTTATATATCTCTACATATTTAAATGTGTTTATATAGAATTAACTATGTTTGGAAAGATAAACATGTTTGAATTTGAATTCCATAAATCAAACTTAATTTGAATTTTTTTTATGCACAACATCAATATGAAATTCCAAAAAAATAACTATCTTTATTTTTGACTAAAAATTAATTAGTTTTTTATTAACAAATTAATAATTTATATGCTATTATTTTGAATCCTTTAATGTTCCATTAACTCTTGAGTTCTATATACGTACAAGTTTATCTCTATTTGTTCCACTACAAATGTTGTTTGTAATATCTATTATCTTTTTTTTTTTATAAATATTTTTACAATATTTATGCAAAATAAAATGATAAAATGAGTTTTATATTTTAGAATTTAAAAATATGTTTGGCAAAATGTTTGAAAATATTCCAAAAAAATGATAAAATTGTGTTTGATAAGTATTAGTATGATGTTGTACATGAAAAAATAAAATATTACTAGTATGATGTTGTATATGAAAAAATAAAATATTACTGAAAATTATAAAATTATATATATTAGTTAAATAAGAAGTATATTACTAAACTTGAATTCTTTCATATATATAATATAGATTTGAAAGTCTGAAAAAAATAACTATTTTTATTTTGGACCAAAAAATTAAATATATATTTTCCCTTCTTATTTTGGTTTTTCCTTTTTTTTTTCTTATGTATATCATTATTTATTGGTGTAATTATTATTTTTCTTCCTTTTTAAATAAGTTTTTTTTCTTTTTCAAATTTATATGTATCTGCATTTTCATGTACAATATAGATATGACATTCAGAAAAAAAAAATAACTATCTTTATTTTTTATCAAAAAATTAACTATTTTTTATTAACAAATCAATTATTTATATGCTGTTATGTTGTATCCTTTAATGCATCATTAACTCCCTTGAGTTCTATATACATATAAGTTTTTCCCTATTTATTCAACTACAAATGTTGTCTAATAATATCTATTTTTTTTTTCAATTTTTGTTACCATATTTTGTAAAATACAAATGGTAAAATGAATTTTATATTTTAGAATTTAAAACTATGTTGGGCAAAATGTTTGAAAATATTCCCAAAAAATGGTAATATCATGTTAGTAGGTATTAAATATGATGTAATATATGGGAAAAAAAATATTGCCGAAAATTATAAAATTATATATATTAGTAAAATAAGAGATATATTAGTTGAATTTGAGTTTTTTCATGTATAATATAGATGTGGAACTCCAAAAACATTAACTATATATTTTCCTTTCTTATTTTGGATTTACTTAACTATATATATTATTGCATTCAAGAGTGATGAAGATTGATAGTACTTATCCCGTAAAAAAATGTCCAAAGAAAGTTAGCCTGTTGGAGCAAGATTTTATCGTGAAAGATATGACAAGTCTGATTCCGTAGGAACTCCTAGGTAGAATAACTATCATTCTTTTTTTCTTTTTTTTTTTTCCAATAATATGATTTTTAATTAGCTTTTCATATGTATTGACTAGGTCCAAAATCCAGTTGAGAGTAATTGATGGTACTAGTAGTACTTTTGTTTTATCATAGGATTGTTAATGTTTGCAGATACTCAGTAAGTGTAACACCCCGTTTTGAAGTACGCTGAAAATTTCTCAACTTGATTGAAGTTGACCGAATTTGACCATCGTTGACCGAGAAGGATCAAATTTTGACTTTTTGACTCTGCGAGAATTCTAGGTTGATCGAGGCACCGTTGCAAAGCACGCATTGATCCGAGTTTGGAGACTAGTAGTACGATGAAAATGGAGCTACAGTTTGAAAGTTATGGGCAAAACAAGTTGAGATTCGAACTATTTCAGGATGTTGGAGTTGACTTTTTATTTTTGTAAACTTGAGCTTTGACTCATGCATGGTTGTGAAGTATTCGTCGATATAAGTTCATAGACTAGCGGCACGCCTAATTTGGACATTTCATTGAAAAGCTATGAACCTGCAAAATTTTTCGAATATCGTAATATTTTAATATTATTTTTGAATATATGAACAGTATATACCACGTGTCAAAATCTGGCTAATCCATGAGTGCACAGTGATATCCATAGAAGGCATTTTGATTGGGCAAATGGTTGTGTGGGGGCATGGGAGGAGTGAGGTGGAGGAGAGAGAAAGAGGAGGGAGAAAAAGATGAGAGAGAGTCACCACCGGCCACCACAGATCCATCCTTTTCTGGCCACCCTCGATCTACATGCTCCAGAGCACCGTGCAGCCAACCTAAAAACTGGCCAGCCAGAGAAAAATCACGGCCAACCGAGTGCCGAAGCGCCCGGTCGAGGTGATTTCTGTCGGCGGTGTCGATTCCTACTCCGGTTAATTTCTCCCAAACCAGATCTTCGTTTACCTCACCATCGATCCCGTTGAGTCACCTGTCCCCTGATGTACCTTCCCACCAAAAATCACAGCCAATGGCCACCGGACGCGCCACCGACGGTGATGGTTTCCGATGACCACAGCGGCTCATCGAAAAACTTGATTCCGGCAAGTTACCGATTACACCGCCCACCTTTTTCCACTAATCCAAATCCCCTAAACCCAAATCTGAGGTCAGTTTCCTCTAATTTATGGCAGTTTGTGAGATCCGAGGACCTAAAGACTAAAACCTTCCCTGCAAGATTCCGGCCACCTCGGGTCCGATCTCTGGAAGATAAGGGTCAATCCTTAATCCTCATGTTGTAAGCTTCGTTTTGATACATTATTTGCGAATTTTGGTTAACATTTGTGTTAAATCTTCCGGGTAACCGTGTATAATTTATCCGATTAAAATATTAATTTAATCGGTTTGTGTATTGTCAATGTTCTAGGAACATGTGTGAATTGTGGAATCGATCCTATAGAGGATCTTGATTTAATGGTGTGCTCGAGATGAGTGATCCACCTTCAAATTTATTTTCGAGAGTTAAATATTTTGAATTTTAAAAATTTTATGGATTTGGAATTTTATTAATAATTATTAGATTTTATTGTTGGAATATTGCATAATTAAATATTTAAGAAATATATTTTATGTATTTGATATTAAGAGAATTTCTATCTAAATTTATGTCGTCAATTTGTGATAATTTTAATATATGTTGTGGTGTCAACAATATATTTGGGAATTTAAAAAAATTGTGGTTTTAATTTCTTTTAATTATTGTTATGTTTATTATTAGATTTATTATGCATAATTGTATGATTTTGATACTATATGATTTTCATGACGTTTAAATATTATTTTTGATATTGATTGATTTTTTTTCGGATTTGAAGGAAAATAATTATTTAAATTTATTATGCATTGAGATGAATTTTGTAAATTATTTTATGGTGTTGGAAAATTTGGGTTATATATATATATGTATATATACCGTTGGATTTGAGATGATGAATTAATTGATGAAATGGAATTGATGGATGTTAGTCCCTGTTTTATGAAAACTGGAAATGGTATATTATATATATATATATATATATATATATATGATTTTATTGGTTTTAGATGCATCCATACAGTATCAGTGTTCTGCAGTTGTGGATGTGATTACTGCACGGGTAGACTGGATAAGCACGCAGGTTGTAATGTCTTCCATGAGTTGCTATGGACCTGAGGGCAGGCAAGTTTTATGTAGTGTATATAAGCCGCTCCCTCCATGGCCGGGACGATGGTTTAAGCTGCGGCGCTTTTGGGACGCCAAAGCGATCGTAAGCAAGTTTTTTTTTTTAACCTCCCACAAGATGATGCTCAAGACGCTGGGAATTGTAAGTTATCACTAGTATCTAGTATGATGAGTCAAGTTATTTTCTCGATCTGGTTTTCAAAATGTAATGTTTTCAAAATTATATTTGAAATTAAAAGTAATTAATTGTGATTTTATTATTTATTAAAATTGTATCCAAAAATATATTTTACCATGTTTTCAAGGCTTACATAAATTTAAGATTATCAAAAAGATTTTCTATGGTATCTCGTATTATTTTATTAAATTATCGAGTATAATTTTTATAATTAATTATTGAAATCAATTTTGTTTTACGTTAAATCTATTTATTACTAAATTGACTTGTTGCATATTATTTGCATTTTATTTATTAATATTCATTGATTATTCAGTTGGCTTGATTATTAAATGTCATGATTATATGTTGAATTAAATGTTGGCTTGGTTAATTTATTTGTGATTGTATTTTATCTTATAATAATTATTATAGATTCAATTATTTGTTGTTATTAATCTCAAAGTGTTAATTTTAGATTCTAAAATTATTTGTGTTTATGACAATGTGTGACAATTTAATAATTATTATTTAAATTAATTTTTGTTTTCATTATAAGTTTAGATATTTAAATAGTTGTATTTTATTTGCAATTTATTTAATTAATTATTCCTTGATTTTTGGGGTACAATTATTGGGTTTTGTGAAAATATTTTAAAATGTAAACTTTTCCAACTAAGTGAACTGTGAGGGTTTTGAGGAAAAACAATATTTCAACTACTTATTATTTATTTGATTATTTATTATTAATTAATAAAGTTCATCTTATCATTATATTATTATTAGTATTATTATAATTATGTCGTAGTTAGGATCACTCACTGAGATGATTAGCATCTCATATTTTTAAATTCCGTTCTCCTAAACCAAATTAGTAGACATTGATTGTCCAGAGGCGAGCTCGACGTCTTTATTCGTTGTTGAAGATCCAAAAGGCTTTCCTTCCTTTTCTTCTCTATCTTGTATCGTTTCTTTATCCTTGTTGTTGTTGTTGTTGTATTAATTTCATACTTAATTGTATTGTATAAAGCTCTCTATATTGATTGGACAAATATTTATTTAATTATGCACTGATTCCCTGTTGTTTATTGAAGTGTTGCAACTTTGTGAAATTTAAATTGTAGTAAGGTGGGAAGAATAAGGTAGTATATATAGAAGTGTGTTTTTAGTGCAGGAAATTTGTGGTAAGTCCAACCTTTAGGAGAAGTTCTGTTGGATTTTCCATTAGAGGGTCCGATAGGATTTTTTTGGGATCAGGGCTTGTCTAGGGTTCCGGTGAGGGATTTTGGACGTGTCCTGACAGTAAGACTGCTAACAATTTTAGGGATAAGTTGGTAAATGTAACTTTCTTTACAATTGGAATTATATAACAATAAACCTTTTTTCACATGAATGTCATAACACTTAATAATTATTTCAATTACTTTCAAACATATGTTGATGGATCATATCCTGCTAAGATTGACACTTTAGTGAACAAGAAAATGTTTTTCAAAATTATTCAAATAAAAACCTAAAATATTAGTGAGCACAATGAAGTCTATATAGTCATGAGGTTGATCGACAATAATGAACTTAACAAAACATGTTTTAAGTTCTTATGAAATAAATTATGTTCATATGATGTAAGTAAATACAATTATACAATATGTAAATATATATATATATATACACAATATGTAAATACATATATATTCTTTATAATATTGTCTTCGATGTTTATTATATTTTTAATGGTTCTGATAATAAAAAAATAATATTGTTAGAATTATGATAAGCTTTCTCAATTTGAAAACACTAATATTGTTGAGCAAAAGGTAATTTTCGATATTACCTGCTACATTTTATTTATAAATAACTTTATTTAATTCATGACTCGATATGTTTTGATTTTTGTGCAAGACTTTGTATTTGAAACCGATTTAATCCAACAATTATTGAAGATGATGAATCCTATAAAGAAATTATTAATGGCGAACCAAATTCACACAACAAACTAAGAAAAATAATTACGCAAGAAAAAATTTAATTATTGTTGAACAATTTTGGAAGTTTTTTTTTTCATGCTTTATCAATTTTTTATTTTTTTATAATTTTTATTGAACAACACTTGATGGGTTTATAAATAATTTTTATTCTTATTTTCAAATTTATTTTTATGCTTGATGTGTTTATAATTATTTATAATTATTATATTTAATTTTATTCTTATACTTGATGGATTTATAATTGTTATTTTCATCATCATCATCATCACAAAGCATTCTAATGATTAACATTTGTTTTAGGTATTTTAGGTATTTGATCATAATTCCTTTTTGTAACTTATTATCAAGGTAATGTATTGCAATTATAAATGCTGTGCATCACAATGATATATAACGTACATCACAATGATATATAACTATTAAACAATTATTTACAAATAATTAATATTGATACCTTACGCTGACACTCCCTTTCAAGGTAGAGTATAGATATATATCATGCCCAACTTATCATTTGAGACACTAAACATCTTTTCCAAAAAAACTTTTGTAAGTACATCTGTTAATTAATTGGTCTTCTGATTTAACAAATGAAAATTGAATAATTTTCCAATCCAGATTCTCATTGATGAAGTTAACCTTATTATCACAATGCAAATCTATAAGCTTTCATTATTTAAATCCCAAATCTTTCAAAATATTCTTCATCCAAAATAATTCATATACACCAGGAGCCATGCCTCGAAACTCTAATTTTGTGCTGGATCTTATTACAACCTTTTGCTTTTTACTTCTTCAGGTGACTAAGTTTCCTCTTATGAATGTAAAGTATCCGAATGTGAACTGTTTGTCAGTTTTATTTCTTGCCCATTCAGAATTTGTATATCCTACAATATCTAGAAAATTACTCTTGGAAAATAACAAACCTTTTCCTAGAGCATTCTGCAAATGTTTTAGGATTCGATACACAACATTCATATGAGTATCACTTAGCGCATGCATGAATTGGCTTATAATACTGATTGCATAACTATATTTGGCCTTGTGTATGATAAGTGTATTAGTTTTCCAACTAAACGCTAATAATAATTCTTATTTATAGGAGCTTGATTTGGATATTCTCATCTCCATGGGAGTCTCTACTAGTTTACAATCCTACATTATAGTTTCAATCTAAAACATATATCCTTTGTGACAAGGAAATTCATGTTTTGATCTTGCAACTTCAATTCCTAAGAAGTATTTTAATTGATCAAGATCTTTCTTTTCAAATATGGTTGCCAATTATTTTTGTAATGCCTTCATTTTATCTGGATAATCACCTGTCAAAACTATATCATCTACATATATAATTAAAGCTGATACATTTTCGACATTATATTTTATAATAAATTATGATATGAAATACTCTATTTATAACAAAACGCCTTTATTATCTTTGAAAATCTCCCAAACCATAATCTTGGAGATTGTTTTAACCCATATAAAGATTTTTTCAAGTTACAAACTTTACCATTATTTGAGGTTCCATGTTTACTTCCTGATCGAAAATCCATGTATATTTTTTCTTCTAAATCCCTATTTAGAAAAGCATTTTTAACATCGAACTATTGTAAAGGCCAATCTTGATTAGCTGCTAAGTATCTAGTCAATATAATTTCTTATTCCTTGTACACTTTTTGGATATATCATTATTCAAAATCTAAGATGATTTATTAAAAGGTTTTGGTCAGAAATCTTAGTTCATGTAGCAATCCTCGTTTAGACTCCAAAAGAAAACGTCAGGAAAAAGTTTTAATCAGCAACAAAATGGACTCCAACCAAGCAAATTTTCCACTTAGCAAGATAATGAACAACACAAAAATAGAAAAGTTATTTATTTTTAGAGCTAATGGAAAAATGAAAAAAAAAAAAAATCAAAGGCCAACATTAACAAAGTTATTTCATTGTTGTTAGGTTGATGAGATTAAAAGAAAATAAAAGAAACAAAATTAAAATGTTAAGGGATGATTTGCAGAATTAAAAATAAAAAATAATAATATAATAAATGTAAAATGAAAGAATTTACTAACCAATGCACATGCATCTCACGTGAGACTAGCAAAGTAAGATGTTGGTGTTGCGCCTTTTTGCGGGCGTCGTCGCCTTCTGTTCAGAAATCAGTATGGTAATTTTGGTTTGGAGCAAATTTGCAAATCAAAAACAAAAACCCTCCTAAACCCCTATCTTTTTCCTTTCTTTCATTCATTTTTCGGTTTGGCTTTCCCACTACACAAACAAACAATGTTACAGAGCCGCACACTGCTGGGCAAAGCCATTATCCAAATCCGATCGTATTCGCAAGCCGCAGCAGTTGTGCAGGCGCAGGCAGAGGCAGCGGAACCCCAATTACTGAGTAACCTGGAAGGGTTCCCCCGGCCAGACCCAAAGTACGACGAGACCATTCTCGCCATTCCACGGGCGATTTCGGGCACCAACACCTCCATCAAAGAGCGCAGGGCCGGCCGGGTGCCCAGCATCATCTTCGAGCAGGAAGACGGCCAGCACGGCGGCAACAAGCGCCTCATCTCTGTACGTGCCAATCAGATCCGGAAGCTCGTCAATCATCTTGGTCGCTCTTTCTTCCTCTCTAGGCTTTTTCAGATTGAGGTTCGCTCCAACTTTGATTCCGAAGCTGACATCCTTGAGAAAGTTCGCGTCTTGCCACGCCAGGTATACGTATGCCAAGTGTTTGTGGAAAGTGAAATAATAATAATAGAAAGTAGGAAAAAATTTTGACAAGTAATGAGTATTTTTTGATGAGTTATTTCCTTTTTCCCTTTTGTCTGGTAGTTTCTGCATGTAGAATTTCTCACATTAAATCATATTGTTATGTATACATATATATTTGTGCATAGATATTTATTGAATATGGGGATTTGGTTGTTGCTAATGAGGAATGGTCTGTTTGCTTTGCTTATTCCGCTCTCTGTGTATGATAACTTAACTTTTCTAAAAGCATTCTTAGACAATATGAATGAATCGTGTGCGAAATTTTTATATGATGCTTGTCTGTCTTCGTACAAATTCTGCCAGATTCATCTGCACGCAGGCACGGATGCCCCCCTTAATGTTACCTTCATAAGGGCGCCTTCGAATGCTTTGTTGAAAGTCGAAGTCCCTCTTCTATTTCGAGGAGAAGATGTTTCCCCTGGACTTAGGAAAGGTCAGTCTACATTGGAATTTGTTTTTGTTAATCCGAATATGCTTTTATACTATAACTAGATCAAATCCATGCTCTTGTTAATGATTCAAGCAATTACTTTTGACTTATAGCTTTATTTTGACACTGCATCTTTCCACTTTATGAATTGATTTAGCTTTCATTTTCTCCCTTCGTTGTAAGTTCATTGCATAGTTGTACAATCACCCCCATATTACGTGTTGAGCAGTACTTAGAGCTCTCTTATTGTTGGAGGATTTGAGTTTGGGAAGGTTTGAGATTATTAATAGTCGTTAACCTAGGATTTTAGATTCTACATTGGAAACCTTTGTTTCTTGGATACAATTAATCATGAAATGAAATCACAATTTGGTTCAGAAGCTGAACTTATGACTTTGAGATCGAATTGGAATTAATTTTTTTAATTGAGCATGTTGTGGGCTTAACTCGAGCCATATTTGCATGTAACTGCAGTTTTTATCACTGAAAGTCTGAAACAGCCAAGGTTGCATAAGTACACTAAGATTGTGTGTCAGCAACTTGAAGTCTAAAACTGAATTAAATTGAACCATAGGCAGTTAGAAGTTCAAGAAGTAATAACCATAAATGATATGTATATTTATAAGGTTTGGAGCCAAAAACATTTTAGTATATTGTTTTGTCATGAAAGAGCACTTCTTAATCCTTTTCATATCAGATGATAGGTTGACTAATTTTCATATCCAGTCTTGGATGGAAAATTTTAGACAAGTGGACTTGGAGCATACGATTATTCCATTTTGGAAATGAATGTTAATTCTACATTTTCTCATTCAATTCTCTCTCTCTCTCTCTCTCTCTCTCTCGTCCAAAAATTTTGAGTTAAAAAGAAAGAAGGCATGATATATTGATTTTGCATGTAAATACTGCTATCACATGTTAAATGTGGATGAGGATATCAAATGCCAAGCATAAGATCGCATGTGTTGTATGTGTGAGTTTCTCACCCTTCCCCTTTAGTTCTTTCTTTCAAAATTTAAACAAATACTGTTTCTAATTAAACCCAATTTTGTGCTTACATGCATTAGTATTTGAAATTGTATTTTGTGTCAAACCAGCATATGTCAATGTGGAAAAAAGTTTATTCTGGTGGATAAGGATTGGCATTACCTCACTTTAGCAAATTGGAGGAATTTGATTGAGAAAATTAGAAAGTAGGGACCAATGAGTTTTGTTCATATTTTAGGGAACAAAAGTGAATTTAGTTCGTATTTCAGGGATCAAAAGTGTAATCTACCTGCATATTTTACTTTTAAAAATAAAGATAACTTTTTTATCTTTATTGTGGGATTTTCAGTGTAACTCTCCAATTCTAATCCATTATTGTTAAATTTCTTCCCTCGAGTTCTACATTATCATTTCTGTTTCTAACTGAATCAGAAAAAGATGTTACCAATTTCCTTAATGACATATCCCACAGCATAAAAGGTTTCTCAAGGAATTGATTGTCACAACAACTACATTTTCTAGTCATTTTTGAGGCTTAGATTGCTAGTAATAAACATGCTATGCATGGTGAAAGGATAAAACTTTGTTGAATGACCTAATCTTGCATATATGGTAATGTGTAATTGATATGAAGGTTGGTCTCGACTGATAGATGAGGTTAAGTAGTTATTTAAGCTCATGAGAAGGCTTGAACCTACTTGTGGCCTATTTTTAATTTTCAAAGTTCTACTGTTGACTTTGATGAATGATCACTTTATGATATTGAGTTACTAGAAGCTTCCTTTTGAAGGTGGTTACTGTTACGTCATGGTTACTGTTTCAATCTCTTGGCAATCGGCATTGCACAATTGATTAGTTTTATATGTCTTCTTGTGTTCAGTGATTAATCTGATTTCTGACAGGTTCTTATTTAAATACGATTAAGAGAACTGTGAAGTTCCTTTGTCCTGCTGATATCATCCCTCCATATATAGATGTGGATCTGAGTGAGTTGGATGTTGGGCAAAAGTTGGTAATGGGAGATCTCAAGGTTCATCCAGCTTTAAAGCTTATTCAGTCAAAAGACGAGCCTGTATGTAAGATTATGGGGTCCAGGGTCTCTGATCAAAAGAAATCTAAATAACAACTTATTCTAAAATTTTGGTTGCCCCATTTCAAAGGAAAGTTGATCGCACCATGATCCAATGCTGGGCTTATGGGCGTTCATGGTTAATCACAGATTTATTGAATTGTGAGAGCAGGGGAGGACAATGGTAGAATGTTTATGGGAGTCATTTCTCCTTTTCTTTCTGCAAATTTTCGCTCTGCAAGCTTGTGCTAGTAGTCAGCAAATTCCACACAAGGGAAACAACTTCTAGGGTCTGTTGTAATAACCCTTGTGAAAGTGATGCAGCATCCTGTTGAATTAGACAAAATGAATAACGCCCTTGGCTTTTACTTGGATGCCTCTGTTTTTATTTTATTTCTTTATTTTACTCCATTTATTTTTCCAATGGTGTATAAAAAAACTTGGAAATTCCCTTAAATATTTCCGAGGAGCAAATATCTAAACAAGATGAACGATTTCCAACTCATGATCGATTGGAAAAAATAAAAAAAATAAAAAAATAATAAATAAAGAAAGAAGAAGAAGAAGAAAACAGGTTTAGTATAACAGAAGGAAGAGTTTGAACTGATCTTCTTCCTACTAACCCATACTCGTACCCTCAGTGCTAGTAGTTGGGTTAGTAAGAAATTTGTACTTTGACTAAGAGGGTCAAGGTGCATGTCTCACCATCATCTAATAGACAGGTTTGGCCAAAAGATCTGCAACGAAAGCCAGATTGGGTAGCAGGGGTACCTCATCTCACTCCAACCTTTATTTATTTTAGCCAAAAAACATTGTTTACACATTGTTTTGTCAAGCAAAAACAATTTTGAAGTCTACTTTTAGGCAGAAATAGAAAGATGAACTCTAAATTATAATGATTAAAAAAACTAGAGCTTACAAGGGAATTTTAGTAAAGCGGCTTAGCCACTATTAAACAGAAAGGAGGAGCAAGAGCAAGATTAATCCATGATTGACATCGAACAAGACTTAGTTATGAAACAAGGGAAGAGGGTCTTGGGCCGTTATATTTGAAAGTACAAAGCATTTGGGAAATTATTGCAAGCATGCAAACGCAATTGTGTTTTATTGATGAACTTAATTTTCCTAATGATCATAACATTCAGCCTGCATGCTGATGATCGGTTTTCCTTTTGGAATAGCTCAGTTCGTAAGAACTTTTGATGGGAATTTCCACGTTCTAAATTAAATAAAATCCTTTTCCACAATTTACTAAAAAAAAAAAAAAATAGAAGAAGAAAATTGCATTGTAAGATTTGTTTTGTACAATGAACCCTTTGGCTGCCCTTTTGACTTTATCATGTTTGTGTTTTTTGGGTACTTTTTTGCCTTTTTAGGTGAAGATATTTTTTTAGCACTTGATTATCAGTACCAGGGAAAACCAATCCTTATGTTGGGCTCCATTGTTTATAGGAGGCCTACTTTGTGGTTGTATTATCGGAATTTTCTAATTGTTTGACCATCTTAAAGGTTGGAATAAAAAAATTTAAAAAAAATTTATAATCATTTGGATCCTATAAAATTTATTTTATCTAAACAAAATTTTAACACGTTATTAAAATTGTATTTGACCAATAATCAAATTTTAAATTTTAGTTTTTATGTAATTTAAAAAGTAATAATGGAAGATTTGATACAAAAATTATTATGTCAACCTAGTATAAACCTAATTATATTTACAATCAAATTCATATTAAATGTTTAAAGAGCTGAGATTCAAAATTATATTTATTAAACCAATAAATTTTATTTTTCTAAATATGATTTTATTATATCATTAAACCTATTTTTTATTACTTTTTGAATTTGAAAACGATCAGGTCATTTTGATTTTAACCATACTATATATATAATCATGGGTAATTGGCTTGTCTCCTCTTTTACGAGAATATGTTTTGGCATTTTAGTCTTTTTTTTTTTTTTTTTTTGGTCCGGAATAAATGGGCAATAGTTAGGAGAGGTGCGCCAGCGGCGAGCAAAAGTCGAATTTTGATTAAAATTTTGTCTTTAAAGTGTCAAAAAAAAAAAATCAATTTAAGGATCATTTATGCAAGCAAAAATCAGTTTAAAAACCACTTTTGCAAGTAGAAATTGAGTTCAGATACCAAAATGCCAAAAGATAAACAAGCTCAGGAGCTAAAGTGCAAAAACATGTTCAACTTGATCAAGAGGCAAATATGCCAATGGCCTAATAATTATATATATTTAATATGGTTCAAGTAATAATATCCTCAAATTTAAAACTTGAAGATAAGTGGACTTGAATATCTAAAACAATTGGATGTGTGGAATTACTTGTACATATCCGATACATGTAATTCATAGGCTTTAGCTAAATGGTTAGCCCATTTATTCTCAATTTAAAACGCACCTCAATGCTGTTGATAGTGTAAGAAGTATGTATATTTGAAAGATTACAAGGATATTCCATTGGATTAATAACCCCACCTACCACTAGGCACATCCATATTGTAATATATAGCATGCATATATATATATATATAGGGATATTCTACGGTGTGGATCGTTCGTATGCAGATGCATCAAAAACCGACTTTTTTTTTTTAAAAAAAGCATCGGCTTTATGTGTATGTGTACACAGCAAAACAGACGTTTCTTTTTAAAAAGTATCGGTTTTGGATGTGGTTCACATGCGGAAGGTTCGTACCATAGAACTACTATATATATATATATAATCAAGCTCCTAGTAGGCCAATCTGATAGTTTTTCTATTATTGTTTTTCTTTTTCAATTTTTTAATTGTGTTTAAAGGTCAAAGTTATAAAAATTTATTTATGATTATTTAACTTCCTATAAAGCTCATTTCACTTAAATATGATTTTAGTACGTTGTTAAATTCATATTTAGTCAATAATTGAATTTTAAACATTAAAGCATCTCTATTAGTACATCCATTTTGACATTACTATCTTTAAAATTGGCATTGACATGATTTCATTAATGGCAAATGTCAACTATTCCCATGTTTGTATTTCAAAAGGATTACAAATCTTTCCGTGAACCAACTCTTGCTAAAGTTATCTATTGGAGATGGGAAAGAACAGAACCTTTGGCATTAACATTCCAATAAACATGCTAAATAAATAGTATTGCACAATTATAAATATTATTAAATGGTGAAAGGATCCACTTTTATCAATTAGAAAACAACATTATAATAATTTAAGTATTAAATTGTGATCAACTCCAGAAACTTTGTTACAGTGGAGTTCCCTGCCAAAATTTGTTTATTACAAATTTAGTGTTGAATTTGGCACCAAGAATTTCATTTAAAAAAATAAAAATAAAAAAAAGGCAAAATGTGCTCCTATGTCATATTTTGGCATTGGGATTACCAAAATGCAATGTAATTAGAGATACTCATTATTAGCTTTTGATGTGAAAGGTTTGATACTAAAATCATTAATTTGAGTATAATTCTATATATGTCAATATTATCTTATAAGGATATATTAATTCTATAAAAGCACGATACAGTATAAATAAATAACAATAAAATGTAAATGATTAATTTACTCTGATTAATTAGCATTCTATCCTTACTTTGATTGGATTGAGAGCGATATATATATATATATATATATATAAATGTATGTATGTTCTCTTATAAACTATCCTCTTAGCTTATTCTAGAGGACATTCCAACGTGGTTACTAAAAATGGAATCCACATTTTGTCATATTTTTTTAATATTTCTTATGAAAGATTCACTTTACTATATTGAAAAATTAAAAACAAAAAATTTTAAGGATTAACATATAAAACCAAATAAATTAGTTAATTTGAGCTTTATTTTTATTGTCTATATCATATATCTCTTAGGATAAACTGGAAAATAATTCATGATAGATAGTTTTATATATAGAGATATACATAATTTTTTCTATAAAATGTGTACCCGTACATACATTTTACATCAAAATTATATATATATATATATATATGAGTTAGTCTCCCGTATGAGAATCCTAGATGATTTGTTATTCAGTATACCAATAAAGACAAGGGTTTTAACTAAAACTGTCATTAATGAGAGACATATTGACAATGGTTTATCAAAAAAACTTCATTTTTACTAATATTCTAGACAAAAAATCATTAGGGATTTATAATGGAGACCGATAATATATATATATATATAAATTCTCCTATCATGATGTCATCTTGGTTTTTTTATGAGATTTGATTTATAAATTTTTATCCTATTTAAAAATTGAAATTTAAAAAATATATTTAATATTAAAATGACTATATATATATTGGCCCATTAACTAAAGTTACCCATGACATAATAGGTGATTTATCCCATCATAGCATATATATATATATATATGTATACATATATATTTAATCTCTCGATTATAGAAAATTTATTTATCTAAAACATTTTGTCTAGAATTTATCTTATAGAACGCCTGTTCGCATGCCTGTATCTAAAAGGTGTTGTCCCGGTAACGCTGGGACATAAAAATCTTGAATAATACAATTTATATATATATATATATATACCGGCTACAATAAGGATCGGCTGTATGCTATATATGAGGAGAATCCTTGGATTTGCTCATCTGTCATGAACGGGCTAGATTAAAACCTCCTCACGTGTGGATTTTGCCCAAAGCTTCCCTTCCCATTCGCTGGTTTTTCTTCCCTTCTCCTCTTCTCTTGCCCACACTTTCCTTCCCTTCCAGCCATTAGATGGTAAAAAAATATAAAAATTGGAAACTCCTTAATTTTCTTCTTCTGCAACTTATTAATCCATAACAATCTTTCCATCTCCTTTCTTCTTCACCTTTAACCCGAAACCTTAAAACCAAATTTATATCCAAACACAAACCATAAAGTAAAATCTGTATCCAAATAGAAGTTCTAGTCCAAAAAATCTTGATTTCTTCTTCTTCTTCTTTTTATTTTTATTTTATTTTATTTTTTTTTATAAAATAATCTGAGTATCTATATATATTTTTCTTTCTTTGGATGGGTAAGAGAATAGAGTGCGAGAGGTAAAGAGAGAGAGAGAGAGAGGAGATCTAGGCAGATTTCTTTGGATGGGTAAGAGAATAGAGTGCGAGAGGTAAAAAGAGAGAGAGAGAAAGAGAGAGAGAGGAGATCAGATTTGAACTTGTGGGTATGTGGAAAGAAGAAGAAAAATCACAGTTATGTGAGAAGAAAGAAGAAGAAAGAAAAAGAGGAGGAGACAAATCCACAAGGGAGCTTTAATCTGGTCCGTTCGTGACAGATGAGCAAATCCAAAGCTCTCAATTTTAGCATATTTTTTGTCCTGATATATTGTATACGGCCGGTTCTTATTGTAGCCGGTCTCTATATATGTATATATATATATATATATATATATATATAAATAGGCCGGGTTTAATCAGAGAACGAAAGAGTTGAGTAGACACTTAATTACACATATTGTGTTAAAGATTTCGGAGGAAATATAATAAGAATATTATCCAAATTGAAATGAACAACTCAGTGTCAATGGAGGTGTACACGTTCAAAGCATGTTGTACATGAACGTGGCAACTCACGCTGTCCCGATAATTGGAATAAAAAAAATGGTATAGAAAATTAGGGTGTTGGAAAATGCCAAAATCCCAATGATCATGGCATTCTAAGAAGGATGAATGGCCACAATTTCTTACCCGCTAAGAAAACCTGGATTTTGATAGATTTCTAATATTTTATATAAATTTCGTTACTATATTTCCACTTCTTGATGCTTCTGGGTCTGTCCCTCTTTTATGGCTTCTTTCAGTTGAAATGTCCATTTCCTAATTACGATCACCAAAATTTAGCTGCCCACCACCGTGGGTTACATATTTTTCATTGCGGTACAACATTGAGTTGACTTTCTACCAGTATTATTGGAATTATGTATTTGTTTGTGAAAGAATCAAAAGGTAATCCAAAAATGCTTCCTTCTCAGTCTCTGGACCCCCATCATTTTTCTCTTTTTTTTCCTGAAATAAACCCCATCATCTCATCATTATGTTAGTCACCCATCCAATAATAATAATAATGATAAAAACACGGAGAGAAGCATGATGCATGCATGCATGCGATAATATATAAGACATGTGGAAAGATGATGATGATGAAAGTCTAATATCATTCACCACTCACATAGGCAAATATCATCAAATCTTTTAGGGGTTGTTAGCTATATTATTCCTTTAATTATTTTATAGTTACACGCTTTCATTTTTAAACTAACGTATTTTTTGCACATTGATCTTTAAATTATTTTTCATTTACATTTTAGTAGTATTGTCACTTAAAGTGCATTTAATTAATTTAACAATGTCAAAATCATATCAGATTGTTTGATTTTGTAATTTTATTATTCTTACTGTAATAAATAAGTTGTTTGCTTTAAAACTGCTAAAAATTAAAGAAAAAATAATTTAAGGATGAAAAAATATACCAAAAGCTAAAATTTAAATATATAAAAAAAAAAATATTAATAACCAAGGAGCATATAAAAACTCTTCTTAAAAAACTCTAAAATTTTGCTCAAATATAATTTGATTTTTTTTTCAAAAAAATATAATTTGTGTTTTTATTTCAAAAATATCATTAGCATCCTTTTATATTTCAAAAAAATTTATATATCATTATCTTTCTACTTCATTGTTTCATTAATGCTCTTTGAACTTATATCATTCACATTTTTTATTATCTTCCTACTTCGTTGTTTCATTAATACTTTTTGAACTTATATCATTCATATTTTTTATTAAAAAAAAAATTTAAAAAAAAAAAAAACACTAGTTATCGTTTTAAAATTTGAAAGATTAAATCCGCAACTACCACGAGTCAATATAAAATATACCCTTTTGTAAATTAGTCAAAAGATGAAGTTATATTAATAATTAGCAAAAACAAAGGAAAAGACTATGAGAAAGAGTTGGAAGGTATTGAGAAGCTAGGGTGGTGGGGGCCACAATCGGATGCAGTCAGTCTCGCGAACATAATAAACTGTCATGGGACGTGGAAGCCTCACCACCGTTGCTTTCACTCTCATTAGAAATTAAAATAAAAGGAAAAAGAAAAAGAAGATGCACTTGTTTTTCTTTTGTATTCTTCTTCGTACTGTTCTTCTTCCTTGTTTATTTGTTTCTTTCTTCTCTCTGTCTCTGGCTCTCTCTTGTGCATCTGCTTCATAATCACAAGATCATTGCCTGTTGATTTAGGGTTATATGCGTACATCGTCATATACTTAGAATATATATACATACAGAAAAATTTATATATCTGTACATCCATTCATATATGTATATATATATACATATATAACTGCATACAGACAGAAAGAGCTGTTGATTTCTTGATTTTCCGAGCCAAATAAATATAAGCATAAAATCTTGTTGGCGATATATGGCTGCCCTTCAGTTTCAACAACAAGAACAGAAAGGAGGAGAAATGATGAAGGGAAATCCAGCAGTGGTGGATGAAGCTTCTTCAATGCAACTTCATCATCATCAGGTGCTAACTCTCCCTCTCTGTACTTGGTTGTCCAATTTCTTTCTGTCATATTTTCTCTATTAGTATCATAAACTAACAAGTTGGATTTGCATGTTATGAGAATGTTGCAGGGTGGTGGTTCCGTGGATGGAAGCCCCTCTGACACAGCATCCTCCATCTCATCACCTTCTGCTAAAGATACAACACCTCCTCTCAATCTCAAACAAACCCATGCCCATCAAACCTCCATCCATCCAAATCCCACTGCTTCTTATGGATTGTACTCTCCAGGTTTCTGCTCCACCATCTCACATACACCTCCTCATCGTCCTTCTTTATGGGTGCTTGATTATGATTTCATAGCGCTTACAGTAGAATTCTCTCAGGTTTTGATGCTTCCCTTCTTGGAGATATGGATAATCAACAATACTACATTGCTGGGAATGGAATGCTACTTCAATACCCTGTAACGTTCTTTATTACTTTCTTAAATTTTTAATTAATACATCTTTTTTTTACCATATGATCCTTCTTTCATGATTTACCTGCATTAATTTCACTCTCTGATTCTTGGTCCAATGGCCCAATGCTCCCCAAAACCCCTTACAGCTGTGAAAGCTGAATTCTATCCCAAATCAAAGAGACTTTACCGGCTGTGCTCTAAAAGGGCACCTTCTTTATGGTTGATTTGTGGCTCTAAGCTCGCTTTATCGTAATTATTTATGTATGGATTACCATGAATTTCTTATGTCGAACCATTTGAATCAAATTGTTAATCCCTTTAGATTGAATTTTGTACACCCTGTAATTAGACTATGTTTAGTAGAATGTAGAACTAGCCACATGAAGACAAGATCCTTATGCTGACTGATGATAGCGTTATTGTCTGAGGTATCCATTGAGTCACATCTTGTAGCATCCACAAGTACAATTGAGTCTCTTTTTCTCTAAGTAGTTTAAATCTCACGCAAACTTTTGCTGAAGTTGCTGGTTGTGATAACTGATAACTAAGCATACCAGTAAGCTTGTTACCTGTCCAAGAGCCTTTTCTTTCCTTCCATGGAAAATTAAACTTACTCACCTTTTCTTTTTCATTCAGGTCATGCAAGCCGATAATGGATCATTTTCCTATTTGATTTCAGGGTTTTATCCTGGCTATGATCCTTACACAACATATTTACCCATAACTAGCATTGGTGCTGATGGACAGTATTTTGGTCAGCAGGTGTATCCGCCAAGCCCTATGTTTCAACCACCCATTGCTTCCTCTGGATATGGCCTGAATTTTCTACCTCATGGGAACTTCGTACCATCACCGTACCTCTGGGATCCATCTCTTCTTGTCGGAGATGTTGCTTCTGGAAATGGCAATAATGGAGTTTTAGAAACTCCAGCCTCTAAACCTAGTTTTTCTGCACCAAGCCACACCCTTCCTCCACTGTCTAAATCTTTTACACATTCAGACTTAAACAGTCCTTCATTGGATGTCTCATCAGGTCACAACAATAAGCTAAAATCATTCAACAAGGTATTGTCCATTTTTGTGCTTGTGTGCAATTGTCTCCTTCCCTCAAGAAATTATGCTGATTCATTCAACAACATTTCAGGCCTCACAATATGGTTCAAAAATCCAGTCTGATGTACCTCCTAAAGGTTACTTTGCTCTTACAAAATTTCCAGTCTATAATCAAGTCTATCCAAACAACCCAATCGATTCAAAATCAAATGCAAAGAAATGGGATGGAAATGAAAATTGGAAAACAAGAAGTAAGGTTACTGGTGCAACTGATATTAATATACTCAATGAAAACCATGGTACCGGGAAAGGTAATGCTACTGGATCTCTGGGTACTGATGGGAATGGAAACTTAGACAGCATAACCTCTCCAATAAGGAAGGATCAATATAACCTCCCTGACTTTGCAACCAGATATGATCATGCATTTTTCTTTGTCATTAAATCTTACAGTGAAGATGATATCCATAAAAGCATCAAGTACAATGTTTGGGCTAGTACACCTAATGGGAATAAGAGGCTTGATACTGCATATAAAGATGCACAAAAAAGGGTGTCAGAGAAAGGCAACAAGTGTCCTGTATTCCTTTTCTTTTCGGTATGCTTTATAGTTTATCTACCATTTTTTTTAATTCATGATTGCTTTTTATCTTCCAGAATCAGTGATTAATGCTGCCTTTTTTTTTTTTTTTTTTTTTTTTTGGGGGGGGGGGGGCAATTGTTGTATGGTTCAGGTAAATGCAAGTGGTCAGTTCTGTGGAGTAGCTGAAATGACTGGTGGGGTTGATTTTAATAAGAACATGAATTTCTGGCAACAGGATAAGTGGAATGGTTATTTCCCAGTCAAGTGGCATATCATAAAAGATGTTCCAAACCAACAACTACGACATATTATACTTGAGAATAATGAGAACAAACCTGTAACCAATAGTAGAGACACTCAGGAGGTGTGCACAACTGATTGGTAGTCAAGTTTATGTTTGTGCAACCTAATCCAGTTAAAGCTTACATGTATGACTCTGTATTTACAGGTGAAATTCCATCGGGGTATTGAGATACTGAGTATTCTGAAAAATTATGTACCCAATACATCCATATTGGATGACTTTGATTTTTATGAAAGCCGCCAGAAAGTGATACAAGAGAAGAGGATCAGGCATTCTACACTTGACTGTAATCTACAGGTCTGCCACCACTTTTCTACTACTTTCTCTGTTTTTAGCCTTTTATTAACCCTTTGTGGCTACGAATGGATTCTTAATACCTTTTTCATCATTTTTTTATTTTTATTTATTCATTTATTTTTTAGAAAGTAAAGTGATTTGCTGGTTTTTGTTCTCGTTACAATGTTTTAGTTGGTGCATGTAGTAGTGGGACCCTGTAGATGTAATTAAATGAGCAAGAATTTGGGAATCATTTGTTGTCGATCAACAATCATAAGGTCTGGAGCTCTTGGTTTCAAAATTCTAAAACATTTCTTTTATATTAAGAAATGATCAGGAATAAAGCAGGTGTTCTTATTTAAAATAGAAAGTGGAGAATGTTGTGCAGTGACTTTATTCTATTCCTAGGGATGGAGGGTCATAGCATCAATCTTTTTCTCCTCTTTTCACCATTTACTCTCAATTTCTGCAAGACTTGATTGTATGTGTCTAACAATGTTGCCTGTGCTTTTTTTTTTCCCTTTTTTTACGTGATCATTTTACTGCAGAAAGTGGATGAACTGACCTCTAGCTTCTAGTCGGTACATATATCTACTCTGAAGTCTGAAGAACAATAAGGGAACTCAGGTTAGAAGATTTTGAGGGAATGAAGGATATATGAATGTGAATGACTGTATTCCAGATAGAGCAGCAGCATTGGGAAGCTGCTAATTAATCTCTGCTATTGATGCTCCTAGAAAATTAATACTCAAAACTGATAAAAGTGGAGAAGAGGCTAAAATTTTCAGGTTCTTCTTGACTGAATGGAAACAAAAGTACAGTGGCTTGATCATCAAGGTGGGCTGATTAGTATTGCAGAAGAACAAAAGGTTGGTTGGCGATTGGTTCCTGTTTGTTGTTCCATCTCATCTCTCATAAATAAAGGATAGCTTTTAGTTTCTCTTAGTTTTGGAGGTGGTGGCAGATTTGTAAAGCCACCATTTTAATTGGCCCAGAAAGATTTTTAACCACCACCCTACCGGCTAAACTATAGTCCTAGTCTTTCATACACATTGTATCAAATGCCAATTTGGTCTACGTAATTATTTATTTCATTTAGGTACAGTTTCGTTTACTTAATTTTCTGAATTTGACATCAGTGTTATTCTGAATAATCCTCCCACTCACTGGAAGTCTGTTAAACAGACAAATGGAATTTTTCTCCTAATTTTTTGAGATACTTATTTGCAAGCAAAATAACTAATTTTTATTATGTATTTTTAAAATGAAGTCCACATTTTACCATTATAATGTCTCAAAAGTAGAAAAGAAATTCAGTAAACAATGCAAGAGGTAAAATTATACTATCTTAACCTTTATCACCAGACGCTTGTCCACGCCCACCGCGTACACCACGTCCACCACGCATTCCTCGACCTCGTGGTGCTGGTCTTCCACGCCCTCTACCGGGTGGAGAGGCCACTCCAGCTTGTCTTAGCACAGACCTCTCCTTCGCTCTTTCCAACAAATTAATAGTGGTTGATGTAGTGCTTGCAGGAGAAACCTGTTTTGGCTCTTCAACTTCCACGACACTTGGGCTTCCTTGTTTCTGAACGCCAGTCTCTGTAGGAATTGACGTATTACTCCCAGCAGAAACCTGTTTTACCTCTCCCACTTCCATCACAACACTAGTAATTGTTGATGAACTCTCAGCAAGTGTCGAGGCAGCTTCAGCAGGCTGATCAATCTCCACTGCAGTCTGGTCATTACCATCATTTGATTTATCAGAACCTTCAGCAGTTTCTTCAGTTACATCTACTTCATCGTTCTTCTCATCATTTAACACCTCAAGGGAAGCATTATATTCCCCGACACCATCATCATCAATCCTAGAAGGAGAAGCCACTGGAGTTGCACCAGGCTCAGGTTGGCCCTCACCTAACTCAAGGCTTCCAGTAGCCCCACCACCAGCACCGTCAATATCTGCAGCATCAGGGTCCAGCTCTCCCTCCTCTCTCTCACTTCCAATTTCCATAAGTGATTGTTGGTTCTCTGGTTCCACATGATCATGTGCTCCATCATCAGACACCAGCTCTTTTCCACCTGTCCTATCCAAATTCTCTTCAGAAATATTGTCCTTCTCATTTTGGGAGTCAACCTGACTCGTGCCTTCTGACTGTGGTTCCTTTGGTTCTTCAGCCTTCTCTCCAGAGGTCTCAACCTCTTCTTTCTCAGCATCAAGGGTTTCCTCATTTGAAACTTGAGGCAAATCAACAACACCACCAGACTCTTCAACGCCTGGAAGGGTTTCAACATTTTCTAAAATGGCACTAGATTGTCCTTCACCACTCCCTTGTGGGGAATCTGAACCTTTGGCTTTCTTGAGCACAGGTGCAACCACATCAGTGCCACTTTCTTCTTTTGGAACCAATTCTTCACGGGACCCAGAAGCAGATGAAGAAGCTAGGCGTTTTCGAAGCAACGGTTGTGCCAGAGAAGAAATATTTCCCTGAGTTTCAGTGTCATTGGATTGTGCGGTGGGCTTACCCACATTGTTAGGCCCTTCCATCTCAGTCATTACTGTATCCACAGGTGGTTCATTCGGTTTTACAAGTCGCGGACGAACCAACTTCTTCCGGTTTTTAGGCAAATTATATCTCCTTTCACTATCTTCACTTGCTTTGGGAGGTAAACTTGTAGCAGGAGCAGGCGAGGACACAGGAACCTGTGCAGGAGCAACTGAACCTGCAAAGGGGAATTGAAGACCTGATGAATTAAAAAGAAATAATTCAATAATCTAAACATAAAAAACGGAACCAATGAAGAGGAAAGAACCAGATGTAGCGGGTAATGAAGTGTCCATAGAGTCTACAGGAACAACATGAGCTCCAAGCTCACTGACAACTGATTGTGCTGCCTTTTTAAAATTTTCAACAGCCAAGACATAAGTATTAGCATCATCATCCAAGATGGCTCCAGAATAAAGTTGATCCACTGATGTACCCTGAAAAACAAATAACCATAACAAAGTTTAACATATGATGGCTATATAACTGGATACAGCAAAAGCAATTATATGATTTTTGTAATTGTAAGTCCCAGTAAATAGAAACTTTGTACTTAATTTGTAAATTTTTTATACTTTGGGTTGATATTTGTAAGACCAAGCAGTCGTTCAGCATTTTGTAACTTTCGTTATATACCTTCATCTTTACGATGGCAGAAATTACAGATTCAACTCATTACATCTAAAATTGTTTACATGCCCACCCTTCAATAAAACAATATTTACTGAAATCAAACAGTCCCATTTTAAATTATGAGGGTCAGGTGTTCCTAAAGCAAAATTAATTCTTAAATGGTTACATCCAAAAGGAAAAACTTGTATGTGAAAAAAAAAAAAAAAAATTTATAGGTGTTACTAGCTCCTTGACAAACATATGTGGGGGTCAAAATACCGTAAAACATATATGTGTATTAAAAAAACAAAGAGAGTTGCAATGTACTTTTCCCTTCAGTCAAAGATGAATTAAATAAATTGAAACAAAAGGCAATTATTTTTATTTTATTTTATTTTTATACTTATCTATTACAAAATGATGAGTGGTAAAAGATTCTTCTTTCCACACTTCCTAATATGTTCCCAACATTTTATATTAAAAAAGTGTCAGAAGTGAAATCCAAAAATATTTACAGTACATTATGCACCAACAATATAAATAGTATCAGTGGAACTTTGGGTTAACACACTTGGTAATCCCACTATTTGACAGCCACACTGCTAATATCAACATTTATATCCTCCCAATCCCACATCTAACCCCCAGCACATGCTGATTATTGACATTTTGATAGCCAGTGAAGTATCAAATGGGAAAACTAAAGGACAAAAAGAACAAACTCTTAACAATAAATAAATTTACATCATTACCTCTGGGAGACTATCTTTGGCATGGTTAAGCTTTTCAAGTTCATCAAAAAGACGCTTTGAAGCCTGCTTATGTTTCTCCAGTTCATTTATGAACCTTGCTTTTTCCTAGCATGGCAGAAGAAGATATCAGATCCAGCCATTCATGAGACATTTATATGCAAAATTTGCCACTATAAAAAGAATCGCAAACTCAAACAAAAAATAATAATAATAATTGCAGACCTGCACAACTTTATTATACGAATCTGCTACAGCCTTCTCATTCTTCTGACGCCTTTGTTTTTCAGACCGATTATCTTCCCTTTCCTTTCTCAGTTCTTCTCTCTGCCTCTCTAGGTGTTTCTCCAGAGTCTGCACAAACAGAAAGTACCCAAATGTAAACAGAGGAATACAAAATAAAAACCAGTGAAGAATGTTCATTGTATGAACCTGAAGTCTAGTGTCTTTCTCCTTCATGGCCTGTTCACCAGAAGTTTCTGCTTCGGATCTTTTACCTGTAATGAACAATTACATAATAAAGTGAGATAGAGGGGGGGAGGAGAAGCAAGCTTTAAGCTATGACTTTGCTTAAACAAAAATCAACTAATGCACAGTTCTGAATACCTTGTTTGGCATCCTCCAACTGCTTAGTAAGATTTTGATTCTCCTTGCTCAGTCCATCCTTTTCCTTTGACACAACATCAAACCTCCTCTGTGAAAAAGAGAAAGAACATGATAAACCAAGCAAACAAAAAATCCTTAAGTAATTTGTGTTACTTAATTCAATAAGATATTTAAGCAATTATACATATATGATGAATTTTAAATGATAAGGAGTAACCAATTAACAACCTTAATGTTTATAACCATCTTCCTCTGCTTCTCCACATCTGACTTTAGACTAGCCTGTGGATGCAAGCCAATAAAGAATAAATCTTAGCCGTGTAAAGAAACCTAAATAGCAAGCTTCTTCTAAATAAATGAAAAAATAAACACATACCTCAACTTGCAAACTCTCATTTATCCTCCTTTCCCTTTCAGTAAGTTCTATTCTGCAGTTAGAGAGATCTTGCTCTAGTTTTGATACCATTTCTTGCTTCTCAGAAAGAAGTCTCTTAATTTCCTCTATCTGAGCATCCTTCTCTTTTACTTTTTCCTGGTGAAAACAAAATCAAATTATCACAACATAAGCAGACAAACAAAGAACTTAAATTCCAAAGTATGAGATATCAAATAACACAATGCAGTACTAAATTAGAGCACAAAATAGAGTCCATAAAAGATTGACTGCACCTCAAAGTTCATATACACTAGGCCTTCCATGAAAATAAAAAATTAAGAGGTGCAGCCACTGCTGTATCTACCAAAACTTCCTTGATAATTACCTTAATCTAAATAAGCGCCTTTACATGCAATCACACATAAACAATAATACAGCAGCACAGAGAAATAACTAAATTTAAAGTTTCAGAACTATGATGCAGTTGCTTTGGATTCAACTCCTTTTGACTACCAACTTGAACTAAAAATAGCACTTATGAGCAGAAAAATGACTCGAGGTATGCTAGCTAGTGAACAGTGGATAGAATCTATGAAGTCAACAATTTTTTGAGGCTGAAAGAATTTGATTTGCTTATAATAGAGATTCTGTGTAACCCACCTGCAACTGCTGAACCTCGTCCTTCAAACGATCATAATCTTCCACATCAATATTTCTAGACTTCTCTAGAATCTTTGACAAAGAATATATGTTAAAATGCTGAATAATAGGCAGCAACAGGAGGTTGCATTAAGTGAAAGAAAATAGTTTGCAATACCTCAGAAACCCTCTTTTCCAAATGTTCCTTCTCCAACTTTTGCATTTCAATTTCTTTCTTGCAAGCTTCCACCTCAATCTCTCTCTCCTTTAGGACCCTCTCCAAGCTCTCAGTCTCAACATTAGCTTTTTGGGCTATTTCACGCAGTTTCTAAGACAAATTTCGAGAAAAATTGTTGACATTAAAATATTAACCATGAAATCATCTACCTCAGAATTTAAAAAGGAAAAGGAAAAAAAAAAAAAAAAATCACGTAACAAAAGATGGCACCTGACATTCCTCAAAATTGTGCTTGTTCTCTTCTCTGAGCTGTATATTGCTTTCACGAAGCAAGTTCATTTCTCTAACCTGAAAATCATTTTATAGACACAACCTTTAGATTGGATGGAATATAAAATCTAGTAACAATAACACAATATCCAAACAGTATTCCACACAATGATTCACAGGAAGTCAAGGGAGCATTTAAAATTTGAGTAAGAATACAAAGGAATAAAGACTAGTAAGAAAGGAGATACAACTACGGTTTTTTTTTTTTTTTTTTCATGGTAATGCATAATGAAATGAAACTAACCTGTAGTTGCAAAGATTTTATTTCATCCTCAGAAAACAATAATGATCTAGAACTTGCACGCTCAGAATGAAGTGATGATTGGGCAGCTTCTGCAGCCTTAAAAGCACTCTCAAGCTGCAAGCAATGGATAAAGGCTACAGGTCATTCAAAATTCTAATGACAGCCAAAACAGAAATTGACTATTGTAATTTCTTTATCTTAAAAGATAATTATTATAGATGAAACAAACAGGCATAGGTGGATATCCACTATATAGCCGAAAGACAAGACAATCAGGAAACATTTGCAGACGCTACTGTTAAAAGATAATTATGCTTTTTTTATTTGAAGTGAACATATAATTAATATCTGAACTTTGCTGTCAATAAGATAATATCAACTACCAAATGTGCCAGCACAAAATCAACACATCCTACAAGCATGTCCAATGAATATTGTGAAAAGATTACTTTTTAGAACTGTATAGATGATTATTACATAAAACTAGAAGTCAAGAAGAGAAACCACAATGGAAAAAAGATAAATTAACATGCAAAGGCAACAGCATATATTAGCCCATCCAAGAAATATTTACAATCACTGCAGTGAAAAAAAAGACAATTCCCTAGCCATAAGAAAACCACAATTTGTAAATCCACATTGATTCTTGATGTATTTGGACATTAAGAAATCAGAAGAAAAAAACTTTTAAAAAGCCCAAATCTGAGTAGAATCTTCACCACAAAAAGCATGCAGCGCACTTTTTGTCATGAGAAGTACAAAGCAATTAGTAATATCAGTTTGATAACACTCGCAAAAGATAAAAATCAAAACAATGAAATAAGACAAGGAAATTAATAAAGGGAAATTCAGATAACATAAAAATCATGAAACAAATTTCCCAAACTAGTTTTTGCTTAATACAACAAACATGCAAGCCAGATACAAAATTGTTGGAATGGAACGCACTTGTGATTGCAAACGCAATTTCTCTTGTTTCAACAAAGAAATCTCTGTCTCTGCCTGCCAGAGTTAAAGATAGAAATGAAGTCAGTTATAATAAAATAGTTATGTACACAAGCATGTGTGTGTAAAGAGACACAAAGAGAGCATGGCAAAGGAGTCTTACAATTTCCTTTGATCGTCGCAGATAATTAATAACATTTTGCAAACCAGCATCACCAGGAGTATCTGGATCGGTGCTTCCGCTAGACGGTCCAGAAGAACATCGATCCTTCTCAGCCAATTGAATGTGTATAGCCTCAAGTCTACTATGCAGTATCTTATTCTGAGAAATACAGGAAAGGAAAAGAAGTAGCCATGGAAAGAAAAAATCTGAACATCAGATATAAATCACATTCACCACAAGAAAAATAAAAAAATAAATCTGGACATCAAATGCAAATGCATTCAGTGTGAGTTCATGAACCAACTTATTTCCTTTTGAAAGACTAATAGAAGAAAAATACTACAAAAAAGATAATGAGCCTAGTGTGGTTTGTATAAATACTACATTGTACAGCAATCACCTGCTCATTGACTTCATTATACTTCTTCTCAGCATTGTTCTTCAATTCCTCAAGCATTACTTTCTCAAAATTCCACTTAGCCTTTAGTTCATTCTGTTAAGAGCAAAGCAAGATAAGTCATATCAACTTCAAACAATGTTGAACCGCATTATTCTCAAGTGAGATAATCACCAAAAATGCCACAAAAACAAGAAAAAAATCATTAATAAGATAAGAATAGCAGCAAAGGATAAAGTATAATACAATTTGGTAAGAAGCACACAATCAAACAATTCAAACTGATGAAAAGCAAGCTCCAAACTTGTGTATAAACAGACATAGTAAGGATCATACTTGCATGACATCCCATTTTCAGAAAAATAATATACCGTAATCTCTAGTAATGGACAACAGACATTCTCAATAAGAGATGTTATCATTTAGCAGTTATTAACTCCTTGAAATACTAGTGGAATACATTTATTGAGAAACTGGCAGTTATGATCTGTTAGTTTTTGTCCTGAAATAAAGAACAACCACTAGCAATAAAATGGATACGGCTTCCATGCCAAAATAATTACTGCAAACAATAGTAAAACATGAGTGAGAAAACATAGATACATTTTCACTTCTGTAGGTATCCGCCAATTTGCGCAGCTCAGAAACTTCCTCCTGAACTGAAGCCAAAGCTTGTGAAGTTTTATTCAATTCTTGAATTGTCTCTGATTGGAGAATGACCTGTGGAAAATACAGCATTGAAAAGAAGTCAAAAAAGAGTTTTGGTACGATTATATATATGAGTATAACAATGACTGCATAAGAGTTTTATTCAATTCTTCTTCTTGAATCAGTATGCTATCAAGATGATCCATATTCCAGTCCACACATCGCAAAGAGAACAACTTAACAGCAATGACCAAACAAGAGAAAACAACCCCTTTCCAAGCCATATTTGACCTACAAAGCCGAAATTTTTATTTTTTCAACAAAAAGTTTGGCAAATTGAGAATTACCCTTTATTTTGACCATGATGTCAATTTGATGCCCAGACCATATTTTTATTTAACTAAACTCTGAACTTTGATAAATCCAACATGTCTGTGTGTCAATACATTGTTCTAAACCAACAAAAATGCAAATGACTTTTATGTGATAATACTAACATTAGATAACTTATTGATTTATTAAAGCAAAGACCTAAAATTTCAAACCCCTTTTAATTCAAAAGTAACTTCTTAACAGTTTTCATTTGTAATTGCATTATATAAACAAATCACATCATCAATGACCACTTTGTACATTCCTCCATTCATTTAGTCAACTTTTAACTTTGGGAATTAAAAATAAAATAAAATAATATAAAATAAAATCAAAGACTTGAATACTCTGTTTGTCAAAGTTTGATATTGTTAAAATGAAAAAACAGTTTAAAAACCAGCAATTAACCCCTTCGTGAGCTAAATTAGTAATATACCCTAATCCTAGGATTAAAAATTTCTATATTTGTCAGCTGAATCATTTTTACACAAGAACCATAGATTGAACTCATTAAAAGTACACTTCACCTGTCTTTCGTAATTAGCCTGAGCAGCACGCCATCGTTGATGTTCTGTCTCCAGATCTTCTTTTAAAGCAGAAATCTGAACCTCCATTGCAACAATCTTGGACCTTGAATTGAAAATAGCAAATGAGACACTGAACCCAATCAATTTTACGACCTAATATGCATCACAAATAACTCACATATTAGCTGACTTTTCATCTTTTAGACTTGTTATTTCTGCTAAAGCAGAAGAAAGAGCCTCTTCTTTTTCTGCAGCAGCAGAAGCCACTTCTTCAGATTTCAAACTAGATTCATTTTCTAGTTCAGAAATCCTCTCTCCAAGTGAAAGTAATTGAGCTTCCAGGGAACTCTTCAGTTTTTCCGCCTGTAAAATATTTGGGCATTTTTAGGGGTCCCTTCAGGAAAGGTTAAACACAACAATTCCAACTAAACAAACTCAAGAAAGCACAAATACCTCAGTTCTGAAATTTTCATGGGCGGTCTCCATCTGTTTTAGTGCATCTTCATTTACCTGAGCTATGCTCTTATACTGCCAATTGAAATGGCATAAACATTAATTTAGCACCAAATTAGGTATACATACCTTGACCCTACTTGAAAGTCATCCTAAACTTCATTAAAAGTGCTTTTTTTGTGTACAAAACGCATATCCCACAAAAATATTCCCATATGAACCTTTAAAAGTAGGGTAACACACCTGTAGCATGTGATCCTTGTAAGCTTTTGCTTCCTCTTTCAATTTTTCAATATCTTCCATAGCAACCTTCAGGTCCCCAAGAAACCAGGTCAAGTTCAACCACAATAAAATTGACCAGTTTGCATTCAACACAAAATCAAGCTAATTAGCATAGCACACAAAATCTACAACACATTAAATCTATAGCAGTTGAATTAAAATGCCTATCTCTTGAAATTAAAGCAGCGCTTTCCACCTTAGAAAAAGTGGAGTCCTAGAAAACATTTCTATCTTCCCCAAGTACAAACTGAAAGTCAAGTACAAACACGGAAGAAAAGGATAGAACCTTCGTAAAATTAAAAACTAAATAAGTTGAAATGCAAGTTCCACTAATGCAGTATAAACCAACAAAAAAGGGTGAATCCCCTTCCAAACTTTCTAATACTAAGTAAGAAGGCAAATTCTCATAAAACAATAAAATAATGTAAGGCATGAAACCTAAATAGTCAAGCTACATATAGTTGTAAATTCAAGATTAATTAATCAAATTCTTACAATCATTAACACAGAAACAATATATGTCAACTTGATACTTAGTCTTGGATGCATTTCTATAGACCTATCAAAATCTCATACGACACAATAATATAACATGAACCCACATGATAATTTGCGGATTTTGGTTGACGATATCGTGTAAGGTCCGTATCAGTGTCGCTCAATTAAAACCCAATAAATTAATAGATTTTAATGGATGAAATACGATAATATACGATAAACCTATAAAACCCATTAAGGAGAGAGATTTTTGTAATTATGCAAGTTTTATAATATCAAAATTACTTAATTTATTGCTAAACATGTATTGATTTATTCCTTTTTAATTTAATTTTTTAAAAATCTAAAAACAAACAAGTCTCTTTGGAGAATTTTTTTAAAAAAACAAACATTATTTTATTATTTGAAAGCTAAGTCAAATTTGAATTTTCAAATTTGTATATATTCTTATTGGATAACAACTCGGAAAATGGGTTACAAGATAATTTAACAAATGGGTTTGGATTTATATATTTCCACATGAAAGCTTTACCAGGTCTTGTTTGGGTTAACTAAATTTCACACGAACACGATTCAATATGATACGTTGCCAGGTCTACATTTCTCTAAGACTCAATCAACTAGTTTCTACAATTAAGAAGAACAACAAAATCACTGTGAAAACCAATTAAGCTTCAAACTTCCACAATACTTGAGAAGCATCCTCAAATGCAGTAACTCCTAGAACGACTTATTATTGTTCATACAATATTGAAAATAACAATTACACAAAGATGGTAGTTAAGAAGAACCTAAGGAAGTCAATGAAACAAGTGAATATAAATGAACAACACTAACCTCATTACCCAAGAAAGTCGTACTCCCACCATCAATCACAACATCCTACAAGCAAGAAGAAAAGAGCTTAAGAAGTGAGTTTTGTATTGACATGGTATACAAAATTGGGTTTATTTCCTCTAGATTGATGATAACTTAATATATCGCACTTGGAACCCAACAACTACTTCAACCTTGGATACTTGTTATACATAGAAAATACAATTAATTTGAAAGAACAATACCTTGACATCTGAGGATTTCATCTTTTTCTCGAGATCAGACAATTTTGCCTGAGTAATCAAACCAAAAATTCAAATAAAGAGTGAATCATTTACATGGTTAAGCAAGATTAACATATGAATCCACCAAGTCGGTTAAATATATATATATATATATATAGAGAGAGAGAGAGAGAGAGATGCATATATACAGATACAACTATATGTGAATTTATTCATATGATACTAATTAACGCAAAGAAATATGAGGGAAAACCTCTGCTACTGCTGCCTTTGTCTCAGCTGCTGTAACAGCTCGCAAAGCATTAGCTAAGTCCTTTCCCATTTCTTCTAATTGTTTCATTGAGTTCTTTATGGTCTGTTCCCGATCAAGATTTAAGCTTCGAACATTGTCGCGTTCTTCTTGCAGCTCCTTCTTAACCTCAGCCCACTCCCTCTGTAAGAATGCAATTTGACATCTTATGTTCACAACACCAATCAACTTTACTCCTTTTAACATTAGTAATTTAAATAGAACTATAGGGGCATCAAAATATAAAACAGAAATGCACGTTAAAACCCAGGTTAACTACAATATTCAAAACATCAAGGTAGAATCAAATTTGCATATACAAATATGTCATACATCTGTCTATTGAGCTAAGATCACAAACATAAAATTCCATAAGTAATGGTAACATACCTCAACTTGTTTCACATACTCTTCTTGTTTTTTCCTCTCTGCTGCTCTTGCCTCCTGTAGTTATATGGAAAATATGAAGCTACATAACCCCCCCCAAAAAAAAAAAAAAAAAAAAGAGGGGGGGGGGGGGGGCGGGTGGGTGGAATGCGAACTCATAAATTTATTTCAAAACAAAGAAATAAATCTATGGAAGTTAATTACCTCACGAATTTGCTCGGCACTCTGGATAGTGTCCAAACTAGCCTGCAAAAAATGATTTGAGAAAATGCAGAAAATTTATAAAATGGACATAGAATTTGTAAAAATTCGACCTGCAGGCGATAAACCCTCTCAGACAAACTGCGAACTTCATCATAAGCTCTCTTCTCAGCATGCACTAACATTTCCTTTTCACGCTTCAAAACAGATACCTGACAGCAACAAACATTAAGTGAGTACCATCAAATGTGAGCAACCTACATAAAAATAGTAGATAATTACCTCCATAGTCAACTTCCTAGAAACTTCCTCAGCAGCATGCAATGATTCAGAACTTTCTCGCAGCTTTCTTTGGTAGTCAACTATTAACTGGGAAAATTCCACATTCCTTGCCAAAACACCATTGGTTTCTTTTCTCTGATATGCCATACATCACAAGAGACAAAAAACAACTTAATGCAAATTACCCATAAAGCTATTTGCTAAAACAAATAAATTAAGCCTGCCAATGGACATGACAAATATCCTTAAAATTTAACAACCTGCTGTTCCAATTCTTTCATAAAGCTATCAAGTCTTTCTCTAGCAAAATTTGCTTCCAAGCCCAACTTGTCACGCTCTGCACGCAATAGCATGACCTCACTCCTAATTAAAAGGCATCAAAATAGAGGAATAAACAATTGACCATATGAAGCTAACAGCTGTTTGCAAAATAAACAGAAAAAATATAACAGATATAAAGATATTAGTTCTGTTGGTGGGTCATTATGCAATAGAGATATTAGGCAAGAAATAATAGCAAATCAAGTTTATAAATCAAGGGCTGACATGTTAGCATAGATGACAATGGGTTAACCACAGAACAACTTGGTCATACCCGTTGGAAGATTAAATTGTAAAGTAAATAATCAAAATGAAAAAAGATAGCAACTCAATTTACAAGAATATTCATTTAGAAGTACAAAAAACCAACCAAATCTAGGAAATGAAAAGATACTAGGGCCAAGAAACAGGAGTTTGGGTAGTTTCAAAGAAAACATAGACACGTAAAACATAATCATATCATGAAGATATAAAACAGAAGCTAAAACATTTAACTTCAGAAACATTAATGCAAATATATAACTAAAAAATTATAACAACAGAAAAGCAAGGAAACAAGTCAACATCTCGTTATGTAAACAAAAATATGATAAACAACGAAAGGAACGTAAAATTGTATAAAACCTACGAGAATTCAAGTAAAAGTCAGCCCATTGAATAAAAACACAGAATGAAAAGAGAATACTTACCTAAACTTTGACAGCTCTTCTTCAAGACATTTTACTTGTTCAGCAACCTGCTCTTTGGCCTTTATAGAAGCTTCCTATGTTATTGCATAGTTTGGGATATAAGTTATTGAAATATCACATAATAATTACATAAACATATCCATTCTTCAAATATTTCCAACCATACCTGAGAACCTTCCAGAAGCAACTTTAGGTTGGTTCTTTCTCCTTCTGCAAAACCAATTGAAAGATTTAGTGCACACTCTCTTTCTTAGTGGGTTACCTCATAGCAAAACAGCAATGCTTAGCAAACAATAGAACAAGAGAGAAAATGAGTGAGCAAGTATGTCTGATAAAGAGATGGGCAAATACCTGGAGCAGCTTCGGCAGAGTGATTAGAAGTCAAATGAAGTTTATGTTCCTCTTCATATAACCTTTTGTACATCGCTACCTATAAAGAAATTATGAACAAATTTTTCAAGTATAACTAAATTACCCTAAAACTTGGCATGAAAATAAGAAGACTAATGCCAGAAACACCAAAATCAGCAAAACCACACTGCAATTGAGCCTTAGGACTTACAGAGGTGTGAAGGGATTCAATCATGTGCCCTTGCTCTTCAGCCCTCTGCAATACTGCTGCAACTCTTGATGCAGCTTCATCAGTATGCCTCTTGAGCTCCATTTCAAGCTTTTCCTACATCAGTACACAGTGAAACATTATGCAATGGTATAATAATGCCAAACAAACAAATTAGATGAAAAAAGATGATTTCCAGCCCAACCTTGAACTCCGACTCTCTATTTTCAATCTGGTCAGAAAGATTCCGAACAAGGCTCCTCAGCTGAACATTCTGCTCAACCAGTCCATTTATGTCCTTGAAGGTCAACTGTAAATGTTACATCCCAAACGAGGCATTGATTAATGTCGTCTATTCATAAAAAAAGAATAGATATAAAAAATGAAAATGGAATAAGTTCAGGAAATCATGCTGAGGATAAATAACAACAAGCTTACAAGACGTTCCGAGATGACTTTCTCAGCATCCATGTCTGCATTCATCCCAAAAGCAACAATCGTGGCATCATCAATACTATCATGACCAGCAGATCCACCACGAATTTGTATATCCCGACACTCCTTTAAAAGAACTGTCACCTAAAACCTCATCACCAAGCAAAATACAAAATTTAAGATGGCATAAAGAACCCATTTTGAGAGAGTAAGTCCATCTCATACTACATAAATTTGTTATTATAAACTTATAAAAAGGAAACACTTAAGCACATGAGGTTAGGAAGAAGATTTTCCTCTTTTACCTGCTTCTGAAGGTCAACAATCTCTTTCTGAGCAAAAGTGTAGTCACGTTCGCTCCTCCTTAGTTCAGCCTGAAAAAAAAATATTAAAAAAAAAAATTGCTTTGCTATATAAATAAATACAGATAATTACTATGGTTTTATTAAATATGCCTACAACCTTTAATTCCTGGATGGTTTTCTCCAAATTTGCCTGTTCAGAAATCGAGTTTTGCAACTTCTGGTTGATCATAGAGTATGCCTCAGCCATTCTCTCATGTTCAGCTGCACAATTAACAACAATTAACAATAATTTCATTAGGAAATCAAGAATTTTACTAAGATTCACCATATTTGTAGCCATATTAGGAAGCGGAAAAGATATTCGCTGAACTTCATAATTCCACAAAATGAACAATATTTACTAATTAAATTGAAAAAACAAAAGAAACTGTAGCCACTTCAATACTTAAAATTTAACAAGAAAGATGTAAAATAAAAGATAATGACTTCAAAGAAAAATATGTTCATACAACTCGGCCTTCTGCCATAAATAACAATTTCAAGTAGTTTATAGAGTTCCCATAAATATTTTACCACATCAAAAAATTTTGCAACACCAACCAAATGCAGCCTCAAACATTAGCGTTACCAAATGAAGGATATCAGATAATTGAGCAACATTAATTCAACATAATCATATACCTCTTTCATCCAAAATCAGTTCGGCTTTCTCCTCTAGTTCATATAGGACCTGCCGAAGCAAAGGAATGATCATAAGCTTCATGTGACAAAAATAACACCTTGATAAGCATTCAACAATAGCTAATAATTAATCTGTACTGAGCTAGTAATTAGACCAAAATATCAATAAAAGGTGTTTAAAAGTAAAATTTTAAGAAATGCATTATACATTCTAAAACAAAAATCAATATAAGCGCAAAAGCAAGGAGAAAAGAAATGTCAAATTTAAACAAATATATAAAAGTATGCAATACGCATATCATACTCGTTGCAATACTGCCTCTGATTCCTTCCTTCCCAACTGCTCATGCCTCAGAGCGTCAACTGCCTCTTGGTACTTTGCATACATTTTCGCCAGCTATTTACAATTTAAAAATAATAATAATAATAAAAATAAAAAAGATATATAAAATATAAAAAATGAATAGACCAAACAAACAACACTAATTATATAATAATAGTAACTCACACTCCAACCATCACGAAGAAGTGAGGCTGCTAAGGCAGTTCCTGAAACACCAACAGGAATCTTGGGGACAAGCATGCGATCATCCAAAGCATTATCAGTAGTTTCAAATGAGTCCATCAATCTGCTATCATATTAGTACATTGTTGGATATTCATATCAGCTGCGATACTATAAAATTCATAATAAACAATGATAAGGATTGCAACAGCCACCTAAAATCACCTTATCTTTTATATAAGAAACATAACTTTATTGAACCAAAGAGAAATATCACCTTATCTTTTATATAAGAACCATAACTTTATTGAATCAAATAGAAATATGCTAATACTGCATTTGGCATGCAAAATAGGCAAAGGAATTAAATATATTTCCATATGATGAGGTGCACCAATATTTGGTTCAACTGCTACGCCCATGAATAAGAATAGCTATGCCTCATTAAAATCCAAGGAATAGCCACTTCATCACTTAAATGAAGATAAGCTACATTGGATTTCTTAACAATTTGAATCCTATGGATTATCCATAACACAAAAATTATTCTAAAATATAAATGAACTAAATAAAAAAAAATTAAAAAAACTACGTTATCATAAACAAACATCACTAATCAACTAAAAAAATTAAAATTAAAGTGGAACAAAACTAAAATTGAAAAAGTAAATTACAGTGAATAGAAATAGAAAGAAACAAAAACATAAACATAAAAATTAAATATCAAAAATATATATAACTATAAATAATGAACAAGTATGTGCAAAAAGTTAAAAGGATAGAAAGTATAAAAATAAAAAAATAAAAAAATAAAAACACCCACACACACACACAATGTTTAATTGGACTTTACAACTGTAAGACATGACAAACTTTCAAAGATTTGGAATAGGAAATATAAAATTATTAACATTGAAATGTGCTTTCCCATCCCCATCTTCTTCCCTCTTACATTTTCAGAAAACCAATGCATCAAAAATATTTTAGAAAATAAATACTTCAAACATTTATGCATAATTTAATCAAACCAAGGTTAAGAAGCAATTTACTTAATAGTTAAACGGCTACAATTTCGTGAATAGAAGATGAAACAGATTCTTGATGAAAAATAATGATGAGAATATAAAAAAAAAAATGTGTATGCATTTGAAAACAAGGTAAAAACTTCGTTATCACAAACCATGATAATAGAAATACTCCAAAAACCTAAAAGCACAATACTCTACCATTAAAAAAATAAAAAATAAAAAATAAAGACGACAAACCAAAAATAAAAAAAATAAAAAAACAAAATGCACTTTCAATAAAAATAAATAAATACATAAATAAACAATAATAATAACAATAATAAACAAAACATAACGAAACATACCTTTGAGTAGTAAAATTACTGAGAGGAAGAAGATTCAGTTCATTTGCTTTGCGGCTTGTTTCAATATCGGCTTCACATTTTTCCAGTTTCAGTTTCAGATCTGCAGCCTCCTGCAACCATGACAAGCCAAAGAAACCAAAATGCAACAATAAGCAAGTATATGAAACATCAGTTGAACATTTTAAAGCAAAATTTTAAGAAGAAAATGCATTTTTTAAATCCTACAATATTTCATTATAAATACATAAGCATACATAATCATAAAGCATTATATGTATAGTATTCCTTACAGGTTTTTGTAAGAAAGAATTACTAGATATTCACCCAAAAAAAAAAATATATATATTACAGAACACACAAAGCCAGGCAATGCAGGAACATATCTAGCTAAACTGAACAAGAAGATCTGATATATTTATTGTATGAATATTTTAATCAAACATATGAAAACTAAGAAACCCCAAAGTAACTTAGTCTTTCAAGAGATGGCTTGGAGAGAGCCTTTGGGTTAGAAAATATGCAGCTTCAAGCAGTTGCCTAAGAAATTTAAGTATAATCTTTGCTGGGAAGAGTATGTGACTATAAATACTCCTAGACTTGAAAATTAGAGTTGTTGAAAGACATCAAAAAGTATAGATACAAACGTAAACATTATTGAATGCAATAAGCTTAGGCACCAAAGAAGATGAAGAAGTTGAAAAAGGAGGATGAGGATGTTTTTGATGGATTGAAGACAAAGAATGCTAACAAAAAAGAAAGCACAGCAATGCTAGGTAAAAATCCACTGCCTTGCCAATGCTTATAAGGAAAATCATATGAATATGATCCAAATTACTGAGAATAACTGGCAGATCATCTTCCACATAACTGGCAGGAAATGAGACAAGATACACTAAACGATCTCTCTATTTCCATGAGAAGGAATTTTTAAAATGAAGTGTTTGGCTAATATTCACGGGTCTTGTCCCTAAAAAGGGAATCATATCTCATAAGTTAGGCAGGTCACTTATCTAAATCTAGAGTTCATGCTCTTATAGGGTTGAATGTCATTGATGGGATTGTCATTCATCCTCAAAAATTCCTTGTAGGGAGGTAGGAGAATGTACTCATATAATGATGAGAAAGGAATTTTTAAAATGAAGTGTTTGGCTAATACTCACAGCTCTTGTCCATAAAAAGGGGATCGTATCTCATTAGTTAGGCAGGTCACCTATCTAAATCCAGAGTTCAAGCTCTTATAGGGTTGAATGTCATTCATGGGATTGTCACTCATCCTCAAAAAGTCTTTGTAGGGAGGTCGGAGAACGTACTCATATAATGATAAGATAAATAATCATGATAATTTGCACTTTCTTACTTACACAAGGGAGGTATCCGCTACCTCCCTTCCAGGAAACCACATTAATGGATTTTGTAACTACAACTAAGCTATTCCATATTTGTTTAGGCCAAAGTGCCTTAAATGCTGAAGTAACAAGGCCTAATTGTCAGCTGTCTGATTGAGAAATTGGCATTGGTATATCCACTTTATTACAGCCCAAAAAGATAAGGAAATAAAAGAGGTTTCAGAGGTTTCAAGATCTTTCTCCTGATAATTTTGTTCAAATTTATAACAGCACAACGAAGCCTCACTTACCAAAGATGTTCTTGAAGTTATAAGATTCTATTATGTAACTCAGGGGACACATGAAGATATTCCTTGAAGCAATAGGATAAACCAAGGCCTCTATTTAAGTGACTTCTTTTGTTTGGAAATTAACTTGGGGAAGAATCTTGACATCTATGCAGCCTCATTTTTAGGGATTGGTGTTGAATGTTTGGAAGATATGGAAAGTCAGAATGATCATCTATTTGCAATACACTATGGCTATGCCACACATCATGCATGGTATGATATGCTTTGTTGTTTGAGAAATCAAGAATAAGTAGCCAAACAGTTATTTTAATAAGGGTCACTGTACTCGGCATTTTAAGAGGCCATTAAAATATAGGATTTTGACAGCATAGGTGGAGGTGTAGGTATAGGCTGTAGGCTGTAGCAACATCTTTTAGAATGAACAGCCAAGATACTAGCACCTTTTAATGACACTTACAAAAGGACAAATTCTAACTTGTAGATCTCAAAGAATGAGGAAAGAAGCAGCTAACCTTTTCAAATTGTTTTCTCATAGATGCTTCATTTTCAAGTTTTTCTCTGTAATCATTTTCAACTTGCTTCAAATGTGTCTGCATAAAGTAGCAATGAAAAACCAAATTCAGGATGCAAACAAAATATTAAACAACCACACAAACAATACGAAACAAAATAAACCAAAAAGCATTTACCTCCAGAGCCTTAATTACACCCTCAAGCTCTCCTGCCTTTTTCGACCATTCCTCCGAACTCTCTTTATAGAGTTCAACAAGCTTATTTACCTATAAAATTGGCAAAGATTCATATGGAATATAATAGCAAAACAAAAGATGGCTATGAGAGTAACAAAAAAACCAGATCAAACCAGAAATCATTGTCTGGAAAAATTATATTAACAACATTAGCGTTCAATTGTGCATATCTATCCATTAAAATGCATAATTAACAAAAATCTACTAGTAAAATAAAAATAAAAACTCAAAGCAAAAATTTTGCATAGAACTCACAGTAGAGAGTTCAGAAGAAAGTTGCTCTTCATTAGCTGCAGCAGTACTTTTTGCTGAGCATAATTCCTGCAAAGATAAAGAAGTATGAATTAACTAGCTGGGCAAGAAGAATGGCCTGCAATAGCAATTTTACACTAGCCAAAAAAAAAAGAAAAATCACCTCCTGCAATGCTGTTATCTTCATTTCAAGTTCTCTTACTCTATCCTTGTTCCATTGCAAAGAGCTAGAACATTCATTAAATTGTCTCTCAACCTGAACATGTAAACATTTGGATTCATCATCTTGTGAAAATAGTAACGAAACTTCAAATATTATACACATGACCATCTTCGGACTTGTAGAAGCATTTACCTTAACATAAGAAAATCTTAGCATACAATCTAAAAACAAAGTTTCCAAAGCAAACTTACATCTGCAAGCTTGGAAGACAAATCTGCCTCAAGATCAGCATGCGTTCTACGCAGCTGAATAAGACTATCAACTTTGGCTGTTAACTCATCATTGAGCCATGCATTGTGCCTCTCAACGAGTTCCTTCTCCTGCTCACATAAAACCATGAGGCTCCAGAATTATAAGTTTAACATGAGCTTGATCCACTGAACAACTTTGTACTTAACCACTACAGGAATAAGGAGCATGACAATGACCTGAGAATAACGAGCACAAGCAGCCTTGGTGCGCGACAACTCTGCCTCAGTTTCACTCAAACGGGCTTCCCTTTGGGCAGCACTGTCGGACATGTTAACCTTCACAAAAGAATGACACCACATAAAAACACAAAAACACGACGCATTTCCAAAATTCAAAAAAAAAAAAAATTCAAAACAAAACAAAACAAAAGCAACTTACAATCTTATCCAAATAGGCCTTGATGGAGTCGTTCTTTTCACTAATCTCTGAATCTTTCTGCTGCACCAACTCTAGTAATTGCCTCTTGGACTTATGCAGTTCAGAGACATCCGTCGTTAACCTCTCAATCTGGCCATCTTTCCCAATCTACACACCGAACCCGAAGGGGAACAACAACAACATCAACAACAAACAAAATTTCATAATTAAATATTGAGAAGAGAAGAAAATAAATAAAGAAATAAACCCTAAAAAGAGTTGCTTACGGATTGCAAATGAAGCTGGTGTTTGTGTGCCTGGAGTTGCGCAAGCTCTGAGAGGCGCTGATCAAGAGAGGATTGGAGCTGCGAATTGTGAGACTGGAGGTTGGAGAAGTCAGCAGAAAGAGAGAGGTACTTCTGCTCGAGGAGAGAGCAGGTTTGCTCGGCGGTTATGGAAGCTGCATCGGCCTGAGCACGGACGGTGTCGAGCTCCTTGTAGAGGTCTCGTATGAAAGCGTCGGCCCTATCCGCGAGGGATGCGGCGTCGTTTCCATGCCGCGAGAACTCCTCGTCGGAGACGAAGAGCGGCATCGTCCCTAGGGTTTTCAACTTTTCAATGCGTTGCCCTAATCGCAGCCCAGCCACCCAGCGAGGTTGAGACTTGAGAAGAGAGAAATAGGGAGGGAAAAGACGCAGAAGAATTTGAAGAAGAAGAAGAAGAAGAAGGTGCTTTCGAGAGACTCTCGGTCTCGGGTCACTTACGATTACGAGAAAATATAATTATTAAGAACTTGGAAAAACGATGATGAGCCTGCCTTCCCTTGGCGTGTAGCTTTTTGTAATTTGCTCTTAGACAGCGTCGTTTTGTTTGGTTTGGACCTTTGGGCTGAGCTTTGGGTTATCATAGATGATGATTTACGCCAATGGGCTTTTCACTTTGATCCAACTACACCCAACGTCTGTTCCAAACCCACGACCCACGACCCACGACCCAAAAGCTAGCGGCCTGTTTGTCCTTCTCTAAGGTATCATATTTATTTTATTAAATTTTGATTACCGAATAATATATTTTAGTTTATTAACGGTAGTCAAAATAATAATAACCTAAAATTGTGAAAGATGAACACTACAAAATATTGTCAATTTTTTTATGTATATATTGGTTAATAAATTTGATAAATCTAGAATTATTACAAAAACCCAAACCCTTGTATTTGAGAAAATATTATTGTTTGGGCTATATTATTAATTTTTCCAAATTAATATTTTAATATATTGAAATATTATTATTGGGAGATTAATTAAGAAGCTTTAATCCCACATTGATTGGAGGTGGTAAAGAGACAGAACTTGCACATGTATAAATTAAGATTTTGAAGTTGGTTTTTTAAAAAATCCTACATCGGAAGCACGTGAAGCAATTCAAAGTTCTCTACATATATAAATAGGACCTTCATTGGCTTAAAAAAGATCTCTACACACCTCCAGAAATGACTATAAGAATATAAATTAATTAATTTATTCTCTTTAGACTTTACTTTCCTTAGCTTATTGTTCTTTATTGTTTTCAGTTGAAATTTTATTTTAAAAGTCCTTTATTCATTAAAGCAATCGGACCTTGTAAGATTATTTTTGTTCTCCAATAATCAATACAATTGTCTTAGGAGTTTGATTCATTTGGTGTATATTTTCTTTTATTTCTTTGAATTGTTACAGATTTAAAGTGACACGCCCGCAAATTTAGAAGACGATAGATTGTTGGAAATTTTCCGACATTATTCCAACATATCTTTTTGGCACGCCTAGTGGGACTCATACAAAATTTCAACCGAGGACAATGGTTCAAACTCAATCAAGGTCTCTAGAGTCCGACACCCGTAATAACAACAAAGAAGAAGAAGCTGGCAAGACTCTCGACTCGGCAGAGATGTCCACCCAGGAGTTGATCCGTGAACTATCCTGAGATCTAAAGGAAGGTCAAAGGAAGATGGAAGCATATCAAGAGACTCAACAACATTTCCAGGAGACCTAGCAACGAATGTTGGAAAGCATTAAGGATTTGTTAAGTCAACAATTACAGGTTATTCAAGCTTCATTGAGTGGTGCGAGGTCATTTACTGGCCAAGAAGAACAGGTGCAGGCCTTTTCGGTTGTATCTGAAGGCAACATTTCAATGACTGATGCATCAACTATTCCGGCGAGAACGAACAAAAATGAAGGAAGGATAGTCATACCAGAACGACAACCTTATATTTCTCCACCAATGCGGAACCCAATTCATGATGGAGGAATAATTGAAAACCAAAGCCAGAATGTTAGAAATGGCCGGGAAGAACAAATTGTACTAGCTCCTCAGGCCGTACCACATGCAGTGCGGGCTTTTCAAGCCGTGCCTTATGGCATGCAACCCCTCAGGCCGCAAATAATATTAACGGAGGAAGAGCAAACTTTCAGCCCCACGTTTTCCCACATATCCAAAATCCAGGTCATGGTGGGGGGCATGCTGAACAATTTGGCCAAAACTTTCTGTATGGCCAAAATAAATACCATCACCACCAGGGCGACTACCACGGCCCTGCATGGAGACATGAACATAATGTCCGAAATTGGATGAACAATGGCCATGGCATAGATAGAGAGGCCGTTAAGACCATCATCCAAGAGATGATCAGCCCGGCATTCAAAAAAGTTGGTCGACCATCCTATAGAAGGCCTTACCCCGAGGCCATTAATCGAATAGAATTTCCAAAGGGATTCAAATTTCCTGAATTCACTTTGTTTTCAAGTGAAGAGAATCAGTATACTATGGAGCACATAGGCCGCTTCACTATCCAGTGTGGGGAAGCTGCGGCGAATAAATTTTTAAAGCTTTGTTTGTTTGCTAACTTTTTAACAGGTTCTGCTTTCTCATGGTACATCAATTTGTAACCAAATTCGATTCATACTTGATAAGAGTTAGAGCAGAAATTCCATGAGCAATTCTATAGGATTAAGCCGAAGATCTCCATGGCTGATTTGTTGCGTTTGCATCAGATAGAAGGTGAATCATTGGAGAACTTTATTGCCCAGTTCAAGAGGGTAAGGATCAGATGTCATCTGGATATACCAGAAAGAGAGTTTGTCAAGCTAGCCCAGAGCGGATTGAGTTATAAGTTTCAAAAGAACTTTGAGGGGATAGAGTTTCATGATTTGTTCGAGTTAGTCTCTCGAGCATCCAGATACAAAGGTATTTTAAAGGAAGAGTATCAGAGGAAGTACTCATCTCGGGGATTATACTATAGAGACTCAAATATGGAGATTTATGCAGTTGAAGCTGAAAACTAAGGAATCGAGGATGCATCCACCGAAATCAATGCTGTTGAGGTAGTGGCTACTAGGCCATACGTATGCAAAGCTTTAGCTAGACCAACAAGGAACTAGAGGTTTTCTCAATTGATCATGGATACGAAAAAGAATTGGCTCGAGATAGAGAAGGTTTCTAGTTTTGAGATCTCCAAAGCAGATCAAATTTTTGACCATCTGTTGGTCGACAAGATAATTAACTTACCTGACAGCCATGTTTTACCCATAGCTAAAGAAACTAAAATGAAACCGTACTGCAAGTGGCATGGTATGTGGACGCATCAAACTATCCATTGTGTGGTGTTCCAAAATGCAATACAAGCTCTAATCAACAAGGGCACCTTGAAGTTTTTGAAAAAATGAAATGATATAATGGAGGTTGATAGTAATTCTTTCCCATCGGTCGAAGTGGATATGCTTTCGGCCAACATTGTAGACTTGACCAAACCTGGAGTTAAGGTCGAGCTAGGACATCCCTCATCTGGTAGAGTCTCGAAAAAGGAGAACAGATAAAGAAAAAAGTATTCGGCCAAAAGGACCGAACCATTTGCTAAGGTGCTTTGTACTCGTTGCAAGCATGAAGTTGATGATGAAAAGAAGCAACCTTTAAAGATATGTGAGCAAAATGTGTTAAAGTCACCACAAGAGGACTACGAGCCTCACAATCCAAAGTCAGTGTTCCAGCGCCTAAGACCAAAGGTGCAAGATGAGCATTAAAAGCTTAACCATCAACATCGGGGGGGCAATTTTGACTCCAAGCTTCAAGTTACATTTTCTAGATATAACCGAACAAGATTGGTTTCTCATAAAATTGAGAAGTTAAGGACATTCAGGCCACCAATTATAAAAATAGGCTGCTAGTATCGTGTGGAATATAAGCATTATCAGCCACTCACCAGGACTCAGAAGAGACGGATACAAAGGCAACATGTTGCAGCAAAGAGACTGGTAGAAGAAGTAAAAGCCCACGAGAAGGCTGCTGAAAAAAGGCTAGTGACAATACTAACTCGGCCTAAAAATCAGAAAGATGATAATATATTAAAGGAATTAGAGTCACACAGTTATGGCACAGAAGGTAGGCCAGAGGATTTGAAGAAAGGCCGAAGTCATGGCTAAAAAGGTCGTTGTCTCATTAGGAATGGATCCTTCTAGAGTAAAGAAGGCTTGGATGGACTGCACTTTGAAGATGGATGTTTGATCCCACTTAAAAGATGACTCAATTTGCAAGAATTTCCATTTGGAATTGGAGTGTTTCGGCTGCAAGCAAAGTAAATTGAAAAAAGAGACAATCATATGTGTATCTGTGGAATCCGTAACCTATAAAAATGTGGAGAATTTTTGGAAGCAATGGATTTGTAATTGTGATGATATGTTTATATACTCTAGGGTTTGATGGCTGCATGAGATACATATGAATACTGAATTTTTTGGGCGTTCGCTATATGATGATTAATTTTTGAGCCAGTAATTGCTAAATATTGGCAAGATATTTTGAGTATCTCGGAATTAGAGTAAAAGGCCGAAGCTTAATTAAGCAGTGAAAGAATTAATATGCATTTTATAAGATTCGACTAATTTCTTTTAAGGTTATAAAAGTTGAAGGTTGGAATAAGGAGCACACTCTGGAGGTTTTTTGGAGTTGGAAATTATGGAATGACATCAAGAGGTGATCTTGGCATACTTTAAATATAGTGTATTTGGAGATAATTGATCTATAAATACCTATAATTGATCTATAAATACTTTGTGTGGCCATAGGTCTTTACCTTAAATTATATTTATTCTTGCTATATCAAATATTCCATGGGGAAATAAAGACTAATCATGTGGGACCATTTTTTTTTTTAGCCATCTAATTTGATGAAAGCTGGATGTGCTATTTTATGGAAATGGTGGTGATTGATTTATAACTTATATGGATATATAGAGATCATATAAGACATTCAAGGTGGTCAAAGAAAATTTCAAGGATACAAAATAAGAAAAGAAGGAAAGAACGCAAATTGGCAAGAAGAATTTGGATTGAATTTGGAATGAGGTTCCGATTCAGGGTGACAGCAGAAAGGGTGATTGGGTAGCAAAAATAAATATGAATATATATAAACATATTATATATACAACCGTTTTGCTGCAATAATTGATTCGCAAAATTGGAAGCTTGGATATTTTCTTCCATCTGTCTTTGGAAGTGATTAATTTGAAGTATTTTGGACAAAATGTATACATATTGATTTGGTATGCGTATGTATATGTATTTATGTGTTTGGCCTGTTTATTTGAGCATTTGTTGGGGGCAAAGGACTTCAAAAGACAATGCACAGGAAGGATTAAATACATATCATGATACTTTGATAAAGCATGAAGCTATTACAAGGCCATCATTCAAGATCCAAGCTAATACTATATTCCTTTGCAATTTACACGTTCTACTCCAAACTCACAAAGCAAGAGGGCAATGTTTGGGCCATATTATTAATTTTCCAAATTAATATTTTAATATATTGAAATATTATTATTGGGAGATTAATTAATAAGCTTTAATCCCATACTGATTGGAGGTGGCAAAGAGAAAGGACTTGCACATGTATAAATTAAGATTTTAAAGTTGGTTTTTCAAAATGTCTCACATTGGAAGTGCGTAAAACAAGTCAAAGTTCTCAACATATATAAATAAGACCTTCATTGGCTTTGAGAAGATCTCTACACACCTCCACAAACGACTACAAGAATATAGACAATTAGTTTATTCTCTTTAGAATTTACTTTCTTAGTTTATTGTTCTTAGTTGTTTTTAGTTGAAATTTTATTTTAAAAGTTCTTTATTCATTAAGGCAATCAGACTTTGTAAGATTATTTTTGTTCTCCAATAATCAATATAATCGTCTTAAGAGTTTGATTCATTTGGCTCATATTTTCTTTTAGGAGTTTGATTCATTTGGCGCATATTTTCTTTTATTTGTTTGAATTGTTACAGGTTTGAAGTGGCACGCCTGTAAATTTAGGAGACGATAGATTATTGGAAATTTTCCAACATTACTCCAACAATCATATATATATCCATATGTAAATGTTATATTATCATGTCATTCTTGTAACCTCCAATTATCATGTGTAAACCAAATAATATATAGTTTTTTGAAAAGTAAAACCAAACTTATAAACCCTACAAAAATTTATTAGATTTTTCATAATGAGTGATTTGTTACACCACATTATTCATGCAATAGTTGCATATAAAAGTTTTACCATATTGTAAATGATCTTTTTCAACAATAAATAAATAAATGAATGAAATAAGATATCACTCCTTATTTGTATTGTGAGATTCCATATCGATTGGAAAAGGGAATGAAGCATGCTTTATAAGAGGGTGTGAATACCTTTCCCTTGAAAGGTCTTTTAAATTCTTGAAGGTTGGGTTGTAAGAGGATTCTCCAGGCCCAAAGCGGACAATATCTCATGCGGGTGGACTGGGCTGTTACAATTGGTATCAGAGCCAATACCCGAATCAGTGTGCCAGCGAGGACGCTGCGCCAGTACCCAAATCAGTGTACCAGCGAGGATGCTGGGCCCCAAAGGGGGTGGATTGTGAAGTCCCACATCGGTTGGAAAGGAGAACGAAGCATGCCTTATAAGAGGGTGTAGATATCTTTCCCTTGAGACGCGTTTAAAATCATGACGGGAAGGTTTGGGCTCACCATCTTGCTTCCAAAGCGGATAATATCTCGGTTGGGTCTGGAAGGCTCGGGCCAGTGGGACTGGCAAGTGAAGGGGTGGGACCCCTAACCACAGAGACGCATTCCCATGAGCGAAGTAAAACCATGAGGGAGTAGGATTTGGCTCACCACCTAGCTTTTAAAACGAATAATATCCTGATTGGGCCTGAGAGGTCTTGGCCAATGGAACTGGCAAGTGAAGGGGTGTGAACCCTAACCATTAGGATGTGAAGGGGTGTGAACCTTAACCATTATGACGCGTTTTGACAAAACCATACTGGCTAGACCCAAAACTAGGGATGTCAATTTGCCCCGCCCATCCCCGAAACCGTGGTGCACCGCCCCTAACGGGGCGGTTTTTCCCCGCAAAAACGGGGTGACGGGGCGGGCTTGGGCTTACTCTCTTAGACCCGAAGCGGGGATGGGCCGGGACCGGGTATTAAAGACCATGGCCCGTATATATTATCTTTTTTTTTTTAATATTTTGAAAATTAAAATTAAACTCATTCAATTATTCCTTCCTTTCTCCTAGCCCGAGCCGACCCTAAACACACACAAACACATTCCTCTCACTGTCTCACACAAACTCAGCTCAAGCATCCACCACCATCTCCCTCAGCTCTCTCATCTCTCTGCTTAGTTAGTCCAGCTCCAGTAGTTGTAGTGCTGCCGACAGTCTATCTCTGATCTCCCTTAGCAGTCAGCTCCAGCAGTGCCGCCACCACCATCTCCGGTCTCCCTCAGCTCTCTCAGCCGATTCTTCTTCACAGCCACAGCCACCACCGAAGGTTTGCCATTTTTTTCTTTTTGCTTCCTTACGTGTTGTTTGATTGCTGAGATATATTGAGGAAAGGTCGAAACTGATATGAATTGCAATGGGTTTTTCCATTTTCTTTTTGCTGGTTATGGATGTGATTTTAGAAGGTGAAACTGCATAAGCTTTATTGCTGAGAAATATTGAGGAAAGGTCGAAACTGATATGAATTGCAATGGGTTTTTCCATTTTCTTTTTGTTGGTTATGGATGTGATTTTAGAAGGTGAAATTGCATAGGCTTTATTGCTGAGAAATATTGAGGAAAGGTCGAAACTAATATGAATTGCAATGGGTTTTTTTATTTTCTTTTTGCTGGTTATGGATGTGATTTTAGAAGGTGAAATTGCATCGCTAAAGCCTTTATTTGGATTGATGCAAAATTTTTCCCTCAAACTTGCTTAAGTGGCTTGTTACTTTCACGCAGCTTTTAAGAGTATGCGATACATAAGCACCCATTCTCTTCAACCAGTTCATAAAAAAGCTTTGTTCACAAATGTAATTAACCACTAAATATTAACATGAATTGAGATATTCAAACTATTTACTGCAGAGAATAGGAGTTGCATTTCTAGGGAAAAAAATAAAATATTATCTTAACATCTGCAAATCCTCTGCACCAGTGTCTTGATTACCTACTTATTATGTGATATTATGTATTTGCTATAACAAATTGCCTAATACAAGGCATATCCACTCCCAATTTTCTGAGGTCTTAAAGATTTGCATAAGACTCCAAATACTGCTCCCCACTGGATAAGATGAAAATCTGATACTTCCCTAGTTAATTATTCTTCCAAAATTTTGTCAATTGGGAGGACTCCGGTTCTCGTCATCTTGTTCTGGTGAAATGCAAACACAAAAGATAAATGTTGTATGGCTAAAAAAAAATTAAGAAAAAACTATACAGAAATAGCCTAATAATAATATATTGTCATTTTTCGGCTGAGAAAATAACTTATATATATATATATATATGTATATTGTTTTTGGCAAATGAGAAGTGAAGAAGCTGATGACCCACCAATAGAAACAGACACCGTATTAAATTGCCATGCATTATGAGAAAAATTTATACGGGATAAAATGTGGCACCGTAATAAATCATCACGTATACCCATCATTCAATTTCAAAAATGCATTTTATTTGACTTTTTCCTATTTTAACTTTAGCTTTATTTTTTATGTAAAAAAATTGACTTTCTTTTTATCTTCATCTCTCTCACGTACGCCTTTTATTGCATGCCTCTTATGAACAAAACCTCTGCGTTATTGCATTGTATATAGCAATTATCTTAACAATTGAAAACTTGGACAAAATTCCTTAAATAGGCTATTCAATCATAGTTTCAAATTAACTTAAATTATGGAAAGTTTCTGAAAGTTTTTCTTTAGATTAAACTAAAACATATTTTTGTTTCTGCTTCCATCCTTTGAAGGTCTTATTTTAAAGGCATTCCCCTATGTGTAGATATTAATTGCTGAAAACATGGATTAACTCTCACCATCTTCTGTTTCTATTTATTTATATACATATATATATATATATATATATATATATATATATATATATATATATATATATATATATATATATTAATGGTATCAACACATTAATCTAATTGTCTTGTCTTTCAATTTTTGTTTTTTTTTTACTTTTTTTTATTTTTTTTAAGGTAAATTATGGCTAAAGCTAGTGGTTCGACAATTGGAAGCACTCCACATGACAAGGATCAATCATCATCAACACCTTTTAGCGACAATTCGACTCCAATTAGTACTCCTCAAGAAATACCTAGTCAAGAAGATATAAACCAAACTTCGATAGAGGTATGTGACGAGGATAGTAGTCAAGTAATTGGAAAAAGAAAATTGATTTCGGTTGTGTGGAATCATTTTAAAAAGGTAAAGATAGATGGGGTGGATAAGGCTGTATGTAACTATTGTAGTAAGAAACTAGGAGGAGGGAGTAGAAATGGAACAAGACATTTGCATGATCATTTTAAAAGGTGTCCTCTTCGAACACAAAAGGATATTAGGCAAGCAATTTTAAATCCTACTAAATATGTCGGTGGGAAAGTTAATGGTACATATACGTTTGACCAAGAGAATGCCAGAAAAGAGCTTGCAAACATGATTGTTTTGCATGAATACCCTCTTTCAATAGTTGAACATTATGGGTTTAGGAGGTTTATAAATACGGTTCAACCATTGTTTAAAGCGGTTTCTCGTAATACAATTAGAAATGATATTTTTAAATTATATGATTACGAAAAATCCAAAACAATGGAGTTGTTAGAGAAGAATTATGGTAGAGTTGCAATTACTACGGATATGTGGACATCTAACCAAAATAGAGGATTCATGGCTATTACGGCACATTTCATTGATGATGGTTGGATACTTCAAAGTCGAATTATAAGGTACTTTATAAGTTTATATATTAAATTTCATATTTATTGGATTGTTTTATGTATTTAGTTTATTATAACAATTTGTTATTATTATTTTTTGTAGGTTTGTATATGTGCCTTGTCCACATACTTCTGAGGTTCTTTGCAATGTTTTTATGGATTGCATATTGGATTGGAATATAGATGGTAAGCTTTCTACTTTGACCTTAGACAACTGTAGCACAAATGATGCTTTGGTCAATTTTCTTTTGGATAAGCTTCCTAATTCTTCATTTTTGTTAAAAGGTCAATTTTTTCATATGCGGTGTGGTGCACATATATTGAATTTGATTGTGAAAGATGGTTTGGAAATAATTTGTGGAAGTATTGAAAAAATTCGTGAAAGTGTTTATTTTTGGACATCAACACCAAAAAGAGAGGAAAAATTCTTAGAATGTGTTCGTCAATTGAAAATTTCTTGTGATAAGAAGTTGGTTCTTGATTGTAAAACTAGGTGGAATTCTACATATTTGATGCTTGCTACTGCTTTGAAATATAGGACTGTTTTTCCTCGTTTGAAACAACGAGAGTCACTATATAAATGTTTGCCTAGTGATCAAGATTGAGATTTAGCCAAAGAGGTTTGTGAAAGGCTAGAGTTGTTTTATGAAGTGATTGAAATATTTTCAGGAACAAAGTATCCTACAGCTAATCTTTTTTTCCCACACATTTGTGAGATTAGGATGTCAATTTGTGATTGGCTAACATCTTCTTGTGAGGAAATTAGATTGATGACCGCGGGTATGATATCTAAATTTGAAAAATATTGGAGTGAAACACATGGAATAATGGCTGTAGCAACTCTTTTAGATCCAAGGTATAAAATGAAAGTGATAGAATATTATTTTCCTTTGATTTATAGGGATGAAGGTGTGCATAAGATAGCCATTATACGTCAAATTTGCTATGATTTAGTGAAGGAGTATCAATCAAAACGCAATTTGAGTGCAAATGTTCCAAATGTTTTATCTTCTCAATCCAATATGACTCCATCTGGAAAAAAAGATCGTTTGGCAAAATTTGATTTGTTTGTTTCTAGCACTACTAATCTTGATTATGTAAAATCTGAACTTGATCGTTACTTGGAGGAGCCGGTTTTGCCTAGATCTAATGACTTTGACATATTGGCATGGTGGAAAGTAAATGCAATGAAGTATCCTACTTTGCATAATATTGCAAGAGATATTTTAGCCATTCCAGTATCAACTGTTGCATCTGAATCTGCATTCAGTACCAGTGGAAGATTTGTGAGTCCACATCGAAGTAGACTTCATCCTAAAACTTTAGAAGCTTTGATGTGTGCACAAGATTGGTTATGGGCTGAAATTAATGGTATGAAAAATTAAATTTTATATTTTTTTGTGTTAAATAATTTTTGTATTTATTGTTAACTAATTAATCTCATTTTTGTTAGCTTTATCTTCTTCACCGTATGTTGGAGCTTGTTCTTCTACTATGAGTGACATAGAAATTGATGAGGAGGTAAATTGAATTTATTTATTACAAAAAATGTTTATATAAAATTGTTTAAAATTTTTTGATATTATTTAATATTTTTGTCTATTTTTGTAGCAATCAACTCTTACAGAACATTCTTTCATGGAGACTTAAGGAAATGAGAAGTAAAACTTTATTATGTGTGCATGTGTATTTTTATAAATTTTATGTTTATGTATTTGGATTATATTATATTGTATTTTTTGAGAATGTATGTTATTAAAATTATAAATTTGAACTTTGATATCTTTTATTGTATTTTTATTATATTTTTGGTCATTTTATTTATATTTTGCTTATAGAAGAAATTTTTTTAATATAAATTTATCAAAAGAAATTATATCAATTATATGAAAAAAAAACAAATGGGGAAACCGTCCCCGCACCGCCACCGATTGGGGAATCCCCGTCCCCGCCCCGCTTCTAAAAAAAAGGGGAAAATTGCGGGGATGAGATGAAAAATCCCATACGGGGATGGGAACGGAATTTTAAAAACCGATCCCGCCTCGTCCCGTTGACATCCCTACCCAAAATAGACAATATCCATATGCAGGTGGTCTGCATTGTTACATGTATAGTGGCAAGGTACCTATTTTATTGGACAATGATCCATTTTTCGAATTCTTCACATGTAGAGCATTGGGGCCTATTGCTTATTTTTTTCTTTAAAACACCTTACCTTGAATTGATGGTCAATTTCTTCCCAAAAGAAATATATGGTAGAATATGTGTTCCACGGAATTCCTATACTAGTAAAAAGAAATCCCCACCCCATGCACTTATATCTCCATATGATTACTAGCTTTGTTATTATGATTCAAATTATTGTTTGAATAATAATAATTTTATTATTAGCTATACATGCTTCCTTGTAGTTTATACACATTAGAACGGACAGAAAGATTAAAAAACAAAGGTAATATTTCCCATGTCCCATAAAGTGCAAACAATAATAATCCCAGATCCATCATCCCCCATGAACCTAACGCTTCCCTACTAATGAGTCAGATGAGCCGGTATAGAATTTTACAATATCTCTTGTTTTATTCTAAATTGCTTCAGTACGTCACCAATGCATTTAGGTGGATTTAATTTGTAGAGATGTATATGTTGTACGTACACGGAAAAAAAAAAAAAAAAGAAAGAACAAAGTACGAGTTCAAAATGAATAAATTTTTTTTGATAAAGTCAATATGAATAAAATGATATAGAATGTTGTCATTCTTCGGAAGGTTGGGATATTTTGGATGATGATGGCGATGAAAATTTTGTATATATACTTACATAATTTTTTTCTGGTTATATTTTAGCCAAAAAAAAAAAATTTCTGGTTATAATATTCATACACATTATATGTATACGATCCAGCAAATTTAACAGTTACAAAAGTATGCAAATCCTAAAGCCATGGGGCATCTCTGTCCCCTTGCTTCATTGCACGACAGCGACGTAATATTCCCCCTGCACTGCACTTCATTTTCATTAACCGCGTACGGTACCAATAATTCATTTAGATTTTTTTTTTCCCTGCCAATTCATTCATACTCTGATATGTTACAAATTGCCTTCATTTTGGCTCAAGCTCCCATTTTCCTTTCCCTATTCATTTCCTAATTTCTAATTTCCATCTCATTTTATTCAAATTGTCAGAATGCAAATGCCAATTAATGTTTGTCATTCAAATTCTCAAATTCCATTATGGTACCACGATGGTAAATATAATAAGGGAAATTTTAATTGTAATATTAAATAAATTATATACAATTCTATTATAAATTTATATTTTCTTTCTTGTTTAAAATTTTTAATAATATTTACTAATTAAACATATTTGTGAATAGAAGTATAAAATTAAATATTTTAAATTATATTAGAAATATATGATTAAATATATTTAAAAATATGCAGTCAAATATTTTCAAATATGAATATATTAAATATTTTTAAAATTATGCGACTGAACATTTTAAATACATTAAAAAATATAAGACTAAATATCTTTAAATATAAACATTTTAAATATGTTCAGAAATATACGATTAAATATCTTAAATTTATTTAAAAGTATACAATTGTAGAAACGTTCATAATTTTAACCCCAACACTCCAATAAATATATTTTTTCATTGTCCAAACATGTTCTCATAGAAAAGAAAATTTTGTTAAATTTTAATAACTATTAATTTCATTTAGAAGCATCGTGAACAATTTTTGCGGAATAGCATTTGATTTGTAAATGATTTGTGAAAAATAAATATAAGTTTTTTTTTTTTTGGTTTATTAAGATTATATGAATTGTAGATGTTTTAAGTATTAGAAATATATAAAGTTATTTTATATTTTTTATATATTTAAATGGTAGTGTGAAAATAACTTTTCATATAATAATTTATTATTATTGTTATTATGTGAATATAATAATTCTTGCTTCTCACTTTCTTTAAACTCACATTTTATGCATTTATCAGGAAATTTTAATCAAATCTCAACTTTGCTTTTACTAATTTGCAAATTTGTCCAATTACATGCATATATATATATATATATTTCTCCACTTAATCTCATAAAAAATAATACATGGCTTATCAAAACGTCTTGATAAATTTTTTATTAATACCTTATTTAACAGTTTTTGAATCTCTTCAGAAGTTGAAATTTAAAAACTCATTTAAAATTGATATGAGTTTTTATAAAATTCATTTTGCCCTCTAAAATTTTTGTATTTTATTATATTTATATAAAATTTCAAATACATTTTTAAATATAATCCTTGAAAGATCCAAACGTAATAAATAAGGTCCCAATGGAAAATTGATTAAGTTGCTTTGACGGGAAACTAATTGTATGTAAATATATTTTTAATCTCATTATTTTGATTATTACACTTATTTGAATTTAGGAACTCATACATGGAATGCGAACATTGCCATTAGATTGTCCTCACAAGAATATAATTTTTTTATTGAAATATAGAAATTTGAACTTTAAGGCCCCGTTTGAGATTGATTTTGGAGCTTCAAACTAATTATCGAATAATTTAAAGCTATTTAAGTGCTTGATAAAATTAATATATGTATATAGAAAGAGTTGATATTCTTGGTATCTGTTGTTGAAAATCAGCAATAAACTAGTTTTCAATATTCTGATTTTAGTTTATCTAATTGTTTATAATTAAAATGTCAATTTTAACCCTCATTAAAAAATTAATATCATTCTTGTTCTAGATTTATTAATATTCTTCTAAATGACGTTATAAATCTTTTTTATTAGATCTGCCAATGCAAATAGATTCATATTAAAAAATAATCTTCCATTTTTTTCCCCTTTATGAGCCATTGAGAGTAGGGGTGGGCAAAATCCAATCCAACCCGTTTAACCCGTCCAATCCAATCCATTTTTAACGGTTTGGATTGGATTTTTACATCAATTGGATTGGATTGGGTTCAAAATATTATAAATTGTATGGATTGGATTGGTTATGGATTAGAAATATAAATCCAATCCAATCCAAATAATATATTATATAACTAAAAAATTATATATTTTTTATTTTTTTCATTTTTATATATTAATTTTAGAATTTTTTTTCATTTTTATATAGTAATTTTTAATTTTTTTCCCATTTTTATATATTGATTTTTAATATATATATATATATATAATTTTTTTTTCTTTTGCATCCCCATATCTCAAATCTCAAATCAAATTGTAAGTTGTAACCTTAAACTAAACATTTACCTTTGTTGCCGCCCACTACCAGTCCATCACCATCACCATAATATATATATATATATATATATTTTTACATCCCCATCATATATATATATATATACATATATTGTATCCAATTGTTACTTATATATATATATATATATATAAATGTTTAAATATAATTTATTGCTAATTTTATTGTTTTGACCTTTGTAGACCTTACAGAATCAACTAAAATTAGTGAACCTGTCAACGATGATTGATTTATGATTTACCAAAGTTTTAAGGTTAAAAAAAAAAAAGAATTATGCATTGATTCTTGAGTGAATGAATTTAGACGAATGTATTATTTTACATTATTTGTTTTAACAATTTTAATTTGATTTTATAGGAGTAAGATGATGACATTAATATTTATTATTTAATAAGTGCATGATGTGTATCATTTGCTACATTTTCTTCTTTATTTTTCATTGAAAACTATGTTGTATTATTCTAATTGTATTTTATGTTTGGATAATTATAATTTATTATTTATATTTTATATTTAAAAAAATTTTTATTTGTATTATATATTTATAAATTAGTAAGTTTCAAACCGATCAACCAATCCAAACCAAACCGATCATAAATGGTTTGGTTTGGTTTGGATTTAATGCCTCAATGGTTTGGTTTGGATTGTAAAATAAAAAAACCGATATGTATGGATTGGATTGTATTTCGGTCCAAAACCGAACCAATCCAATCCATGCCCACCCCTAATTGAGAGATCGAAACTTCAAAAGCGATAGGCATAATTAAAATTTTTTATTCTTTATTTTTTTCATGTACTGTATATACATATTTGGATCAACATTTGAAAAAAAATTATGTTAAATATTTAATAATATATGTTAATATATTTATGTAATAATAAAAAAATAATAATACAAGTAAAAAAATGATAATAAATAATATATCTGTTAGTCCTTAACTGCAATAATAATTAAACACCATTATTTTTTAAATATTAATTTTGAATCATATAATAATTATAAAATAATAATTTATAAGCACACAACTGATTCTTTCCCTAATATAATTAAAGTTGATTTTCTTAAAAAGCTAGAGGAATACCAAATTAAACTTTACTAGTATGTAAACAAATTAAAAACCTCCTAGCCTCCAAATTAAACCACCAAATCCTCCCTCTAAAGTAAAGAGCTGGTCAAAATAATGCTAAAATCGTAAGGTGAAAGCTTAAACATATATTTGGATACGGAATGGAAGCCTCCAGGAAATGAGAATCATGTGAATATTTATGAGAAAATAGAAATAAAATGAATTAGGAAGGTGGGGGGTTTTATATTTAAGTCGAAAAAATTTCCAATTGTCAGTTGGACAATTTTTGCATAATTTGTTGTCTGAAGATTGAAACTAATGATTGATTAGAATTATACAGTGTCGGTTATACATCACATGGGATGTCTCATTCACTTGCATTGTTATGTTAAAATTATTCATTAAATAAAAAGCTGATTTGGTAATGATGGTAAATTTCTTCCAATATAAAGTACCCTACTTCTCTACCTACAACACTTTAGGGCTTAATTACATATTAGGAAACATCTAGGGTGGTGGCATTCGAAAATTCCTTATGAAAATGCATCAACCAATCCATGTGGGTTCTTTTTTTTTATTTTTTTATTTTTATTTTCTTATCATAACCAGTCCAAGTGGTTGAACAGGATGATTTATTAACTAACTTTAATTAACACATTATTTTTGTTTTTAATGCTGATGGTAACACGGCATCATATAGTATTCATTTATTATTATTTTATGTTTTATATCTATATATATATATATTAGTTTGGATATGTGATTCATTATTATTGACAATTACTTTTCTAACATTAAACAGATTAAGTTCTTTTTTTTTTTTTTTTTTTTGTTTTTTCTTTCCTCTTTATATATATAATACAAACTGGTGCATAAATAAACTTAAATAACAGGTTGAGTTTGCATTATTATTTTGTCAGGGTTAAAAATTTGCTTGCAAGGCCTAGGGTTACAGGGCATATCCCATTGTACCTTTTTTTTCAATATGCTTTGTTGTACGTACCCCAATAGATGGTTGCATTGGGGGGGGGGGTGTTGGGTTGGTTTATTTGTTCAGACAAATGGATAAGGCATTTTGTGTGAGTGGATCGATGTTCCAATTCCCTTTACGGTATGCTCAATGATTTATGGTTCAAGTTTTAGTCCCAACATTGTGTCAAGATTTTTAGGTGACTCGAAACACTCCATTTGGTAGGAAGATAATATTGTGTATAAGAGAAATATTAATATCCATTATTACAATCTGTAAAATTTAGAGTTTGTACACCTTAGGACTTTGTAAGATTTTTGCTTTAGATCCAGATCCGCCCAGGTTGTGTAGGATCTTCATTCCTAATTAATTTGGGGGCGTTGATTCACTTGGAAGCAAGGTTTCCTCACTCCATTATCATAAGGCCCTTTTACCCTGTAAAATTGTTATAGTCTGGGAAGCAGATCTCAGGCTCAGCATAGGGTCCACAATGCAAGAATCTAGCCATATGGTTTTAAAGTGGCATGATTATATGTATGGCTCTGAATTCTGATAAAGCATAAACATTACAAAATGATACCGATAAGTCTTCCATTCTACATTCTACAAGCTACCAGATCAGAGTAATTTAGCCACATATATAATTACCATTCAGTCATTATTTTCACGACTATTGTTGTTGCTATAGTATAGTTATCATCAATTATACCACCATTATTGGACCATTGATTTTTGGCTTAATTTTCTAGTTTACTGCTTCAAGTCATCAGATTCACATTATATATTTCACTCCTAATGTAAAAATTTTCCAAGATGGAAAGAAAACCAAAACCAAGCTTAGCTCTCTTTGTATTTTTCACCTGATCACCTTTTTCCAAAATAAAGACTACAGTACCGGCTAGAAGCATTATTCTTTTCTTCCTCTGTACCCTTTTCTTTATTTGGAACACCCAAATGATCCAGTTAGCTTGGTTTAACAAGCTCATTTGCAGCCCGAGGGTGCTGCATGCCTTATTGACGCATGAATTTCCATCATAATTAAAAAGAAAAAAGTTAAAAAAAAAAAGAAAAAAGAAAAAAGAGAAAAAGTTGAGGTCTTTACAGTGTGATTGGTTTAAGGAAGAACAAATTGTAGCCAGTTTGTCTTGAGAGGGAATAAGTATATTAAAATATGAATTATATTAATTAAAAGCAGTGATGTTTAGAAAAGGTCATGTGTGGACTTGTAAGTATAAGAAGTTTTGTATTTTTGATTAATTGGTTACAACACCAACTAGACCCTAACTAATTTCAACCTCAAAAGGTTCTCAAAATTAGTCTGTCTTACCTCAAAAGGCCCCCACTTTGTGATATAAACAGTCCACATTATTAATTCCTTAGTGTTCTCATGACCAAAAGAATTGAGAGAGAGAGAGAGATTCCCCATTCTGCAGGCTCCAGCTAAAAAGAAAATATCAATAATTGGTGTTTTACTTGCGGTGTTACCTTACTTATCCACCACTCCAGCTAAAGTCTCCTGTTTTTTTGTTTTTTTTGGTTTTTTTTTTTTTTTTTGGGGGGGGGGGGGGGGGTGTGGGGTGTGGTGGGGGAGAAGAAGTGAGGAACAACATGAGAAGGCATATGGATAGATATATCTCCAAAGTATGATCAACCATGAAAGTGGAAATAGGGAAGTTCCAACTTCCAAGTGAAAAAGCATGGTGGCAATCAGCACAATATCCCACCCAAAGAATCCCCAATTTTAATCGCCACCATGATTCTCTCCCTCTTTTTTTTTTAATAATACATAAATAATCAAAATCATCATTTATATATATATATATATATATATGTGGAAATTCTATAGTGAGGACGGTCCGTATGAGGATTGCAGTATTAGTGACGGTTTTTCATAATATTAACGACGGTCTTTTAGAAAATCATTATCAATACTATGAAAAACTGTCACCAATATTGTGGTCCGCATGAGTACAGTCCTCACCATAAACGGACTGTATATATATATATATATATATATATATATATATATATATATGTATATATATATATATATATATGAAATGGCCAAGTAATAAGCGTGTGTATTTGTCACATATATGCACACTTATTGGCAAGGCTCGTGGTCATAATCATGGGCAAAAAGCAATGCCCCTCCTCACAAGTCACAAGACCTTGTATGGCAGACTCCAACCTTCCCATGTTACATGTTGTCCCCACCTTCCCTCCCTTTTATAAATACACCCTCCTTCCCTCTCCCCATTCCTTGACTCCCACCCCTCCCTCAGCTTCCCTCCCCAGGTCCCTTCTTCTGTCTGATCTTCTATACTATTTATTAATACTATCCTCTTCATCGCCCAAACAAACTCTATAATTATATATATATATATATATATATTATCTCTTCCAATTAACATTTCTGTTTATTGTTATTCTTATCAAACACATACATATATATATAAATGTGCAGCTCTGAGGCCAAGGTGACCGTGGGAGTTTCCGTCACTCCCGCGGTGGCCAGGATAAATGGTCGACCGGTCTTGCAGCCCACTTGTAACCGAGTTCCGAGCCTAGATAGGAGGAACACCATTAAGAAGAAAGCTCCTCAGGCCATTACTCCACCACCACCGCAACCTCTTCCACAATTGACTACACCTCCAATCTCTCCAAAGTCAAAGTCCCCAAGGCCACCCGCTATAAAGAGAGGGAATGACCCCAATGCCTTGAATTCAAGTTCTGAGAAGGTTGTGACCCCAGGAGGCGCCACTAGTAGAGCTAAGTTGCTGGAAAGGAAGAAGTCCAAAAGCTTTAAGGGTATTATCAGTGTTGGTGATCATCATGGTGATGGTGGTGATATCAATGGAGGTTTTGGTCGTTGTGGAATTTCTTCTTCTTCTTCTTCTTCTATTGAGGCGTCATTGAGTTATTCGTCTTCTTTGATCACTGAGGCACCTGGAAGCATTGCTGCTGTGAGAAGGGAGCAGATGGCACTTCAACATGCCCAAAGAAAGATGAGAATTGCTCATTATGGAAGATCAAAGTCTGCTAAGTTTGAAAAGGTTGTTCCACTTGATTCTTCCACTAGTACATTTTCTAACAAGACAGCCGAGGAAGAGAAAAGGTGCAGTTTCATCACTCCCAATTCAGGTATATATTTCATATCTACTTAAAATTATGTTTCTAATCTAATTAATTTTAGTATTATTTAATTTATTAGTCACTGCAATTAATATTATTATTATTATTATATATAAATGTGGTATGGACACGAAAATGAATGTCACTCTCTTTCTAATGTGTCCAGATCCCATCTATGTTGCTTATCATGATGAAGAATGGGGAGTTCCTGTCCATGATGACAAGTAATTATTTTAATTCTCTATATTTCTCTCCCTCTCTCTCATATGTGACTCAGTGTAACTAGCTAGTTTTGCTGATATATATATATATATATATATTGATTTGTTTTTTCTTCGTAATTTTGTGAAAAATAGGATGTTGTTTGAACTGCTTGTTCTAAGTGGAGCTCAAGTTGGCTGTGAGTGGACTTCCATCCTCAAGAAACGTCAAGAATTCAGGTGGGTTTCTCGCTATAATTAAGTTGTAATTAATATATATATATATATGGTTCTGATAATTAGAGAGATATGCATATAGTTAACTAATGTGCATGAGCTTCTCCTTTTTCCTCCATCAGGGATGCATTTTCAGGGTTTGATGCAGAAACTGTATCCAACTTCACTGACAAACAGATGATGTCAATTAGTTCACGATATGGCATTGACATTAGCCGGATTCGAGGAATTGTTGACAACTCTATCAGAATTCTGGAGGTAAACTTTGCCTTAAAATCCCCAAGGTTTTGTCCCCTATACAAATATCCATCCTTTTTTTTTTTATTTTTAATTTTTATATGCATTCCTCAACTTGTTTTTGCGTTAAAGATAATAATTTTCCTCATCCACCCAAAACAACACTAGTCTGAGAAAATAATATAAAAAATAAAAATATATATTGACTCGATTGTGAACAAGTTAAGCAATTAATCTTTGCGCAAGTGAGTTCCAAGCTGTTATGATTTTAACACCTGACCACAGTGGCCCCCACCTGGGATGTTTATCACATGTCTTTGGATACTTTGCTTGCATTTCTCATCCATATACATATATTTTCAGGAATGTTCGATTAATATGTATAACAATCTTTTTCTGGTAAATATATGTATAAAAATCTTGGTAATAACATATGAAGTTGTAAATACCAACAGGTGAAGGGGGAATTTGGGTCATTTGAGAAATACATATGGGGTTTTGTGAATCACAAGGCAATCTCCACCCACTACAAAACAGGGCAGAGAATCCCCGTGAAGACCTCAAAGTCAGAAAGCATAAGCAAAGACATGGTCCGGAGGGGGTTTAGGTTCGTTGGTCCAACCGTGGTCCATTCATTCATGCAAGCCGCAGGACTCACCAATGACCACTTGGTCACCTGCCGCAGGCACCTCCAATGCACCTTGTTAGCAGCTCGCCGTCCCATTTCTTCTACTGCAGAGCCAGAACCGACCCTATAGCCGTACAAACACACACACATATATCTATATATATATATATATATTTATATATAATATCAATTTGACGTCTCCAAATTATGAGAAAAGAAGAACATGTATAACCAATCCCCAAATCCCATGATAATATTGAATTAAAAGCTAACGTGATTGGTTTGTGTATAATATAGATAGATAGAAGGAAAAAGGTTGTGACTTGGTGAGATTTTTAATGATTAGTGAGTGTGTGAGATTTGGTTATTAGAGAGAAGAATATGAACCAAAAAAAAAAAAAAGGTAAAGAAAGGGTTGTAGGGGAGACAGAGAGCATGTGCAAATGGGAGGCAGAGGCATGTGTGGCTGTCAGTTTGCTTTATCATTTCCATTTCCATGTGATTCCTCCCAAACTCATTTTGCATTATTTTATTTCCTTTTAACGGCTTGTGTGTGTGTGTGTGTGTGTGTGTCTGTGTGAGCAGAAAGAGAGATAGGACCATATATGCCATATCCTTATTCTCTTTTCTATTTGGCTTTTGCTTATTGAGTTTGGTGTTAATGTAATCTTCTAACCCCCTTTGTGGCATTGGGGTGGGAATATTTATATGTAGCCCCAGTTGATGATGTATCTTGGATTTACATGGATTTTTCTTTTTTGAGTGCTTGTTTTTAATTATATTATACGATATTTGTAATGTGCTGCTCTCTAGTCTCTACCGTTTGCTTAGGCATTACATATTTGATTTTTTTTTTCCCGAAGATCGTGAATGAGGTTGGAATATTTATAAATATCTTCTCCATGTGCCCACTTTCATTTTAGCAAACACCTTTTCCATCGTCTCTAACTACTATGTTTTGTATCTTTTGGATGGCAAATGACAATGTCTTGTTATTCTTCAACCAAAAGAGAAACAACAGGACTAAATCGACTTTTTGCTCATGTGCTAGAAAAAAGGATTGGAATATATATTCCGCTAAACCCCCACGTTGGATCCAACCTTGCCTACCAAATCTGCCAAATGGCCAATTATAATAAATGAGAGGCTTCAAATTTTAGAAGACTATAAGATTAATGTTTGAATATAATTTCACCTATTCTATTTTAACAATATAAAAAGTTTATCGGCAAGGAACATTCTTTGATTCCAGTTGTATTTTAAGAAAATATTTGCTTTATTTTGTTAATGTTATAGTTTAAACATTTTATGAGATGTTTCCTTACCTATAAATCATTTCTAATTTTTAAGAAAGTGATTTGACAAGACTTGTAGCAATCATAAACAATATTGGAACCACAATGTTGCCATAGTAGGGTGTGCATACTTAACTGATGGTGTGCCCTATCCCTAGCAACCATTAATATTATATATATATATATATATATATATTCCTCTACTAAAACAACAACACCTATAAAAACGGATATATGAAAGTAAACATTTTAATTTGGTAATTTGTATTGAGGAAGATAAAAAGCTTAATTAATTTCCGGCATCACAACCCATAAAAGTTGAGTTACAGAGATTTTTATTTTTCCCCCTCTTTTGGTAGTGGGGCGGACCAGTCACAGACATATTTTGATTTATGTTATTGTTTACTTTTTTTTAAGAATTATTTATGGCATTATTTTTCTTATTTATTAGAGAAAAAGGAAAATAAAAAGAAAGTGTAGAAGGTTCTAAGACCATATTTCCAGCTTCTCCCAGAGACTTCTCCACCATTGAATTCCACCCTTTAATTAATTACCTAAAACATTTCCTTGTCCACCTCATCAACCAAATATTCGGACCAGAAATTTCAAGAAGCTGCTTTTACCTTCTTTTTCATCTAGTATAAATAATATCCAAATCTATCCCACAGCAATCTGACCCAGCAGTCAACTTGAACAAATTAAAGCTAAGCAAACCATATACGCCCTTGAAATTATAGCTAGTGTCTCAACTGTCTGTCTTAAAAGTCTCAAACAACATACCAATATGTCGTTTTTGTTGTCCCAAGGCAAGGTTTTGGACCCATACTTCAATGGTTTCTTCGCCAACGACTTGGAGTTGGAGTTGGAGTCGTCGTCATCAGGGAACAGGAACACCAACATGGACTGGAAAGAAACCTCCCATGCCCACATCTTCCTTATGGATCTTCCTGGTCTTACAAAAGAGGACGTCAAACTTGAGCTCCATCAAGGCAGACTTGTCCATGTGACTGCACACAGAAAAGAGGAGGAGAATAAGGGCGACAAGTGGCACTGCAGGGAGAGGACAGGTGGCACTTTCAAGAGGCAGTTCCGGTTGCCTGAAAATGCAAAGGTGGATGAAATCAAGGCTGAAATGCATGATGGAGTACTGGTGATCCGTGTGCCCAAGGATAACACCACCTCCAAATTTAAGCACTGCAACAAGAAGGTTCATATCTCTGCCACTGATGGGGATGATCAACAACAGCAACATGCTTCCAAAGGATTTGGTCGTTTTGTTTGCTGCAAAGTTTGATTAGACATGCCAATCAAGCGGCATTGATAATATTATAAATCGATTTTTCATCTATTATACATTCATTTGCCTTAAATATTGGTTTGAAACTATGTATATACATATATCAAGTGTAATAAGTTATTGTATTGATCATGTGGATTACTGGCTGTGTGTATCTATGTACAAATGAGATATAATTAATTAATATATGTATGCTTGAATTTAATTTGCCTTTATCCACTTTTTTTTTTTTCCATGTTCATTTATACAATTGATACGCTTGAATTGATCAAATTAATATATATGCATTTGTAAGCAAGAAACTATATATATTAGTTGTGGAAGGGTGCTGTTATGCATGTATATTCAAGATTGAACAAATAGTGTACCTTGGATATGAAATTATAGAAGCTTTTCTGATCACCAGCATCTAATAAAACAACGTGTAGTGTAGTACATATGTATATATGGAATTCATTAAGAGGTATATTTGACATTTGATCAATTAACAAAATGACAATTAATATGGAATCAATGAAAGTTATACATACATGTATTTATTTATATATATATATATATATATTTACACACATATATATGGTTTATCTTTTTGCAACACGCTTACTTGCACAATTATATCTCTGTTATTTTAATGAACAAGTGGACGTCTTATATGTATATACACATGTATATATATATATATATATATATGGATACATATATTTGAGGGTGTTTTAGCACCACTTCTGAATCTGAAGAAGCTCTTCAAACTTTCGCGTGGCATTGTTATAATATATTGTGAACCAGATAATAATTACAGTAGTTGTAGGTCGGTATGATTAAAAGTGATATATAACCAATCAAAATTGGGACAGATAGTTTTTGCTGGAGTCCTGGGTTCCAAGTGTTGGGAAAATATCATTGATGAATATATGTAAATATATGTGGATAATTTAATACAAAATAAATAAAAATAAATACAAAATCAATAAAGCATTTTAGAATCTGTAGATCTTTGAAATTGATCTACTTTCTACAAAGGTTGACCGAGATCTGTGTGATACCACAGTATCTTTAAGATGTTTTACGTCCACCGGTACAAGAGTTTTGTAGCGAACGTCTTCCAGGATACAACGGCTGTAAAAAACTTTCAGATACAGCACTTCTGAAGCTTTTCTCTTCGAACTTTCTGTGTATTTTCACTTTACCACTGTTTCTTTTCTTTTCTTTTCCCTTTCTATATTTCTCTCCAAAAATAAAATTTAAAAAAGAACATTCCAGTTTTTACAACCTTCAAACTCTCATTAGGAGTTATTCTCCCGTAAAACTCTCTCCCACTATATCAAAAAGATTATTTTATTTAAATAAATAAATAAAATATTATATCAAAACTCAACAACTAAAACCCAAATCATTCACACTAGTGGGCCTAGGCCCAACTCCAACAATTTCTCTCCAAAAATAAAATTGAAAAAAAGAACATTCCAGTTTTTGCAACCTTCAAACTCTTATTAGAAGTTATTCTCCCGTAAAACTCTCTCCCACTATATCAAAAAAATTATTTTATTTAAATAAATAAATAAAATATTATATCAAAACTCAACAACCAAAACCCAAATCATTCACACTAGTGGGCCTAGGCCCAACTCTAACACCAAGTTCGTTCTTCACCAAATAAAAAGGGAATTATGAATAAATCTTCGGCCGGACCGTCCCTGAGATATACCATATATGTATATATATATATATATATATATTGAATATATATATATATATTGATCGACGAGTGTTACCCAAAAAGAAAAAAAAAATTAAAAAAATAAAAGGAACTAATTTGATATGAGAGAGGCAGAGTTGGCAGCTAAAATCCTACATGTTTGCATGTCATGATCATATATGTGCCTGATGTGGGAATGAGTGCTTGTCACGTATTTTGTTCTATACATATATATGATATATATATATATATATATACACACACACCTGTATATATCACCTGCTAATGGTACTCATTAAGAAGATCATCAGAAACCGCATATATCTATATATATATATATTACATAAAAGTTTCTCTTGCAGTTGTGGGTTTATTATAAGTACAGTACTGTGTTAGCAAGTAGATGATGAAGAAGTTGTATTTGACAGTCCTTTTTGTGTTTGTATTTATTGTGGAGGTGATGGTGGTGGTATCAGTTGGAGGCATTCAACCTGTTAATAGAGTGCCAAAAATTCTGCCAAATCCAGTGGATCTCCTGTCTTTCACTCACTACCTTACGACATGCCCAGACGCTGAGGCCATCATCCAGAGAAAAGTCAGTGCCTGGATTCAGAAGGACTACACCTTGGCTGCTAGCATTATTCGCTTGCACTTCCATGACTGTGCTGTCAGGGTATACATGCATGTATCTTTTAATATTATATATATATATATATATATCAATAAGTGAGCTCCCTAGCTTTCATTTTCTATGCAATATATGGCATGCAATGCCATTTAAAATTCCAGTTATAATATGACATTGCATACAATGCAGGGCTGTGACGCATCGGTATTGCTAAACCATAGAGGGAGTGAAAGGAGAGCCTTTGCTAGCAGGACATTAAGAGGTTTTCATATAATAGACGATATCAAGGCAGAGCTTGAAACAATATGTCCCAGAACCGTGTCGTGTGCTGACATTCTTACTGCTGCAGCCAGAGATGCCACTGTCCAGCTGAATGGTCCATTTTGGCAAGTCCCACTTGGCCGCAGAGATGGAAGAATCTCCATTTCCAAAGAAGCAGGCATGGTTCCTCAGGGTCATGAAAACGTCACCGCTTTGATTGAATTCTTCCAAGCACGCGGCTTGAACATTCTTGATCTGGTTATCCTCTCTGGCTCACACACCATTGGTAGAAGTTCTTGCTATTCCTTCAAGCACAGGCTCTCCAACTTTAATGGAACCAGAAAACCCGATCCTTCGCTGGACGCCAATTATTTGAACATCTTGAAGAAGAAATATTGCAAGAGGAACTTGGACTTGGTTGATCTTGATGTTACAACTCCTAGGGTCTTTGATACGGCGTATTACACAAATCTGAAGAAGAAAAAGGGGTTGTTGTCTACGGATCAGTTGCTGTATTCGGATGGAAGAACTGCTCCATTCGTTGATGCATTGGCATCACAGCCTTCGCTGTTTGAGAACCAGTTTGCAGTGTCCATGGTCAAGCTTGGAAATGTTCAAGTTCTTACTAGGCCCCATGAAGGAGAAATCCGCGTCAATTGCAATTTTGTCAACTACTAATTTCATTATCCTTGGCTTATAATTGCCTGCCTATATGTTAACATATTAATAATGTTCTATATAGATTCCATATTTATGTGTCTTCCTTTCTGTCACTAAATTTGTACTCGAATAAGTTGCATATTATATTGCTTTTGCTTTTGTGAAGGAGAAATATATATATATATATATATATATTGTAATGACAAATTATTATGAAATGATGACAAAGTTTATATTTTTCAAATGCATGCTTGCTTTCATATATTTGTATAAATATGCAGATTAGTTTTTCACAGGTTTGAAATTATACAAAGGGGGTTGCGGATCAATTGAAGAAAGCCATGAATTGCAGAAGAAAGTGATATATATATATATATATATATGGATATATGATGTCTGTCGGTAAAAGTATATACGTGTAAAAATTTGAATTGTGTTGATCCTTGAAACGAAAAATTGGTAGCTAGTAAAGTAGAATTAAAGAAAATGAAACGAAGGTGGGATAAGAGTATAAATTTGTGTTTCCTTCCCTAAGTATTATAATTTAAAGGCCTCACACAGTTTCTCTATTAAAGGTTAAAGTGCTTTTGTATATATATTTCTTTATGTATTATAGGATTCTAATAATTAAACATGCTTCTCTGAATATTTTTTTTGTAGAAAATTAAATTAAAAAATGTTGAACAAATTCGAACGGTTGATAAAAAGTCCAAAATGTTTGCACAATAAAATAATTAAAAATTTTGCTGACGTAAACAAAGAAGAAGACTATTGTGATTGGGTCTTTACTCTTTGGAAGTTGATGAGCTTGCCTGCCTGCTTGTCCCTTGTACTGTATCCCTCCCACTCCCGCACCCACACCCGCTCTTCTTTTCATTCTCTTTTCTCACCGTGCCTCATTCAAAGTCTATATTCCTAGGGATGGCAATTTGTCCCGTACGGCCTAATACCTGCGGTGCACCGTCCCTAATGAGGTGGTTTTTCTCCGAAAATTTGGAAATACGAGGCGGCTTAGGGCAAATGCCTAAAAACCGAGTTGGGAACGGGGAATAATAACCCCGTCCTGAATCCACCCTGATATATATATATATATATATTTATTTATTATCTTTTTTTACAAAATTTCATTTATGTAAAATCATTTCTTCTTTTCTTTTCATTTATTTTTTTTAAATATGTATTTTATTATAATTATAAATTTATTTCTTGATGTATTTTATTATATTTTTATTGCATTGTAGTTATTTTTTTTATATTTTAGTCATAAAATAATTTTTTTATATAAATTTATAAAAAAAAATCAATTAAAAAATAAAATGAAAAAAACCGTCATACCCCGTCTCCGCCCCGCTAAATCCCCGATTCCGCCCCGCACATAAAAAAACGGAAAAAATCGCAAAGATAGAATGTAAAATTCCCCATAAAAACGGGGATGGGATTTTAAAAACCGGTTCCACCCCGCTTCGTTGACATCCCTATATATTCCATCTAGAGGTTTCTCTACACTTACATGTACTAAACGCCAATTCGACACCCTATAATAATAATAATAATAATAATAATAATAATAATAATGGTTGGACGTTTTAAACATAATTAAGAATTGTGAAATAATCGAAAGGATTTGGAGAATTTCCATTTTCTTTTAAAAATAAGCTTATCAAATCATATAAATTAAAGATAAAAACTTTGGGATTGGGGTTAGATGGTTTGGGTTGAAAAATAATAATAATACTAATATGAAACAAACCAATTAACCAAGAAGAGCCAGTGAGGGGGGGGGGGCTAACAAGTGGTAATAAGGAATCAGTTTCCTTAATTTATTATAAAAATTGCAAATATAAAGCAAAATTAGGGAGGGCGCTATAAATTAAAAGTGAAAGGACAACACAACAGCATTACATTGATTGGTTTTTTTTTTTGAAAAATTACATTGATTGGTTTGAATATATATATAAGTTGAAAGACCAACTTTCGTTTTTTTCTGAAAGTTAAGGGGCAAAAAAAAGAAAAAAAGAAAAAGACTTTGATTAAGAAAGTTAAAAAAAGAAGAAGAAATGGGAAAGAAGGCGTTGCTGATCGGATGCAATTACCGGGGAACCAAGGCAGAGCTGAAGGGATGCGTGAACGACGTGAAGCGCATGTATAGCTGCCTCGTGGATCGGTTCGGATACTCGGAAGACGACATCACTGTTCTGATCGACACGGATGATTCCTACACTCAACCAACCGGCAAGAACATCCGCAATGCCATCTCCCGCCTCATCCGATCCGCCGAGCCCGGTGACTTTCTCTTCGTCCACTACTCCGGCCACGGCACTCGCCTCCCCGCCGAGACCGGCGAAGACGACGACACTGGCTACGACGAGTGCATCGTCCCCTGCGACATGAACCTCATCACCGGTCTGCTTCAAACACGCACTCTCTCTCTCTCTTTGCCTTATTATCTTTGATCCCTTTTTTTTTTTTAAATATATTTATATATTGGACATATTCCATTGTCGGATATCTAATTCTTGGGATCAAGAATTGTTCTCTAGATAAATTTCCTTTTGATCTTTCCTTTTCGATTTCTTTTGCCAAAAAAAAAAAAAAAAATCCATATAGTGCTTTAATTTAAAACGAATCTAGACCTACTTTTCAATCGCCTATTCACCAAATTTTCTTGATGATATGGATGGATGGATTCTTCATCAAAACCATTTGCAGATTAAAAAAAAAGGATCCGACTTTTTTTTTTTTTTTTTTGGATTCGTGAAAACAGAAGCATAAAATGCTCAAAAATCAAAGAAAATTGATTTATACTTTTCTTCAGACAAGCATACGCAATTGGGCGTATTGTATTGACCAAATAAGATTTCGTGCGGATCCTGAAATTCTTCATGAAAAGCAATTTGCACATAAAGTTGACTTTATTTATTTTTTATTTTTAAAAATTTCCTCGGTTTTAACTTTTGGTAATTTGGTCGAATAGATGACGACTTCAGGGATTTTGTAGACCAAGTCCCAGAAGGTTGCCGCATCACCATTGTATCGGATTCTTGTCACAGTGGGGGCCTCATTGATGAAACTAAAGAGCAAATCGGCGAGAGCACCAAGAACGATAATGAACAAGAAGACGATCGACATGGTGGATTGAAGGGCTTTCTGCATCGCAAGGTTGAAGATACTTTTGAGTCCCGTGGAATCCACCTCCCGTCCAAATTGCGTCACCACCGACAAGAGGATGAAGAGGAACAAGAGAGAGAGATTGAACTTGGATATGGGGAGCAGTGCCTTGTGAAGAGTAGATCCCTGCCACTCTCCACACTTATAGACATACTGAAGCAGAGAACCGGTAAGGATGACATTGATGTCGGGAAGCTGAGGGCGACCCTTTTTGATGTCTTCGGACAGGATGCGAGTCCTAAGGTCAAGAAGTTCATGAAGGTCATCTTCACTAAACTCCACCCCCATGGCAATAGAGAGGGAGAAGGTGAAGATGGAGGTGGCAGTGGGTTCCTGGGGATGGTTGGAAGTCTGGCTCAAGAGTTTCTGAAACATAAGCTTGAGGAGAACGACGAGGAGTATGCAAAACCTGCCTTGGAGACACAAGTGGGTAGCAAGCAAGAGGTTTATGCTGGAGCCTCAAAGCGTGCACTTCCTGATGGTGGCATTCTGATTAGCGGCTGTCAAACACACCAAACTTCTGCTGATGCCACTCCCGCAGGAGATGCTTCACGATCTTATGGAGCTCTTAGCAATGCAATCCAGATTATAATTGCTGAATCAGATGGCTCTATTACCAACCAGGAGCTTGTTCTCAAGGCTAGAAAAATGCTCAAGAGCCAAGGTTTCGCTCAGCAACCTGGCCTCTACTGCAGCGATCATCATGTTGATGCCGCTTTTGTGTGCTGATTACGAAGTTTTTCAAGCTATGAGGAAAGAATAAATAATTTTATTTTATTTTATTTTTTTAGAAACGCATCTACTGCAATCTACTGCAATGACCATTCTATCGTTTTGATGTTTGTAACTGTGTTTTGTGTGATGATCTTACAGTTTTCGCTGCAGAATTATATGATGGTTTGTTTTATACAGTTGGAAGATTAATGTGTATCATGCGCATGCCATGCAGTCCTTCACATATTGTGTTATGGACATCAAATCTTTCATCAGAAAAGGGATTTTTCTATTTCATATATTATCTGAATGGAACTGTACGGTTCCGATACAAAATAGGGATTTGTCTTTCATCAATGACAATACCGATATTATACAAAACTATATGACAAAAAATATGAGCCAAGATAAAGGAAGAATAAGAATGAATGAGATGGCACGGTTGTATTATAGGAATAGGATGCACAAAATTATCTGTGCTCTATCTTGATTATCAGGTTGATGCACTTTTGCTTGACGTGTGTTCCTTGCAACCCAAAGAGCTGCAGCAGAATCTTTGCAGGAGCAATCTTACCAATTTCTGATCGATACAACTGGTTAACACTTCCGATCAAAATGACTGTTGCTTCAACCTTTTTTATCTTCTGCTTTGACCGTTGCCATCTTAATCATCAATCTCTTGAACCCATGCTAAATCTGCAATATAATGTTCTGGTTAGAATGATATGACTCATCAAGGTGAACTAACAAAATGAATGGCGTATGCAATCCACTTAAAGGCCCTAACATTGCAACACAAATTTTAAAAACTGTGCATGGCACATCAATTAATAATTTTTTCAAATGAATGCAAACTATCCATGAGGTTCCGTAGATGGGTTTTCAATATTTCGTGCATGTGAGAGAGACCTTGGAGTACGGTTTCAACTGCAGCATTTGGAACAAATAATCCAACAATTCGTTTGTTATCCGTAGTAGTTTCTATACGAACAACACGAAGTCGCTTGTGGCTTTGGCGGGCCTGTAGGTATCAACATAAAAGTTATGGCCAATAGCACATGGGATAAGGGACCAAACATAATTCCTTAATTAGCAATCAAGATATGTACATAACAAATTAATGATGATACAGGTATAACAAAATTCAAATTATCACAACAAATATCAGAATTAGTGTGTGTCAATGGCAATAAAGTGACATCGACATCATGCGCATCATAAGATGCTTCACTGCCGGTAAAGTGGCATTGACATCACGGGGATTATAATATCTGGTACAATACAAGAATTTAAACTGCATAAAAGAGAAATTTGCCTGCTTAGAGAGCGCCTTTTCAATAGTCCCCCACACTGGAAGAATTAGACCACCTAACACATTTACTTCCTGTAGTCTTCTGCCAACAGTGCAGAAGTTGCCAAGCTTACAATTGGGACCATGCATGCACTGCAAGGAAAAGTAATGAACATAATCAGGTTTAGAATCTCAATAGAAATTGCGACCACAAGCTTAACAGTTGTCAGTTATAAATTGCTAAAATGCATCATACAAAATCTTGCACTACTTGTACACTCGCATATGCATGTTCTATAATTGATGCTAGATTAAAAATGCAAACGATTAAAAAGATCGAGAGATGCATGTTATAATCACTAACGAAATAAAATAATCATAAAATCTAAACATATATCAACTACTGATATAATATTAGTCAAACACAAAGCAGATGGTTGGCTTCGGTCAACGGAAAAATAGGAAGCCAGCAATCTTGAACAAAGATATGCCACATGCTTCTCGCATAACTTCTTTGTGGATCTATACCTGTTTGGATGAAACTTCATATTCATCTTCCCAACCACCGCGGGCCTTCTCTAGAGATGCCATTTTTCTGTATTTGTTTTTCAGCTCTGACAGAGGCATTTCCCTTAAAAAATGGAAATAAAAGGGGAAAAAAAAGGTAAACATGCAGAATTTAATTGCAAAGCTAGATGAATCCAGGAACTGTAAAGATTTTGATACCTCATTGACTCCCCAACAGCTGGACGGACTATCTTATACATTCCAGAAGCAGAACTGAAATACAATTTGGGTGAAAGAAGGCGAAAAGAATCAAAGAGAGGTCACACTGTGCGTGGTAAAGGCAACTTACACATTTAACTATTAGGATACTTACCATTTACTTAAAAAAAAAAAAAGAGGATAAAATTGAGATTGCATAACAATACAAATGAAATCACTACCAAAGAGTGGCCATTTCAGGGCAGCTTAACCCTAATTTAAGAAATAAACAAATTACGTAGGCCCTTGGCTTTGAGTAACATTATCAACCATGCCAACTGAATTACTCAACTAAAGATGTGCTTGGAAAGAAAAACACGTCTCAAAATGAAAAAGAAATATATGCCCCAAGTTTTGTACCTTTCAAAAGCTAAAATGAAGTGGTGTCTCCCCAACCACTCCCTTTTAGATTCATAAAATCCATCATTTGCGGAACCAAGCCCATCCTTCTGTTTCTCTTCAAGCATGGTACTTGCAGACTACCACAGTAAGAAAAAAATAATAATAATAAAAAATAAAAATTGAATATATACTGGCATTAACAAGTCACTGAATTGGTCAAGTGGAAATAGAAGAAGTACCTCCCATGTGATCCCACGATCCAAAGTAAATGTGAAAAGCACTGTTGATGCCCCAGACATTTGATCAACATGAACAGTCTGCTGAGCAATTAGAAGTCAATATAATAAAAAGTGTAAAGCCAACTACAGATCTAGAATTAGAGTTCACCTTTGGGGTTCCTTGTAGTTCTACGATGTTAGCTTTCATATCAACGATCCCTGAATCAAGATTTCCTTCAATTCGTGCATTTTGAACAAGAAGATCCAAGATGCTGACAAAAAACTCAAACAGCCTGCAATAGATGGTGGTTTTCAGCATGTTAAACCTAACTCTAACTGCATACAGAAATTACTCTATCATAAGTCACAGACCTATTTTGGATCTCAGGTGCCAGTCCTAATATACGATTGAGGAAACGTCCAACATCATGCATGTCTGAATCAACTATACGACCAGTAAGTTTCCCAGAATCTTTTACAGTAACTACATCAAATACAGGAGCTGATGTTACTATAAAATAAAACATAAAACAATGGTTAAAAGTGGGTTCACATTGCACGCAGCACTATAACATAATAGGAGAACAAATTATCAAATCAATTAATATCAAATGTTATATGACAAATGATCAAAAATTTAAAATGTGCAGCAAAATTCGACACAAGTTTACTCAAACATGACGAGACATTTTTCTTCACGATAATTACCAAGAGCACTGTCCCTAAGTATTCCTACTGCATTGAGAGCAGCTTTTGCCTTTTCAACAAAATCTAGGAGTGTTTCTGGTTTGTCAGATGAACATCCGGGTGGTACAACTGGCAGAGGATCCTGTAAACTGAAATCTTGTCATTTTCCATAATAGGCAGATTACTATTTCTACTAATTTTAGCATTGAGGTGCACATCTTCTGCCATAAAGAAGCTTATAAAAACCTGCTCCAAGATTCCTTTATACATCAACATCAGGGCCCTCTTTCCATAAGCACTATCATAATTATATGCACTCAAAGTTAGCCCTGCCCTGCAATGCATCCAAGCACACAATGAGATACAATAGAACAGAGAGCTGAATTTTTCGAGTTCAAAGAAAATGAACCAACATTCTAAAAACAGATTCAAACTCACCTACGGTCTCCCTGGGTTAAGGCCCCAAGAGATTCTAATCTCTTGGCAACAATAGATGCAAACCGGCGTTCTCCACCAAGGTTAGTGAAGAGTAGCCTGCAAAACATACGAGATAAATTAATTTCACCAAATCGATTTGCCGAATTCACAAAGCAATTATAATTCATAGAATATGAGTGTCAACCTATACTCAGGTGCAGAAGCTTGATTCGACCGATGAGTTCTTCCAAACTGCTGAATGGCTCGGTCAGCACTCCAAGGAAGTTCTAGAGTTAAGTGAACCCTTCTTTTCTGGTATGAAAATTACAAATCCACAAAATGAGAAAAACTAAACGCTCATTGCACTTTAATTAGCAGGATTAACTAAGAATCGAGTAATAAAAACTAAAAATTTCACAACACTAGAAGTACCTGATTTGCTGCTCTTCTATCTGCTTGCAAAGAAACACCAGCGGATCCAGCTTCAGAAATTATAGCGACCAGCTTCTTACCATCCATGAAAAGCTGCTTCTCGTGCATGTTGACCATCTCCATAGTAACATCTTTCCTAAGGGCAATATAACATACAAAACTCTGAACATCTTCAAAAGCACTGAAATTTAGTAAGGAGTTAAGGTGCTTTCCAACTCACGTGTTCCGTGCCTGATAAGTTACACCTTTTCCACTAGAGGCCCTTACAAGCATACCTCGCCTACCTGTCATTTCTGCCACATTATCAGGGCCTCCAAGCTGACAAAGGCAAAATTACACATGGTCAACAAAGACAAAAGCAGCAGCTAGTTATGATAATATGTATAATTGGATTTTGTGACAGAGCCAATCATGGTGTTGTGTGCATGCATTTATTGATTGTTAGTATCATATAATACTAGATATGTATCAGGTCCCAACCAAAAATGATACACGAACTAAGATGCACCAAAGATTGTAACATGCCATCCGAAGATACATTTCATAACACTATGTAGAAGTGTAAGAAAAAAAAAAAATTTATTTTTTCTTTATTCAAAATGGACTACGTTTATGGTTAACCTGTATTTTTGTCAAAATTGCCAAGTAAAGATTTATTGGTGCATGAGGAGGACGATAGAGATGTCACTAAAAGTGAAATAAAGTTATTGAATAGGAAGTTTCGATTGTTTACAAAGATTCAAGAATTGTTTATATTGATAACTACTTCCATAGTTCGTGTTATTATTGCTTCCAATTATATTAAAGATTTATATGATACAGGACTAGGAATTGAATTATTTTGGAACATCTTAGACAAATAATTAATGTAAACTTCAAGATAAGCTTTAGCAGTATCATCATTTAACAATTAAATAGTCAGTTAAATAAATGGTTTCACAAAAAAGGTCAACTTGTAACTCATCATCACATTAAGTGTTACAACAATAAAATTTCAAAGTACACTGTGCATCAGGATACATCCATAAAAGGTGTGAGTGTGAGAGAGAGAGAGAGAGAGAGGAACATGTGATCACTACCTGATCAATTATATCATCCAAAGGATTGTTCGGCAGATCCATCGAACGAATTATGTCCAATATTTTTAATTTTCGCTGCAAAGAAGCTTCATACCTTATTTGGAGATCATAAATGTATTATCAGTTCCAAAACTCACAATTTGGCAAAAAGCAACAACCGCAACACCACAAAGGAACTTTTGAATCACAAACCTCTTCAAAAGTTCAGCTATATAGGCCTGTTTTTTTTGAAGAAATTCTTCTGTCTGCTCCTTGCATGAATGACATGACCAATCTCCTGAAACTAAATCTTCCAATGGTGGGACAAGACATGCAGGATGGACAAGTTGACCACAACAGGAACACTGGAGCAATTTCTTTCTTTCCTGTAGTGGATGATGCAACAAATAAAAAAATATTGCTATTGCAAGGACCAAAAACACTTGTCATGTTGAATGAATTTACCTCTTCAGAATTGCAAATGTCACATATTTGAAACTCATCATCAGATTCAGTAGATTCATGAGCAGAATCAGCTGCATCAATCAAACCAAAACTTTAATGATAAGTATAAGGTTACTCAATTTTACTATTTAAAATGGAATAAAGGCAAAAACACTGCATTTTGAAGTAATATAACCTCACAAAAATCAAGATAACCTAAAGAATTTGACAGAAAAATGCAGTAATTTATTCAGTAAACAAGATGAAAAGTGACACATCCAACAGACACAAAAAAAGGTTTCACAATAAACCTGAAATACCCAAATGAAAACCACATGATAGCATCAGGTGTAAGACACTGAGAAGTAAAAAAAACAACATACAAGACTGAAAGCATATGTCCTACTAAAAAACTCAGTTCCAAAGACACCAAACAAAGAGAAAATAACATGAAGTTCAGAGAGAAATGCACCACATGTGTCAAAGACCAGTTTCTAGAAACTCACTATCAGATTCTTCATCACTTTCGACATCACTTTCAGGTTTCCATTTTGCAACTTTCCTCACTCTCCCTTTCATTGAAACACCAGGAGTTGCTGAGTGCCTCTTTCGTTGAAGCTCCTTTACACTTTCCTCCCCTGCATTAAGAAGGTAAATATAGATGCAATAGGAAAATGAACAAGGTTCAACAACACTGTAAGAATCAGATTCCCACCCTGAAGAGGTTCAGGCTTTTCAGGCAAAGGGTAGTTTTCTTCAACAAATTTCAGCAGTAGTTCTCGCGGTCCCGAAATGAAATCATCAAGCTCAAGACCCTACTTGAGCAAGGTATGCAAGTGTAGCACTTATGTTAATAGAAAAAATAATGTCCTCAATAGGATATCCATACTCCAAACCACATTAAACAAAATATACCCACATATTTTGTAACAGCTTCCTCTGTTCGTGCCTCTCCAGTGCTCTGAAGGCCAATAACCACACATTTATCATTTGATAATGCTTGCTTTGCTAGTCTTACAATAGCAGGCACCTTAGCCGACATACACATATGTCTAAAGAAACGCTGCATAGAATTGGATAAACAAATAGCAAAAACTTAACAATACTATAGACACGGTAAGACAAACATAAAAAGTACAGAAATAAAACATATAAGTTACTAGGTTGCAAAATCCAGCAGCTCATATACCTGATGGCTAGCCCAATATAGTCGCCAAAGTTGACTTGAATTGGGTTTCTCACCGTTAAGAAAAGAACTAGCTGTCAGTAATTCCATTCGCAAAGTGGTCCAGAATAATGCAGCTGCTTTGTACATTTCCTGTGAAGAAAACATGATATGAAGCAAACTCAAGTGATGTTTAGGAACTTCAAAATATTAGTTACCCACAAGAAAACTTCTATTCCTCACAAACTAGCAAAGATTTTAAATCTGGACATACACATTATAAGATTCCATATTGCTTTCCCGATTCCTCTCTCTCTCTCTCTCTCCCCCTCTCTCTCTCTGCCCCCTATCCCGTCATTAATCTCAAAGTTAAAGTTTATTTCTTTCTACCTCCTATCATGCTATACTCCATTCTTCCCTATTTCTTCATAAAAAGTTTCCCCAAGACATTGTACCCACTAAAGATATCCTCCTTTAGCAGATTGAAAATCTCACTGACATATATGAACCAGTACATAACCTCTCATTTATATTACCAAAATCTGCATTATCAATTACTAAAAGATCCATTAATCCAAGTGGCTTCTATTTTATTTTACTTTTCCCCCCTAGACCTTCTTGTCTATTTATTATCACCTATGAGCTCTTTATTAATTTCTTATGAGTAAATTATCAATCTTTTACTCACATAGTAAAGAAAATGAATGCACTATACCATCATTTCAGCTTCTAATGGTGCTTCGATGACTTCAAACTCTGCCCCTTTGTAGCTTAGTGTGCGACACACATACATTCCTCTGAAATGCGAAGCATCTACATTAAGAAGTTACTATATTAAAAATAAGTCTCTCTTGAAAGAATATTCCATGCGTACCTTGCTTTCATGTCCATGGCAACAAGTTCTAGTGCTCCAACACCACCTTTCTCTAAAGCACCTGAAAAGGATGAGGTTTTAGAAAGATTCTCTTGATATTATCAGTTGAAATAAAAGAATAGCCATATGATAAAATATTTGTGAAGATGGGGGAAGAGAGGAATAGAGGAGAGAGTTATTAACAGCTTCTGTAAGCAACCTTACAAATGAAATTAACACACAGCAGATTCATTTACTTAACAAATCATAAATAAATATATACATATATGTAGGGGTATTCTCTTATTCAGGACATTCTATGCTGGATATGTTTGGGGAAACGCCTATCCACAAATGCAGATAGGCATTGTCCTGTACAATCCTGGACATAAAAATCCTGGATGATACATATAAATATATATATATATATATCCATTTATTCACATAAATAGATGGAGCGTGAATGCATGCAAGCATGGACACACACAATATACACCAGATAGCAACTTAAAACCATGAAATCAATGATAGAGTGCTTACTATTAAGATCAACTGAGCAATCGAATAATCTAGCAACAAAAAAATATATACTCCAAGATAAAAAAATGCAACAAATATTAAGTTTCTATTACATAGCTATTGAAATGAATTCTTTGATGGGGATAAGAAAGAAGGTTAAAACTAATGTCAAACATATAAGCAACAAGTTGTAGCATGTATCTTAAGTTAACCACAAATGCTAAAACAAGATGAGGCAAGCATTATCCCTAAGAGAAAAAGAACCAAAAATAATAATCACCTACCCTCTATCCCTATACGTTTGTCTGTCTTTTATGCTTTCTATCACTTGACAATTACAATAATTTCTTTCTTAATTGAAAATAAATAATTGGAGACTTGGAAACTTGACAACAGTCCAACACCCTGAATATTATCGTTGGAACCCAATTATTATTTTGATCTATCAATGAAACAGTGCACTTTATTGCTTGAGGTTTTTCATCTTTTCATCCATAAAATTTAACTATATTGTTATACAAGAAAGGGATAAGTTCCAAAACGAATGAAATTCAAAGTAGATATGTAATATAAATGAAAATACAATGGTAGATCTGCATAAATTTTGAAGTACATGGGAAGTTTCTGCAGTTATCCCTAAATTATATAAAAGATGGCAGCATAAGTTAGGTGAAAACACTTGAGAAAGAAAAAAAGAAAAAGAAAAAAAAGATACATTAAATTAAAATTTGCACCTAGAAAATCACGAAAATCAATAAAAGCTGTCCCAGCTCCCCAAAGACCAAGACGGACCATGTAACCCATATTGCGTGGTTCAGAGGCACCAGTTGCTGAGCAATAAATAACACGAGCTTCAGGAAGTCGAGCCTGTGATATTAAGTTTGAATATTAAGAGTTAACAGAATTGGAATTAAACTGTTTGTACCCCTTTTCCACTGCAGATCACAATGAACATTCATAGGGACACAGCATTTGGTTAATGATTGTAGTATAGGTAAAATCAATAAAATTTCATGCACTTGTGCATGATATGAGGATGAATCTGTGTTAACGCAATGTATGCTGGATGTCAAGAACTGCTTAAAGAGGAAAAACCTGAATGTCAAGAACTGCTTCACCAGTTCGTGTTGGCTGACTTCCAGCTTCAGGTACCAAATTTTTCGCTTTGTGGCACTACAGTGAAGCCATTGGACCCTTAGCAATGAAAGGTACAAGAATATATTGAAACCATGGAATAATATCTCCAACAACTAATGCATTCAAATTATTTGGGTTCCTACAAAATTGTAATACCTCATCAAATACAATAAGACCATCATAATCTGGTCCACACCACTGCACAAGCTGTTGCAAACGCGATCGACCTTTCTCAGAGGATGCAATTAGGCTGCTGTATGTCAAAAAAATAACTCCCTCCCTAACACCAACAGACTTTGAATCAAGCTTAGAATATGGAAGCTTGTTCAAAGCATGAACTGCAGATTAAAAATTAATAAGTTAATATTTCTCAGCAATTTAATAAGAAAACAAAACAAATTTATTGATTTTAAAACCAGTTTTCCAAGACCAGAAAAGGCAGCAGGATCCACTGTCTTTTCCCAAACACATCTATCTTCTCACTAACTTTTTTCTCTCTTTCTCTTCTTTAAATATATATTACATTATCTTATATTTTCTAAGTTTAAAATCTCTTTCAAAATTCTATACCAAACGCATTTTTCAATTTACATACCATCATAAGTCAATATCTTTTTTTACATTTTTACAAGAATTCTACTCAACAGCAACATAAGTAAAATCATTTCCCAAACTTTATGATAAGCAACTTTTTAAAAAAGCAAATATGTTAAAACTTTCTAAGAAAGCACCCTCGAATCTATTTCCTATAAACCATTTCAATTTCGCCTTCGATAATTGAATAGTGTATGAAACAAACTTGAAAGCTAAATACTTGCCAAATTATTGCGCTCCAAAAAACTGGACAACTTCAGAAAATAATCTCTGAATAATTGAATACTTAAATATTTACCTTCAATACACATTGCACCCACATCATCTAAGTCTCTTCTTGCATCAAACTTCAAGTCCGAACCAACAGAAATCCACCTATGTATGGACAGTACAGGAGAAAAGCATAGCAGACATGAGTTGAAAATCTAAAAACTTGACAAACCCATAGTCAAAGTAACTCAGATTTCATATTTCATCAAAAAGGAAAAAATAGTTACGCACACTGAAAACAAAGTGCTACTAAATACATGACAAATTTGTGAATTAGCATACAACAACATTCAATCCTAGAACTTACAATGCTTTCCTCCTCCCATGATGCCAATTCTCCCATATTAACCCTGCAATTGTCCTACCTTTACCCACACCAGCTCCATCTCCAAGAAAAAATCCTGCCCTAGAACCACTTGGAAGGTGCTGCATGTGTCTCTGCCATGAAAACCAACACTAACTTACTCCGATTGATATAGCAGATACTAAATTATATACTATAATTTCAGACTTAGCAGCAACCTGGGAAGCATAGACCAATGTTTCAATCTGCAAACATGATAAAGATTTGGATATTTCCAACCCATCCTTAATTTTAAGATTGTAAGTGGGCTCGGGTGGCTGCACTGCAGACAAGGAAGATGTCTCCACAATGGGATCTGGATGGGGCGGTCCCATAGATAATTTTGGAGGGCGCTGCATTTGGAACCGTAAACACTTATATTAAATTTTAGTTCTCAGAATTTGAAGTAAAACATCAAGGGACTAGGAATAGAGAAAAGAGGGGGGCGGGGGGGGGGGGGGGGGGGGGGGGGGAGAATGCTAAATGAGGCTGTCAACCATGCATGCTAAGGATAAAACACTCACATAGTCTGTAAATGTTTCTCCGACTGTTCCTCCTCCATCTTCTTCTCGCTCAACTTCAATGGCTACCTGACAGGTTAAAAAGCAGAAGGGAAAATGAAAGAAATCTAATTGACAGTTCTTGAAAAAATTACAAATAGAAATTTCTGAAATGGAAGTAAAAATAAGAGATTTAGGTCTAAAAGAAGCCAAAAGCAAATATAACACACAAACATATTAATTAAAATAATTGTTTGTGTTAAAGACTAACACCGACAAGATACCAACTCAAAAATTCACTCAAGTTTTGGGTCCAAGTGATTCTTATGTTTTACCAACTCAATGCAATTGATTAATTTTCTAAAAGATCAATGATGTAGTTCATTTCATAGTTATTATGAGTGTAACTAAAAAGAAATCCACAAGCTTATCCTTTGAAGGAAGATAACTTTTAAAATTACATTCTTTTCAATTTCAAGGTCTAGTATAACTAGCATATTACACTACTCAGTTATTGACAAGCACTCCTTCGACATTATCAGAACTCATGATGGCAGTGAATCAAAACAGTAAGTTAAAGAACAATGCAAGTAAGACATCACAGACATATCAACACGGTCTGTATGTCCAACAGATCAACTTTTGGGCAGAACCTCTGGGTAAGTTCAACAAATAAATTGAAAAACATGATTTTTAATGATTATAGTTTCTTACAACACTAAAAATGGTTATCTTTTTGTAGGATTGATGCATTTTTAATGTGTTCATCCATTTAATGATATCTAAATAACAATCGAAGACTTCTTATAAAAATTATTTGCTTATAAAATCATCCTGATGAAAATTTAAAAAGAAAAATTAAAAGAAATAAATTCAAAAATTTTAGACAATCTAAGACTAAAAAGATGCATTTTTGGCAGGCTTACACAGAAATTATGCCCATTGCAACTCTATTGAATTGTAAATAACTTATCTAAATGTGTTGGGCTACCTCATTTCTTAATTAAAAATGTTAATTAAAAAATGCGTTACCTTGGCATACTAAAAAGGGGTTGTAGTCAATAATGTTAAATATCAAAGCTAATATATTTAAAGATGAAGCTCGGTTTTGATATTTATAGCACTTTGATCAGTCAGAGTTATATAATTTATTTAGTTTCTTTAAGCTAGATAAAATAAAGGAATTGTTAGTTACAGAAATTTTCCCTACATTTTAGGCTGTGTTTCAATCTATTTAGTTCTGGTTTCTAGAAGCTTATGAAGTTTATTGAGCTTCAAAAGGCATTCAAAGTCTCCAACTCCAGTATGGGCTTTATATTTGGGATTTGTCATTGACAATCGGGCTTTGGATTTATTAAATGAGATAAAGTACATCAATACATGACAAATACATATATATATGGGTAATAAAAAAATTGCAACTAATGCCCAATATCATTCCCTAAATATCTAATTTACCATGTGTTTAAATTATAATTTCTGAGAGCTAAAACCAAAAAATAAAAACTGTGGCTACTATCAATCTTCTTTTACCTAAAATATTTATTTCAATTTCATTCGTTCAGAACAGCAACATTTCCAATTTCATCAACGCCACCAATGATTTCATCCTTAATCAACTGATACAGACCATGTAAAATGGTAGCAACTCCTAGGGGCATCTATTATAATTATTACTTGCAAAAGAAAAAGAACACTAAAGGGTCTCCATTATTACACAAGCCAAAAAAGAAAAAATTTCCAATTCAGCACACCTCCCCAAAAACATTACACAGAAAGAAAGTCCCTTATCAGGGATCTATATTTGCAAAATCCTCAACTATAAAGTGTTTTAAGTCTTCCAAGTGGGTTTCTATCTTGATACAACCATCCTAGTGTCCACCCAGTCAACTGAATGTGTGGAAGCTAACAAAAGCAACCCCGGTATATGTTAACGCACAAAGTGATAAAAGTGGAATAAACTGTAATCCTAAAATCTCAGTTCACAAAACAAGACTACCGCAACCATTCATCCAATAATACCACGAACAGCAAAAGCAAGCAGTATTTAATGATCAATAGTAGTACTACAGATTTTTAGTTTTAGGAGCTCATAAATTTAATAATAATCGGCTCTTGTAACCTATTCATCCCTGGTCATAAATCATAATAGTCCAGGAAAAATAGTCGGAAATTGCAAAAAATTAAAAACAAAAATAAAAAGAAGAGAAGAAATTACCTCGTTGACCTCGTCGGGAGGTGGGGGAGGAAGGGGAGGAAAGAATTGGCGGAGCTTGGAGACATCGACGGCGAGGTCAACACCGCACTGAGGGCAAGCGAACCTAGCAAGACCATGAGGGACATTGAGAATAGCCTTACAATGCGCGCAAGGAAGTTGGATCTTGGTGGGATCAATGCCGTGGGCGGGGACGTGGGGGGGAAGAGGAGGAAGAGCAGGAGGAGGAGGCGGTGGCGGAGGAAGAAGAACCTTGTGGTGGGCCCTAGTCATGAGCTCCGGAGGCAACATCTGGGCCAATTTGCAGTGAGAATTGGGGCACTTGAACTCCGTAATCCCAGGAGCCACCGTCAGAACCCTGTGGCAACCGGCACATCGCACCTGCACGCCTCCGGTGACGCCTCCGAAGGTGGCAAGTGGCGGAGGCGGAAGCGGAAGAGATGGCGGCTGCTGCTGCTGCTGCGTCATCAAAATTGGTTTTGGTTGGGGAGGGGAGGGCGAATCAAATGCAATTCAATTCCTCTTTTATTATCTGATGAGCCTGAACCCTCGAATGGAATCGTTGCCTTGGGCGCCAACCAGAGGAGGGTTCGGTATTTGGGGGTTTCGTATTTATTTTCGTAGCAGAGAGACAAAATTCAACTGCTCTAAATTCTAATGCTCCTTGTGACGACGATTCTCAGTACCAATAAAGACTACAAGCATTCAAGCTGAGTTTCGACACGTGCCTTTCTCACATGACCTTTGGCTTTTTTAAATAGAATTTTATATATAGATATATTTCTTTTTTGGGTTATAATTTGTTAACGTTTTTATCACTATAAAAATATACAAAATCCTGAAGCTGTATCCTGGTAGCGTAATTTCAAATCCAGTTTTCGTGTCTTTGAAAACCAAAAAAATCTATACACGTTATCGATCAAGTTGAAGAATCAACCAATTTTTTTCGTTGTATGTTGGTTTTTAAACACAGTGTTATGTAGTGTATATAGTCAATCAGAATTCATAACATGTAAGTAATGTTTTCTCCATTTTGCATCGCTCCATTGGTTAAGGAAAGTAAATACATACTACTAGGGATATATCGGTCAAAAAAAAAAAAAAAAAAAACCATGAGAGATTTAAACATTACTTAAAGATCTTACCGACAAGAAAAATTATTTTCACATAATTGTTGACATAAATAATTAATTGAAATTTCTATGAATGTTGTATAATTTTATTATTCCTTCGTGGAGAATTCTATAATAAGTTTTATCAAAAATCTTCTTTTTTTCTAATTGAAGTTTTATTATAATATAACTTTCAAAAACTTATTTATATGTAACAATATAAAAGTTTTTTTTTTTTTTTTTTTTTCCCCTTCCCGCACAGGCCACAGTGGTGGCGCCTTATGCCGGCACGCTGATGTCCTGGTCCAATATAACATGCCCGACAGAAACACATTTAATTCTCTTCCTCGTGAAGGTTCAAACAGAAAAACAGAGGTTTTTCAGATCAAAGGAAGATCAGTGACACGGTAAGACTTTAGATTTTCACCTGGCACATTTTACAATATCATAACAGGTTTGATAAACTAATCTACAGAAAAGAGAGAAGTCTGAATGTGCCAAATCAAAAAGGAAGGCTATCCAAAGGTCGTATTGCTGCAACACCACTCAGCTCAGGGCTCATGTACTTCTCGTATGTCACCTTTAACTGTCCTCCCCTTGCAGCTTTTTGTAATCCTAGTATCATTTCTGCACAGTCTCTGCGAATCATCAAAATAGATACCACCCCAATTAGGACATGGAATTCAATATATATATATATATATATATGATATCAAATTAACTTCAAAAAACGAGTACCTTATTTGGGACACTTCACAGCGTGCATGTCGACAAAGCAGAGGAGTCCACGGTGTCATTTGCAGGGTACACCTTGCAACATAGATAGCCGATGCACAGAGCAACGACGGCTTGAACATTAAAGCTTCATATTCAACTAGAGACAACTCGATTAGGTAGAAGGCCAAGTGTTCAAGCTGTAAATAATACACCATGAAAACAATATTTTCAGTCAGATTATACGATTTTAGAGCTCCAACTTTCGACATCCGCACTAGATGAAATTGAATATTACAACATCTTTTTTTTTTTTTTCCCCATCCTCATTTAGCTCCTTCTAACTGCATATCAACAGAGAGAGTTAATGAAATTCCGACATTTGGTCTTACAAGTCGTAATACCTTTGTGTCCGATTGAGCAGCTTTGAGAAACCTTAACATGAAAACATATGGAGTAGGTGCATTCAGGCGAAACTTCAACTTCTTAAGAATGAGGCTCTCCTGAAAGGCAATTTTATCATTGGGACCAAAACCGGCAAAATATTAACATGAGGATTTCTTATACCTTCAAATACTTTACCATTTATTCAACATTCACCAGCCTCCAGCTCTCCAAAACGACAAATTAACAAGAAATGGATACAGAAATTGAAAATGCTCCTAAACACTTTTTGTGGAAGGGAGAGAACAATTCAGCATTCAAAAATTAAAAAAAATTAAAAAAATCAATTAGTATGTAAATACATACCATTCCAAGCATCTGGTCCCGAGTGTACGACTCAGCTGAGATGCTAATTAAATCTTTGACCTTTATCAGATGGAACGCAAGATATCAATAAACAGGCAACAAGGAAAGAACCGGGCATACATATTAAAACAAAAGCAAGAGTTTGATATAAATATGTACCCTAGGATGCCAAAAATCCTCATACTTTGATGCTAGCAAGAGAGCTGTAAGACCAACCAACTGCAGTTCGTTCTTTTCAACTATGACTTGAGAAAGATAACGGTCTAACAATGTGACCATGAGATAGAGTGTTTCTTGCATCAAATCAAATTTGAAGTGTACCTGTTGCCAAAGTAAAACAATTTTGCATTTTGTTCGTGAGAAACCATAACCAGATAACAACACCATGAGAGAAACAATGGGTGAAAGACAATTAAGATGCATCCAGAAAGTTAAACCATACTTCAATTAACCAGTTGATCAATATCGCCCGCATATGAGGTGTAAGATCTTTCTGAATTGACATGTAATTGGCAAGAGGAGGATTTTGTGCCTGCAGTTAAAAGTCCCTTCAGCGCAGGCAGGAAATATCAAGCCAATGTTTTAGGCACTAGCGCTCAAAACCAAGTTCAAATAAAGACATGTTAATAAGAAACAGAGCATTAACCAAATTGTGAAGGTAGCAAAACATCAAAAAAGGAGCAAACTCTATTAGTATTGAATTTCCACCAACAGCCAAGGAATTGTCTGAACGATTAGCGATATATATAATTGCCAAGATGTGAAGGAAATATTTTTGTCCAGAATCAAGTAATATATCCAACTAATACCATATTACAAAATGTGCAAGCGCTGCAATATCAACTACCACCAAACAGGATCAAAGTAAGAAAAGCATCCCAATCATTTACTATTTAATAAAGTGGTAACAAGTTACCTTGTTCTTCCCAGTAGTGGTGTAATGAGCCAAGTCGAGCTGAGTATTGGCATTCTCAAACTCCGCTCGCATGATTTTAGAAGTGCTCAAGCTTGGCTCAAGCTTACAAAATTTTGAAATTACTTACTTAAGCTCGGCTCAGTTCATTCATGAAAAGTTCGAGTTTAATTCGGCTCGCCTCGTTATATTATAAAAATTTAAAAAAACTTTATTTGTTTTCTGAAATTAAAAATTTTAATATTAATAATTAATAAATTCCATTTATTCTATAATTTTTTATTATAAAATTAATTTAATTTTAAAAAGTTTATAAATTTAAAATATAAATAATATTATTTATGCATTATAAATATTCAATATATTTAAATTCGTAATATAATTCATATAAATATATATAAATGGCTCATTTTCTTTAGTAGTAGAGTTTAAGAGAGCTAAAATTGAGCCGATCACAAACTGTTCGAGCCCATTATAGCCCTACTTTTCAGTTGAACATGTATCCTTTCATTTGTAACTCTTCTTCTCTAATTATCAGTTACAAATTTCTACAAGTCCATTTCTGCATTTATGATTTCACTCAAAAATTTAAATAATATATTATTGCTTAGCTAAGTATGCTCTAATATGATGTCATCAAAAACACAAGTTACTTATTAAACGAAGAGATAAATTATGATTTTCAGCATAAATCATGCAAAAGAAGATAAAAGAATTCCTCACTTTCTTTTCTGAAGGTTATTCAATTATCACTGGTGGTAACTTTCCTGTTTTTCATTTTTAACAAAATACAGAACGCTCCAGGTCCACGATAGAACAAAACAACCATTCCAAAGTCTTCACAGACAATAAAATGAAAAAGATACCAGAGAGTAGCATAGAAACCATCACCTCTGTCACCCAATAGTACTGATAAATCTCATCAACATAATCAGCAACTTCTAGTTGATTTCCATCATCATCAATGCTTGGTAGCTTTTCTTGCTCCATAACTTCACCATGTTCCTCTAGCAACTGCATAGTCCACCCAATTGTTATTAAAATTCACAAGGAAAAAAACAACTTTTCAAATACAGTAACCTCAACCTTTGATCTTCCCATTAATAAAGATGTGTATGATCTTCTTCGATTTGATTTTCCCATTCCGGTAGTATCGGATGTACTTGGCTTGCAATTTCTATCAGATGGAAGCTCTGTGCAAGTTGCTTCATGCACAATATTCTCAGAAACAGAAGATTTCGCAACCACCCTCTTCTTTGATGAGGTTGAAGCAACATTTATCAACTTATCTGGACCCGATGTGTTCTGGGATTTCATATTCCTTTTTGCATTGGAAGCCTTTAGTGTTGTCTTCACAATTGGCTGGATCATAAATGACATGAAAGAAGCTCATATTACTGAAAATGTTTAATATGTATCACATTGATTCCAACTAGATATCACAATATTAAAGCCATGACAATATCATATTTGTGTTATCAGAGAAAATATCTGTTATTTATCAAAAAAATAAAAGAAAAAAGAAAATATTTATTAACTGTGTAAAGCTAAGTGTGTCGGCTTGACATGCATAGAATTCATTTCATATATGTTTATACTTACTAATTTGGAAACATAACCAGGCACATAGTACTTTGGAGGGAAAAAGAAAAGAAAGCATAAAGAGTATCATATGGTAAAAAATTGGTACGTACTCGGATAGGTTGTCTTGATGTTGTATGAGACCCCATGGAAGTTTGATCCCTGGGATCCAAAGCAAATAAAGATTAGTAATATGGTAAATATCTCAAAGGCTAATTGGATACCATCTGTACCGAGTAGACAAAAAACCATCAATTAAATTATGTTCAACTAAACAAAACCTTAAGAACCTATAATGCAGTTATGTTCTTTATTTTACTATGAAACCAAGTAATAAGGGCTATAGAATATTTAGAGCTGCTGCTGCAGCAACACATAATGGAGCAAAGTGCAGGAGAACGTTAGTTTGAAACTTTAGTTTGGTTGTATTTCATGAAATTCTAGTTGTCTATGAGATTACGATATGTGAATCACTATGGTTATTCGTTCGACTTATTATTCAGTGAGAAGCTTTCCAAGAAATAGCTACGGTAACATCAATAAATTTTTACAGCAATCATAAAGGCAGTCAAAGAATGCTAGATGTAAAGCTGACTGTTACTCACGTTATTATGAAGCCATCACTCACTCGATTCCTCCAAAGTTGCATCTTAGCATTGCTTACTCTGAGCATTATTTTTCTTCCTGTTTTAGCCTTAACTGAGGCCAAAACGAGAGTCAAAATTTATACTTGATAATCATTTCATGCCACCATGGAAAATCTTAAATAACCAAAGAATATTACCAGGACAACCATTTTCCTCTTTTGCCTGTTGAGAACTTGCAGCATTTTCCTACAACCCAAAAAGCTAAAAAGATTACATTTTCTTTAAAAATATTCTAGCAACCAGAAATCAACCAAAATTTGAAGAACTATGAATTAGGAAAGTACTGCACTATGCATTCAATCTCAATGGTCCATATGTCATCATAAAACAAAATGAGGAAACAAAAATGTAGAATTCAACCTTTGGGATACTTTTGTTTGCCTGATCCACCCTTTTTAAGACAGGTAAAGACTTCCTTCAAGTGGAAAGAGATGTAGAAATGGAATTACATCAACAACTGACACACATTTTATTTGTAATATTTCAATAAAAAAATGATTTGCATATTTCACCTTGTTGGTATGAGTGTATCCCTCACTGTCCTCCTGACAACCGAATAAATAATATCCAATTAAGGATTTACTTAGATCACAGTTCTAAAATATATGAACCAGACAAGAGTATTCCATAATGTCAACCATCAATGTAAACAAAACAGCGTCATAAGTTTCATTTTTTAGCAGGAAAGAAAAGGAGGAGAGAAAATGTTGCACCAACCTGCCCTTCTTAATAATAGTTTCACAAAGCAATCCTGTGGCTTTGATCCTCTGATCATATGAAGGCACCTTCAAATCTTTACCTACTCTTATAATAATAATAGTAATCAATATAATAACAATATTTAAAAAATAATAATAAAAAAATAAAATAAAATAAAAACTGATAATGCTATGCAGATAAACTATGATTATGACACTTTAAGACAGTTGAGGTTCACTTCTCTTTGATGTAAGTGAGTCAGAAACACCTTGATCAAGGTTTCCCTGTCTGCTTCCCTGTTTCAAACCAAGAAAAACTTCATGGGCCAAAGGCAATGGTGCCAAACAGAAAAGTCAGTCAATGCTGACATATTACAAGAACAATGTAAGACGGATATGAAGATAGCTAAGGCTTGGTCAAAAGAAAACATAAGTGGAAACACCCTTATCAGTTTAATCCAACTCAAACAATAGTTGCAAGATTTTAAGATATCCTTTTTCTGTTCGTTGTTCATCTTTTCTCATGGTTATAACTTGTAATATTACAATAGTTATGGTAGGTTAACTATATGAATTAACTACTAGGTTGCTATGGCACAAGAGATTAAATAATTTAAAGGAGGCACCAAATAGAATATCAATGCACTTAGAATCAAGTATTCATACCAGGATGGATTTCCTCGATGATACACTTGCAGTCCTAGTGCCCATAGCAACTGATACCCTAAAGATTCATAATAAAAGAGGACCTCAAATATTCATTAGCATGATAATTGATTAAAAAAAAAAAAAAAAAAGATAAAATAATAACAATGATAATAATAAAAATGACAGAAAAGAAGAAGAAAAAGAAAAGCCAACTACAGCAACAGTAAAAAAAGGAACACTATTAGAAAACTTGGAAAAAGATTCTTTGTTGCTCTTCAGAGACAAATCATTAAGGATGATATTCATATAAAAGTAAAACTTAATTGATCTAAAGTGAACTGATAAATGGTGTTGAGGTTCAACGACTAGACAATGATGAAATAATGTAATTTTCAGAAGCAAATAGACTGCAAGACAATGATGACTAAGTCATCTGAATGCATCATCTTGCATAGACATATTTCTCACTTTTCACTTTCCCTGCTTTGCAACAGATATATTTCTCAACCCCCCAATCCCCACCAACGAAAAATGAAGAACTACTTTACAAATGAAATGACACTTACATTGGTTTGGAGCCATTAAGCTTTAGATTGCTAGAAGAGTTTCTATGGATATTGCTAATGTCAGCCAATGCGCTTCTTTGAACTTTTGGTTTTGCTAGAAGAGATCAATGTGAAATTGTGTAAATAATTCTCTAGCCGTATGACTGAAATTTTCGCTTAGCATAAAAAATATTATACATTTAAGACTTACCACCACATTCATTCTTGCCTTTGCTTTTCTCCAAACTTCGCAAACCACCCTTGATGTTGAATAAGAACACAGACAGGAGAAGGAGAAAAAAGAAAACAAAAAAAGAAAAGGGGGGAAAAAAAAAAAAAAAAGGGGAAGAAGAAGGAGATGAAGAATAAGTACTTTAAAAGAAAACAATTCTCTTGCTTGTTACTATCTCTGCCAGAAAAGAAAGACCAAGAAATTAATTACCTTCGAACCAATTGTACTAGCCTGGGTAGATCCTTTGTTATCCGCTACAGATTGCCTTCTACAAAGAAAAAGAAAAAGAAGATAGAATTAGAAAATTCCCGTTTCTATACGTTGCAAAAATTATTTCAAAAAATTAGATATCAACCAGGCCTACCAGTCAATTTCACGTAATTCTATTAAGCCAGATAGTTGTACACAGCTATTGCATTCCAACTTACTTTACTGAAGATTCCATATACTTCTATATATACATACATACATACATATATCTTTATATATATACGCGAAAGGAAGTTAATAGATTTGAAAAATGAGAAGAAAAATAAGGAGGTAATGCCGTAGAGCGATGGTATCTATTATTCCAATAAGAATAATCAGAACCCAACAGCCTCCATGCCATTGTCCTTCTTAAGCTACTCGATTTCAACTTCTTCCTTTTAGATTTTAATTATTTCCGAAATTTTCAAATCCCACGATTCAAATTTTCCTTTCTTTGCCATATCGAACCCAGAAACTTACAGATTGCAAATCAATATGCATTAAATTACCACAAATGAAACTTGTAAACTAAATCACCTGATAAGAGAATCAACCTTGGCAGTTCTATTTTCGATAAAAACCTTAAAATTTCTCGCACCGACTGGTTCAAAATAAAGAAAAATAAAGTGAAGCAAGCAATTAAGAAAGTTGAAATTGAAATGAATTGTGAAATCTATATATATATATATATATATTTTTTTTTTTTTTAAAAAAAGAAAAAATAGTGTTACCGCGTGTTAGGTTGTCTCTGCTTGGTCCATTCAGGCCAATGCCGACTTTAGCCTTAATTGTACGAAAACCCACCAAAAAAAAAAAAAAGAAAGAATTAAGTAAACAACAAGGGTTGCATCGTAAAACTGAAAATTGGTGAAGCAAGGAAGAAAGCGTTTCTATTACCTTGTTAGGCACCATTTTGTTTCTTTCCGGATTTTTCTTTGTAAGTTGTTGTTGGTCCAAAATCTACAGACAGAAAGAGAGACGGGGAGAGTAATGATCTAAAAGGAAAGTAAATAAATAAAAATGTAAATGAAATATTATAGAATTGCAATTCTTCATTTGTAAACGTAAAACCCTAAATGTTGGAATAACTCTTAAATTTGCAAGAACTGGGTCTAGATTCAGGGTAAAATAAGTATTAATTTTTGGTTGTAGTTGTGGTAATGGAGGGGTTTGAAAGCGTACCTTGAGAGACGCCATTTTTAGAATTCTAAGTGATGATCATCTACGGCTACTTTCGGAGACAGAGAGACTGACTTGTGCTCTGTTTTGATCTATCGACGGTGCTTGCTTGGGCGGTATTTGCGTGTTTTTTGAAAACGGAATATGCTTTTACGCTTATGCCCTTAAAAAGGCAAAACTAATAACGACAAAAAAAAAATATTCGAAATTTGAAACTGGCCCATGCAGGTCTCGAACCTGCGACCTTCGCGTTATTAGCATGAAGTTCTAACCAACTGAGCTAAGAGGCCATTGAGTAGTAACATAAGCATAAAAATTTAATGGAAAGTGAGCCTGGGCAAAGAGTTACACTTCTTTCATTTTCTTTAATATATATATATTTTTTTTCCCCGATGGACCAAAGGCATGATATCATTGTTCCTTTTCACCATTACAGTTTATTTATCCATACCGCATCTTTTAAATTCATCTCATCACATTAGAAAATTGAATCTCTTTGAAAAACAATCCATTTTAAATGTTTTCCACAATGGAGTCTGAATAATTTGTTGTGCATATTATACATACTTATATATAGATCTAATAATTCATGGAAAGAAGAAATATTAACCCTTCAGCCTTTTTTGTGCATATAGAATCCTAGCTTTTTGAGATTGATGGCTCCTTAAAGATTAAAAAATTTAGAATCTTTTTAATTATTACAAAAAAAAAAAAAAAAAAAAAAAAAAAAAAGACAAACACAATAATTATATGGAAAACAACAACGGAAACTGCAAATTCAAATATTGTTGTATCTCATATGAAGGTTGTAAACAATACAGCTCAGAACCAACTAATTCGTAAATTAGCCAAACTTGTTTAAATAGATCTCTCCACGTACAATGGCCTTGTTATTCCCCAACTGAGCTATGCTTGTCATATCCTCGTAAAATCAAAAGGCATAGCTGAATGCATAAATGAGTACCTGACAAGAAAACACACAAGATTATTTAGCACTTTGACAAGCAGAAAGTTTCTTCACATATGGCAAACGAAATGCACTAATATAACCTGAAATCAATTCCTTACCACACAACAGAATGTAGCTTCTGTTTCCCTAATCACGAAACGGTGTCAAATCAATATTGAACCGCTGCTTCCCTTTGCTTACCCTCTGTTAGTAACATCTCAAAGACGATATCAGCTCAATCATTATAATTTATGCCATGTATGATAATATATGTTCTGTTCTATTAACTTCGTACAATAATAATAACAACAATATGGGACTAATGGACTTACAGCAATCGCCACAAGCTCTTCAAGAAGTTCTTCCAAATGGCGCAATGGCTATTCTCATAATTATAAACCAAAAATTAGTAACAAATTTACAGTAGATAAATATTATTTATTCATTGGCACGTACTAAAACTGGATAAAATCTTCTAGGGGCTTGATATAATAACTCACCCATTGTGTTGGACCATCAACTGGTGCATTCATTGGATCATCATGCACCTAAACACATAGTTGAAACTCTTAGAATCTATTATTGATATGCAACCGCAACTGTAAAGAAATTTTACTTGGATTGGAGCATAATACTATGACAAATCTTTTTATCAACAGCTTTCAATTCCTATATAGTATTGAAAGCATGCAAGTTTGTAAGCAAACAACAACAGACAACAGAGGATATTTACTAATAAAAGCTCTCTTCTTCCAAGTCAACTCCAATTAATGGTGCAAGAAACACTGCTGGAACTGAATTTTTCAGTAAACTAAATGGTAACGAGTGCCATAATCCTAAGAGAAAATGATGGCCAAATAATCAATGCAAGAAGATTCTACATACCTCCATGAAAACTCCATCAACTCCAACAGCAATTGCTGTTCTTGCAATACAAGGTATTAATTCACGAAGTCCACCGCTAGCAACACCTCCACCATCCAACTACATTAAGAAATTCAGCCGTTTTATGGAACAAAACTATTAACATGTCAAGATAATGTGCACTAAAATCAATCCCAATCATAGAATCAGAAACATGTCTAGCGAAGCATGATTCAGGCCCATTTTGCATATAATGGACAACCCCTCAAATAAAATGGTAAACCATGATAGAAAAGAATTCATTACACACCCATACACACACACAAGGGTCACATTGAAAAGACTCTAACCCTAAGATTGCAACTATAGAAAAGAGGATTGACTGCTCTGGAAACATCACTGTGACAACAGGATATCCATGCGAAAACCATCAAGACAAGCATACTTATCATGAAGCTACAACGACATTCTTCAATAAGAAGAATCTGTGAGGCAAACTTTAGACATGAAAGGTAAAAGCACAAAACCTATTTGTACCTTTCGCCCAGCTGGCTGTTGCAATGAATGTGTAACATCGGCAACCTATAATGAAATAGAAATTTCAGACAGTTAGATATTCCAGCTATAAAATGTAGATGGGAATCAAAATAACAAGATCATTTTGGAACTGAAAAGAATGCAAAATTTCCAACAGATCATAAGAAAAGTTTAAAAGGATCATCTGATAAGAGTCGATATTTGTAAGCAAGTCAAGGTGCAGTTAGAAAATTCCTCAGTAGGCGTCATACATGTAACCAACTTTGATTTCTATTTCATCATAAAACCAATGTTCACGCAACAAAATATATTAGTGTCTTCTAGATAATCAAATTAATTGGTCACAAAGTAAGCTAGCCAATTACAGGTTATAAAAAGTGTCAGTGTCCTATTAATTAAAGATTAATTTAATGAACATATCACAATACCTTTTATCCTAGAATTTCTCATTTCTCACAAAGAAAAAATAGTGACAAATACTACTTCATAACAATAATAAAGAACGTAAATACTACACAACAACATAGTACATAAAGGAAGCAGAGTAATTTTACTTACTATAGGACAATTAGCTTCTCTCATCCACTCCAAATTGCGAGGATCAACGATTAAATCATCTAAATACACAATCCATAAAGGACTTAGCAAACAGATCAGAATCAATTAAAGGAAAAATATCTCATATCAACAATATGTTTATCCTAAGACACTTAGAAAACAAAATTAAAAGCACAGTCGATTCACAAAAGTTTAAAGCAAAAAACAAGACATCAACAGATAAGTCAGAGAAGTTAATGGAGACAACTAGGTGTACTCCTGTTTTAACTTATATGGCTTTCACTTCAGTTATGGGATTTCAAGTTGAAGTCCAATAATTTTAAGGGATCACAAAACCACATCTACCCTTATACTAAAAGAAGAGGATAAAATATAATTCAGAAACATATGGCAGAAACCACTAAATAAATCAAGATAACTTACTGTAGCCAAACATAGTTCCCCTCTCACAAACCATGACTTTTGAATTTCCAGCCAGTCTAATCTTCTCAGCAGAATTACACATGACCTGGAAGTTTGAGAAAAAATAATTCCAGATATGTCAATAATACTTTTAAATGAAATATATTAACAATAGTACAAAAATTAATCTCCCAAGTGTTCATCTGAACAAAAGGAAAAAAGTAATAATAATACAAAGACAAAAGAAGAATGAAAGGGAAAAACTCACAGAAGGAGCACAGAACTGGCCTTTCTTAATATTGATAATTTTTCCAGTCTTGGCGGCTGCAACAAGGAGATCTGTCTGTCATATTATAAGACTAGAGATCAGTTAAACGAAAATTGAAAATAAATGCATCTTTGAACGCTAATTATACAAATGTTTTATAGAAGCACGGGATTACAATAAACAAATATTCTGTAACCTGGCGACATAAAAATGCAGGAATCTGAATAATATCTGCAACTCTGCCAACTGCTTCACACTAACAAAATAAAAGAAAGTATTACAAACAGTTATTACAGGGAGAAGTCCAGGTTTATATTTTCCTTCGTCTGTTCATTGGTGCGAGCATTTGAAACTCAGAAAATGATATAGGATGATAATCTAAAATGAGAAATATTTGAAATTAACCTAGAAAGCAACTGTAATGAAATTGATTTACTCAGAAAGCAATATTTTTCAGTAATAAAGTACAATTTAATATTAGTCCCAGTATCTTATTTTGTTCAATCAAAATTCTGAATTTCAGGGTGCTTGTCTGGGTTTAAATTAGTTCACAGAGCTATTTCTCTAAATATAGTAGCTGGCTGTAAAGCAATATTACAGGAGGGGACATATGTATATGATGAATTACAATTGCATCAAATGCACCGAGTCTTGAGAAACTAGGCCTTATACAGGCATTCAACAAAAGAACTCACCTGGGTGCTTTCATGTACATCAGTAACTACAGGTATGTCATATGCTATTTTAACCTTCTCTAGGATCTGAAACCAAAAGCAAACAGCATAATGAATTAATGACTCACAAACTTGTCACTCTGTCTACAAAGGATTATAAGCAGCTGCATTCTTCTATTTTTTACCTTCAATTTGATAAAGAAATGCTACTTTAGATAATCAGTTGTAACTTATAACAATAGAAGAATTACAAAGTGCATAGAAACTCTACAATCAGTCTACCATAGTAACAACAAACTTCACAATTTCAAATTTCTAGTGTTAGCAAGTATCACATTCAGAGAATCCATAATGTATATCTGAATTCCAGCTTCAAAGATGTCAAAATTGTATCTCATAATATATCGGATTGTCACCACATTGAACTAAAGAAAGGTGTATATTAACCTAATATCTGGACCTTTAGATAATCAATTGCATTATGAGTATAATTAGCATTAGCAATGCTAGGTTTCATCTAAGTTCAGATGATCTTCACCTAATGCAGTGTATACTGATTTGAAGAACGTATGACTCTGCATAGAGTTAAATGTTGGCACAACCTTCATGCTGACATAGCATGATTTGGCCAGCCAATTGCGGTTTTAATCATACTGCTACGAATTTTAGCTCTTTCTTTTTTGGGTTAAGGAATTTTAACTCATCTGGAAATATATTTGGTTTTTTGGACTCAAACCTCACAGAAATTTATAAAATTTGCTTGCTGCTTTTCAAATATATTCCAGAAGAAGAACTGTCTCTATTAGATCTTAAATTAACAACAAAATATATCCTACTAACTGATCAACATTTACCATTTAATGTGGCACCTTAATCATTGAACATTTATTTTGTCCAACATAATGTCCAAACTCTAAAATATATCATTCACCTAGTATGAAACATAGTGCATTTTATCAGGATTCAAAACCTTTAAAACAACAATCTATTAGGTAAAATGACAACCAGCACCTTTAAGCCTTCCTCCAAGCCTGGACCCCGAAATGATTTTGAGGATGTCCGGTTAGCTTTGTCAAAGCTTGACTTGAAAACCAGGGGTAATCCAACTCTGCAAGATTGGAAAACAAAATCTTCTTCTTACTGGAAATCCACCCACAATCTTAAGAAATAAATCCAACCGTTTAGCCATGTTCTATACAATAAAGAGCAAACACATATGAAATCCTTTCTTCATTCTTAAAAAGAAGAAGAAGAAGAAGAAGAAAAGATAAAGAAAACAAATTTAAAAAAAGCAGTTCTTTTAAAAAATAGAAATAACAAAGAAAGACAAAGCCTTCTTAGTTGAGATACAAAATACAGGCGCTAGAAATGAAACTACTTTTCTTTAATCCCTTTAGCTTTCAACTGGTAAAAACAACATTTTTCTTCCAAATCCCTTTATCATCATGAAAACTCAAAATTGAATTTCGCTTATAACTCATATAGAGGAAACATACTTTGATGCAATACCCTTTATGTGCTTCGCCATCCGCAGAATGTGCTCTTCAGATTCAATCACATTTGGACCTGCTAACAAGAAAAATGGTTCTGCTGCCTGCCAACACCAATAAAATCATATCCTCATGTTATCAATTGAATCTGTGATCATTTAATTAAAAAAGAAAGAAAAAATTATAAGAAGACAACTAGTTTAAACCTTGAGCTGGTTATATAACACGGTCGATGCATCCATATCCTCCACTTTTAGCTACAAGCAAGCTGCACACAAGGAAGCTTAGAGTTGGAATCAAACCCACCAAGGCATGAATTCCATTCAACCATAATAATACTAGACCAAAATCAAAGTCTTTAGAAACATAATAAAAAAGCGCCAGAAAATCACAAATCTAGGAACCCAAACTCCATCTAAACTTCTATGGGTATCAATGAAAAAGGAGGAAAGGAATGGTAAAATATAAACAACGAACAATTGTCACAGAAATATATGTATATGTATTTGATCATATCAACAGACATAGTGGGCTCGCATCATTTCCAGTGATTGAATTCTTATTGGATTCAAAGCGAGCGAGGACTTAAGAGAGGGAAGAGATTGACCTCCAATTTTCAAAGCCATGCTTGTATGAAATCTATAAAAAAAGACATAACAAAATTGCAGCAAAATGCATATCACAAAGATCTTGCATATGTTTGTTGGTTTTTTACTCAAATCAGTCAAAGTATAAAAGAAAAATAGGAACAGATAAAGCTTCTGTTTTTATGCTGAGAAACTGTAGAGTTTACAAAAATCTGGGCAACCGACTTGTCAAATTTTCTCGACAAACAAACAGAAATAGAGAAGAATGAAAGAGTGGCATAATAAATTGAAGAATTGGGATGTAATGTAGGATACCTGATTCAGTTGGATCTCAAATTTCAGCCCTTCGCAGAGAAAGAGAGTGAGCTTTGGCCTTTGAGACTTTGAGTGAGTTTTTCTGTCTGCCGAGTTTTGGTCGTTTTATCAAATCTCCCTTCACGTGAAACCAAACGATTTTCCTATTATTATTTGTTTCGTTAACAGATAGATAGCTCTTAAACCAAAATCAACGTTTTTTTTAAATATATATAAGAGAAAATCCACGTTTGTTGGAACTTGGAAAGTACAATTACATTAAAATGTCGGTTCATGTCACATTGATTTTGGACAGCTAAAATGCCTGTTGCAAAAGTTTAAAATTTTAAAAATAAAAATAAAAATAAAAATTTTAAATCATGCTATGAAAATTGCAAACGCATAATACATACCATCGCGGATAAAAGTGAATTTCTTTTATTTACATATTACACACACGCACACACATATATATATATATATATTTTATTTTATTTTCACTCATTCATATCAACTTTTAGATGTGAAAATTATGTTTATTCAGCAAAAAAAAAAAAACATTTTTTTTTATTTTTTTATATAGAAGTTTTTACATCCTCTTCTTCTTTAGTATGGATAGGGAATGAAGAAATGAAAGTAAGAAAACAAAATTAAAAATTTGATATGAATGAGTGAAACATAATATATACCATTGCAGATTTACTATTTTGACTAATAGTATTGCTTATGAACTATTATAATTAAAATTTTATAAATGATTCGATGGGTCTTTTTCTTTAAAAAAAAAAAAAGAAAATGGTAGTTACATTTTTTTTTTCCCCTTCTATTTGGAATTAGGGCTGCATTTGTGTCTGTTTTGGCTAAATGGGGTTGAGTTTTTATGCACTTTATATAACTAAGAATCATTATCTTTAAGTATTGTTTGTTTTGCACGTGAAAAAGTTTCGTTAATTGTAATTGCCCCTTTTTTCTTTTGTTTCCTAATTGGTTTTCTCTGGATATTCTCCATAAAATCAGATGCACCCAAAAACTGCAAGAATCACCATGGCACTGTAAAATGATATTTTCAAATAAGTTACATTAGAATTTAAGAATTCCATCTCAAATTAGCAGACTTCAATGAAAAATCAATATCGCAACTTCCATTCAAAGAAACAAAAAAGGTATAACTCTTTCTTTGTCCTCTATGCAAAAGGAAAGAGAAACAGATGTTGTTAAAAAATTAATAACTTTCACATTTCCTTACACTAACTAATCTCACTATCCTTTTTGCTTACATTGACCTCCCAGTAATGAGTGGTTTGGGAGGAGAAAGAGATCTTATTTCAGGTGCAGAACTAGGAAATAGAGTGTTCAATTTGTGCATGAGGATATCAGCCCTTGATGGAATCTCATTCAAAAGAAACTGTTGAACAATTGGTTTCTTAAACCATTCCATGACAGAATCCCCTGGGGCTCTCAGCACCACTTTACTAACCTCAAATGGAGATTCCACTGAGCTCAACATCTGAGCAACCACAATCTTCAAAGTAGGTCCAGTAACCAACTTAATCCGTCTTGGCACAACACCATAATACAACATTCGTTTTCTGAACCTATGAAGAGTATGCACGACAGAAATTAGAGCAGCTCCCACAGATAAGTTCCTAACATCAAGAGACCAAGCAATTTGCTGATCGAAAACAATTGCCTTTGGAAAAAGCTTATTCTCATAGGCAACTTTCCATACGCATCGAGCTCGGTTTATTTGCCCCATAAGAACAAGGTAGTTGAGGAGAACATTAACGAAGTACCTTGCAGCTCCCTCTTCCAACTCATAATCAATACCCTTAAAGAATTCCCTAACAAAAGATAGTACCGGCTGTTTTCTCTGTTCTGGGCCTGTGAAGAGTCCACACATAAAAGAGTGTGCCTTATGTTTTGTAGCACCAAGGATCGACATCAAATGCCTCTCATTCTGCTCGTCTTGGCATCTTACAAGATGGGCTAGAATCGATGTGTAAAGAATAAGATCAACTTTTGCAGCAGAGCTTACGTAAGTTTCAAGGAGAGGCTTGGCTGACTCGTACAGACCGTTCTTCATACATGACTCAAATAACTGTCTGATTATAAAATTATTTGTTCTAATCCCTGAAGAACCCATGAAACGTAACCATCTCAAAGCAAGATCAACAGAACCGTCCTTGATATAAACCATTAAAACATCACTAGCACTCACATCAACCGAATATCCCATTGTTTTCATCTCCAGTAAAATTTTGGCAGCCACGTCAACGAGCTTCTTATTAGCCAGGAGGGTCAAAAGAGAGGTATAAGTACTTAGACCTGGCCTTAAACCTGCATTGGTCATTGAATTGTATAGCTTCATGCCAGAATCTACTTGTCCAGAAGCAGCATGCATTTCCAAGAGACATGAATATGTAGATGGGGTGGGTAGAAATCCAGCCTTCTCCATATCTGTAAAGGCAGACATTGCAATATCAAGTTTCCCTGATTTGGCATGAGACTCGACAATCAGAGTGTACAGCCCAAAGTTTGGCCTAAACCCTGCTTTCTTCATCTCATCCCATAACCTTATAGCAGTATCTAATTTCCCTGCCTTCACATATGACTCAATCAACGAAACAAACATTGTAGCAGATGGCCTAAGGCCATAACCCTGCATCTCCATGTATACCTTCATTGATGCATCCAACCTCCCAGCCTTTCCCATTGAATCAACAAGTGATGCAAAGATGTTAAATCCAGGCCGAAAATTCTTTTCTTTCATTTCTTGGAATAACTTGAATGCCGCATCAAGACGGCCAGATTTGGCCAAGCTTGGTATCATCAACTCATAGGACAAGCCATCCAATGAACAATCCGCAGCTTCCATAACCTCATATATCTCAAATGCCTTATAAGGCAAACCCTTATTCAAAAACAATGTTATAAGTGAGTTATACGTCTGACCATCAACTTTATAACCAGAATCTCGAATCTTCTTGAAACAGAAAAACGACATCTCTAATTTCTCAGCTTTAGCCAAATACTGAATGACTCGATTACAAGCGCTGAACGAAAAGTTACCATTACCACTTGAATCTTTAACCATTTCATCAAACAATGATTTGATCTCGTCAAAATTTTTAGTCTGGTTTAAACTATCAAAGAGTATCAAAAAACAATCATCACTGGGCGAATACCAAGGCTGCCTCTTAGACCACCGAAACAAACTCAATGCCGCATCACTGTCTTTAATAACCCTCAAAGCTTGAGTAATGTGAATCATGTTAGGCACAAATTGGAGCTTGTCCAGTTGGGTCTCCAATTCAGGTCCCCATTTCCACCTATTCACAAGCTCAACAATCTTGGCAACAGCAGATGCATTCAAAAACGGCTTCTTTAGTCCACCTATCATAACATGGTCATCAAGTCCTGGCTCAACCGACCGTACACCTTTTCCAGTGTAAATCACACTGCCTGATTCATCCAAATACTCAATCTCCTCATCAATCCAGTCATTACACTCATCAACACCATTCCTCCTGGAACAGTAACTTCTAACAAAGCCCAGGTCCATAAAATTAGGATTCCCAACAAAATATGAGCCGTTGAAAGACTGAGGAATCTCCACAAATTTGGGGTTTTCCGGAATTAACTTAGAAACAACTACAGAGCTTAAATATCTAAAATTTGATGCATTTCTGAGTAGATTTACATACAAAAAACTAGAATTGCGTAGATGGAAATTGTGAAACGAATAACTGGAAGTAGGGGTTTTGGAGAGTAACTGTAAATGTTTAGGGCACAACTTTCTCCTGCAGATCATTTTCCGTTTAGAGACTGGGAAAACCAAAATGGTACCTGATTTTCGGCCTCTTTCGCAGAAAAGCTTAAACCTTCAGTTTGGAGTACGATGTAGTGAGCAAAGTGAGCACTTTATTGTGACCAAGAACCCTAAACCCTCATACTGGCCGTCTGCATCAAGTCTAACGAGGCCTAGGGCTCTCTTTCAGTGCAAGCTTGCTGCTTGCTTTCCAATCAGTTTGTATGCGTTTGTAAATAATTATTTTAAACCCATCTTTTATTTTTATTTATTAAAAAAAAAAGGATAGAAAAATAGCAATCAAATTTTGGTGTATGTATCTGCTTACATATATATATTTTTTGGTGTATGTATTGATGACGTAGGTTAACAAATAACAATGTATTGAATGGAAGAATGAATATTTGACCATGAAATTTGTTAGCCACAATTCTTAAAATTCCCACGAGTTTTAGTAAAAGTTAAGCAATGGGATTATTTTTGTCCCCTGTTCCTTTTATACTCTAACAAGAATTATCTATTCGTTCACCAAAAACCAAAAAGAAAAAAAAAAAAAAAAGAACCAAAAACAAAACAAAACAAAAAGAAATACCTTTTTATGGAAAAAAAAAAAAATCTTTAACCAACTGAGCAACAATAGTCTTGAAAATTAAATTATGAAAATCAAAGGAATCAAATTCCTCTTTAAGAATGAGACATAGATGGTTTTCAAAGAAATGTAGTAGATATGAACAAAGACCCATCAACTCAAGAATATACATAATAAATAAATATTGGTTGAAAAAATTACCGTTTAAAAGATCACTAATGGCTTGTATTAGGATCAAAAAATTAGTTTGTTGTGAAAAAAAATTCCCTTTTATTCAATTTTTTTTTTGGTGTAGACTAATAGTGTTCAAAATTTGATCTAAATTAGTTGGTCACTTAAATAACTTTTTAGTGAAAATAAGTATTTAACCACAAAAATAAAAATAAAATAATAATTATCATAATTAGATTCTGATTATCCACGTCATGGAAGGAGTTTCACTTAACTCTCTAGCATGAGAGAGGTTTTCGTAAGCTACAACCTTACTTTCATCAAACGACCTATTTTTCAAGTCAATATTTTAAGGTCACAAATTTCAACATTCTTTGCCAAGTCCACACCTTGTGTTCCATTCAATAGCTGAACATATGCCTAGTTAGCCCAAGCTAACATATTCACTTAAAATTGTTGAATAATGAATGAATGAAAGAGGGGAGAGAGAGCGCTTTGAGTAGAAAGCAAGCAAGAAGAAAAGGGGCAGATAAAAAACCACACTTTGAATTTTGGCAATGCGAAGCAAGCATATATGCTGATCGCATGCAAAATTGAAAAAATATAATGCAGCAAAAGATGAAAATGCAGGGCTCCATCGAACAACTTCCCATAAAATACAACCTTCTCTTACACCTTTTGGGCCTTTTTTGGATTCCTTCAACCACACATATCTAAGCAAAGTGACTGTCTACCAAAGAATCAATCTTTATAGCCAACCCATCCATCTCTCTCTCTCTCTCTCTCTCTCTCTCTCTCTCTTCCATTTATTTTGCCCCTTTCTCTAGGCTACTCCACAACCTCCTAGCTAACTCAAATTCATTTCTTTATATCTGTGCGTTTCCACTATTGTATATAAACTCATCTCCTGCTTTGCTTAATTTGCCTGTAGTCTTTGAGTTCTCTTGCCTAAAAGTTGAAGGAGCTTTGTGTTTTTATCTGGATTAGTCATGAAAACCATCAATATTTGCATGAGACTGAACATTCTTTTTCCCTATTTCATACTTGCAGCTACTCTGTTCGCTCATTCTGGTAAGCCTCTTCTGCAGATTTGTATTGCTTGTATCTTAACAAACCAGATTATACTCTTTGTTATAATTATTCATCATATTTAATGTGTCTTTTTATATGATCAACGATAAAGATATATGGTTGAAGTAGGGCCCAACCCATTCAAAATACGTAATCTATAAATTAATGCATGAGATTTGGATCATGCTAATGGAAGTTTTTTACAATAGAAATCTAGCTTCTCATTATCGCATAGAATGCTTCACTGCTTCTCCCACTTAACCCACCTCTTTCTCCAAGTTGTATATGCATAATTCTCAACATTTTACCAAACTATACGTCTACACATTTACATTAGCAACATGTAGAGCATTTTAGTCCACTCCAAGAGAAAGCAAAATATTACATTGGAAATGAGTTGGGAAAGCATCGCACTAAGTCTCATCTATTTAGCTTTCATATTTCATGAAAAAAATAAAAATAAAAAATAATAATAATAATAATAATAATACAGATGCAAGAACATCAATGAGACTGGTGAAGGAACCTCCAAAACGTCAAAGCAGTCTGTTTCTCATGACTGCAGCCAAATTGAATTTGGTGAAGCAATTAGATTCTTCCAATGCTGGACCCTATGGAGTTAGCTCACCGTTCACTTTGCCACCTTATGATTCCCTCCCTCCAACACCCTTGCCTGAAAATGCCCCTCCCTTTTGTTTATACCCTCCCAACACCCCACAAACCCCCTCCACTGCAATTCCAGCCCCTGTAGCTAATATCCCACCATCAACTCCAACTGGATTCAACCCGAATCCTTCCGGATCCGTTCCTAGTCCACCACAGCTCCTACCTAGTCCTACTACTTATATTCCAAGCCCATCCGGGTCCACATTGAGCCCACCATATTATGAGCCCAGCCCACCAGGTTTCAGTCCAAGCCCACCAGGTTTCAACCCAAGCCCACCTTCTCCATCCTCTTCTATACCATCTCCAACAGGGTTTGCCCCTGGACCACCTTCTACTAGTGTTCCATCTCCATTTGGTTTTGTTCCAAGCCCTCCAGTGTTTCTACCACCCATTGTTTACCCTCCACCCACTACTCCACCAAGTCCAAAAAGAGCACCAAGCATAGCCTTGTGGTGTGTGGCAAAGCCCTCAGTGCCAGACCCAATCATTGAAGAGGCTATGAATTATGCATGCGGGTCTGGTGCAGATTGTGCTTCCATTCAGCCACAAGGCAACTGCTTTCAGCCCAACACATTGTTTGCACATGCTTCCTATGCCTTCAACAGTTATTGGCAAAGAACCAAAGTGGCTGGGGGTACTTGTGAGTTTGGAGGAACTGCCATGCTTGTCACTGTTGATCCAAGTAAGACATTTTCCTTTCCTGTAAATTGCAAAAAGCATGTCAATTTGTTTGAATAGAAGTTTTGGGATTTATGAGTCTCTCTTCGTCCATGCACAGGCTATGATGGCTGCCGCTTTGTCTACTATTGATGATGAACACAAAGTGTTGTTAATTGCAGGAATAGATGAAAGCAGTCTTATTCTCTCTTTTCTATTTTTTCAATCTTCTCCATTTTTATTTTTATTTTTATTGGAAATACACCTTTTTTTTTTTTTTTTTGGGGGGGGGGGGGGGGTGGGGGAGGGATATTTTAAAAGGAAGTTAAACATAAATTTTGTAAGTAAAAAGTACGATAGACAAAAATACTGTAGAAGTTTATCAGGACATTCCCAATGGATATATATGATGTGTCTAAAATATTTGGGGTTGTTGTCAATGGAAAATCCTTTTTTCTACAAGGGACATGCTGCTTCCTATGTAATATATCTGAACAGATATATATATATATATATATATGTATATCATGATTTAGTATACAGATGCCAATAAGTGGTTAAGAAGGCCTGAAAAATAATGTAATCTGAGGATAACTCTATGCTTGTATGAATCACAGATTCAGCAATATCATTGATGAACAATCATGCCTTGTTCTCTGGGTCTTGGCCCATCCATGCTCTATATATTTCTTCAAGTTCAATGTTTCGAACTTTCAATAGCTTTAACACTTTTAAATTTCTATGTACATACCATATGGTTTCTACTAATTACATATATTTCTCTTTTAAATTTTGTTAATTACAAGACTAATGATAAAAATCATTATTTTCGCATACAATAATTCGGAATTAAATCCTTTCATATTCAATATTAAAAAGAAAAAAGAAATATCAATTATTTGTAATCTTTTGTATGTATATTCAATCAATGTCTAATTAAATAGTAGAGATTGACCAATGAACGACTTTTTTAACAAAACAAAAAAAAGAAACAAAAGGAAAAACTCCAATCAAAAGTTTGTAACTATTTTTTCTCCCTTACCATTTTTCAGTAATTATTTGCAGTCTTCTTCACTGATGGATCAAAAAAAAATTTGTAGCCTTGGGAAAAACATTGAATAATAAACTAAAATTGACAAAAAATAGAAAATGGTACAAGTTTCGAGGATATATCAAAGATTCAAAACTAAATTAAAAAAAATAAAAATCAATCACACATTTGAAAAGAATATGAACAATGTTAGTGGGTGTAGATAATTATACAAATTGTTGGATGCTTGTCAAGGTGCACTTCCAAAGTTTAATATTTGTCTGCTATAATGCAATTGTCCACTTTTTAATTGCCTACATATGTGAAGTGATTATGCTTTTTTTTCCATGTGATCTATCTGTACTATCATATATATATATATATATAGGAACAATTATTTGCACCATCACGTACCGAATTGGAACACAAAGCATCAAATGTATAAGATAAAAATAATAATAATAATAATAATAAATCACACATAGCTTTTGTTATTGTCCTCGCAAACTTGGCAATATCCTACACATGGACAACTTCACCTCATCTCCCCTAACTTTTTCTTTTTATTCTCTTTATTCATCTTTCATCATCATCATCATCATCATCCATTTTTATGTTAATTAGTATCATATTCCTAAAAGACATTTCTTTTTATCTATCAGAGTTTTTCATATGTATGTTAGTTTATAAAGAAAAGAAGGTAGAATTACATTTATTCACACTTTGTGTTAATCAAAATGATGGAAAGAAACAAATCATTGCTTATAACTCTACTTAAAATAAAATATTTTCGAAGAACATGGTGAACAAAGCAATAGCAAGTAAAATAACTAGTTATTAAATACAGTTTTAAGAGGACATATATAAAAGTCCTGATAGTTGAATAGCTTCTAAAAGCGTATTCATAACATTAGCAAATAAAACTTATAAAGAAATTGCATATGTACATTATTGAAAACTAATATTTTGTCTAAAATGTGAATATTATGTATATTAGTGTAACCTTTTATTTATTTATTTATTTATTTATTGTTAGAAGTCACAAGCCGGTGAGGCATGGAAGGAGATTTTTTCTTTTTCTTTTTTTTTTTTCCTGGTTAAAAGATATGGAAGATGGGAGTTGTACAATTTTGGGTTTTGCTAAACATTAATCTCATCCATTTTTTTTTTAATACATTATTCTTATCCATTGGGAGATTGGGTTGATGCCTGGCCTGATAACCGTTGTGATTATAGGTTTAATTGTTTTTGTTTTGTGTGTTCTTTATAATTTCTTATACTTCTTTTATCAAAATTCTAAACTATTATATATAATTGCATGCAGTGCTTTACAATATTCTTGTATATATTGTGAATATTATATTGAAAGAAAAAAGGAACTCTGTATAATTAAAAAAAAAAAAAAAGTGTTTGGATAAACAAATAAAAGTTTTTTGAGAAGGTGGAATATATATGTGTGTGTGTGTGTGCTGTGTATATATTTATACAAATATATATATATATATATATATGTATATTTTTTTTTTTCGATAATTCGGAAGATGGAATAGAAGAGTTTTGTTTTTGGTGAATGGGTGGAAGAGAAGAGTTGTAAAGAATAGCATGCAACCGACCGTATCAAATCAGGTTTGGACCGTTCCCTCCAAATTCAGTTTATATACCATTAATGATAAACCCTAAAAACCCTCTCATTCTTTCTCTCTCTTCAAAATCAAAACCTTAACTACTTTCTCTCTCTAGAGGCCCAACCACCATCACCATGGCCACCGGCGAGGACGGTTTCGCGGGAGGCAGGCTATTCAACCAGGGCTACTCCTACACCTACGATGACGTCATCTTCCTTCCTCACTACATCGACTTCCCCACTGAGTCCGTCCAACTCGCCACCCGACTCAGCCGCAACGTCCCTCTCTCCATCCCCTGCGTCTCATCGCCAATGGACACCGTCACCGAGTCCCACATGGCCGCCGCCATGGCCGCCCTGGGCGGAGTCGGCATCGTCCACTCCAATCTCAATCCCGCCGACCAAGCCGCCCTCGTCCGATCCGCCAAGGCTCGCAAAGTGCCGATCTTGTCGAGCCCCGTGTTCGCATCTCCGTCGGGTCGGATCGAGTCGGAGGAGGATTTCAGTTCCAGCCCGTATGTTCTGGTGACGGAGTCTGGCGCTGCAAGGTCGAAGCTTCTGGGGTACGTGGCGAAGGCGGATTGGGTGGCATTGCCGAACAAGGAGGTGAAGATTTACGATTACATGGTGAAGTCGTCGTCATCGGACTTGGTGGTGCCGTGGGATTACGATTTGGAGCGAATCGGGTGGCATTTGGAAGAGAAAAAGAGGGATGTGGTGGCGATGGTGAAGGACGATGAGGTGGTGGATTTGGTGACGAAGAAGGAGGTGGAGAGGATCAAAGGGTATCCGAAATTGGGCGTGGGCAGTGTGGGACCCGACGGGAAGTGGATAGTAGGAGCGGCAGCTGGGACGAGGGACCAGGACAAGGAGAGGTTGGAGCATTTGGTGAAGGCAGGGATAAATGTGGTGGTGTTGGATAGTTCTCAGGGCAACTCCATCTACCAGATTGAGATGATCAAGTTCATCAAATTGACTTACCCGGAGCTGGACGTGGTTGGTGGAAATGTGGTCACCATGAGCCAAGCTCGCAATCTCATTCACGCTGGTGTCGATGGCTTGCGCGTTGGGATGGGCTCCGGCTCTATCTGTACCACCCAAGAGGTCTGCGCCGTCGGCCGAGGCCAGGTACATTGCTTTTTTCAATTCTTGTTACTTAAAATGTTCAAATTTTTCTCTAGTCATTGCCTTTTTGAAATAATGTTAGTATTTAAGTTTGTGATGTCAAAATCTTGTAGTACTTGGCAGCAAGTACATTGGAGGGTACATGGAAGCAACTAAAGCCTAAAAACGTTTGCTTTTTTAGTCCTAAGCTAATATGTAGTTACCGGTTTACATAATTTACTATACTATTTCTGAATTATTCTATTTTGCTTTCCTATCCGCAAATATGTAGAAATCAGAAAATGAGACTTGATTTCCTTCTGTTATTACTGACACCTGCTATCTGAGTCAACCAAATTTATCCAACTGGAGCTCTAGTTCATAATATGCAACACTATATATATAGTGCCACCGAGCAGTTCATGATCTTGATGTTTAGCTTTGTCAAATTTTCTTCTTTAGGGCTGTTGGCTCCATCTCATACTCTGTTTTTTTTTTTTCTTTTCCTTTTCCTTTTAATTAAAAGGCAACCGCAGTATACAAGGTTGCGTCTGTTGCTTCACAAAGTGGTGTGCCTGTAATTGCTGACGGTGGCATTTCAAACTCTGGACACATTGTCAAGGCTTTGGTTCTAGGAGCATCTACAGTCATGATGGGGAGTTTCTTAGCTGGAAGCACGGAGGCTCCAGGGGCTTATGAGTATCAGGTATGACAACACTAATAGGCTAATTCCTCTACTATTGCTATATGGATGATGTAAGACCATGAATGGTGGATGAACATTTAGCTGAACTTCAGGGTAAAAGATGGTGCTTTTTTCATTGTAACTTCTTCTTTATATATATATATATATATATATTGTCCTGAACTATGTTTAATCTGTTTACATTATACGTGAATGCCAACTTTCATTGGCTAAATACTATGCATGCTTATATGTGTACTAGTTTATTTTTTATGAGGATTTGGTTAGTCATATGCTGCAATTTTCTTTTATTTATTTTCAGCATACATGCTTCACTGATATTGATAAGAATTGTTCAAAAATATGAATTGTCAAATTTCTTATTCCAGAATGGTCGCCGGGTCAAAAAGTATCGAGGCATGGGCTCCCTTGAAGCAATGACGAAAGGGAGTGATGCAAGGTACTTGGGTGATAAAGCAAAGCTTAAGATTGCTCAGGGAGTTGTTGGGGCAGTTGCAGATAAAGGTTCCGTCTTGAAGTTCATACCCTACACTATGCAAGCAGTTAAGCAAGGCTTCCAAGATCTTGGCGCTTCCTCTCTACAGTCGGCTCATGACCTCTTGAGATCGGAGGTTTTAAGGCTGGAGGTATGGCTACTGCTTTTATCATGTTCCATGGATGTGAGTATGATGTGTGGTTATTTGTAATATCCATTTCTGGGTGAATCACAACTGTGTTTTTTAAAGTATTCTAGTCAGAACTTTTTTGTTAAAGCTATCACTATTGTTTTTGCTCATTGCATCATCAATAAAGTAGGGCAAAGAACTTATTAAACATTAGTTATGACATTGTTTTTCACTTTAGTTTAAAAAACTAAAAGAGGTTACTTGTAGAGTAGAGCTCTAGCAAGAGCATCCTTTTGTTGTGTTATCTTGGATGATCTTTTATGCTTCTATTTATAATATCATCTTTTTAGTTGGTTGAGTTGGTATTTGTGGATGACTATAGAATCTTACTTTTGGTCTTCATCTGGAAGAAGGTTATGCAGAGATTAGTTCTGTTAATCTTTACATACTGGAATTGCAAGTTCTCTGAAAGAATAAAACAGTCCTATAATTTTCTAGTGCAACATGACTCTATACCATTTTGTCTGTGGTAATCTGTTTAGTTTTAATTGAGGAAATATATATCTTTCTTTTTTTGTGCAGGTACGCACCGGCGCAGCTCAAGTAGAAGGTGGTATTCATGGACTGGTTTCTTATGAAAAGAAATCGTTCTGATATTTAACCCTTCTTCAGTAATTATAGCTTTGCGCCAGTAATTGGGTGGAGAGCATGTTGAGCGTTGTGCAAGAAAACTGAGGTTCCTTTCGAGCAGTCTAATTTAGGGCACGCCATTATTCTCTGCCTTGTTTTGTTGGTTAGCATGAGAGCTTGAGCAATAGCGGCAAGTTTATAATTCATATGTAATGACAGTTTCTTATTTACTGAAAATAATAATAATTTATTAAGAAATTTTTATCTCTAATGTGTGCTTGGGTAACTAAGATCTTGCGTGGACTTGTGTTGTTCACTTTTACTGATGGAAGATAAAAATGCTTTTGTTTGAGCATGGACAAGGGAAAATTAAAAAAGAGGAGAAAACACGTATTTAGCATAAGATTCAATAATCAAAGATTTATTCTTAACCAGCAAATAAATTGTATTTTGTAACAAAGATAATTATGGAAGATCCATATAAATTAGAAGAATAAGCCACTCCCTATTTATATTGCATAAATATATCTCATGTCACCCAGTCATATTTATTTCTCTTCCTCGGATACCTTAGAAACCAGGATACATCTTACCATAATTACAATCATTCCCACAACCCAGCGAAAAGCCAAAAAAAAAAAAAATCCTAGTTTTTCTTTCATAATTTTGCTAAAGCTATAAGGTGGCATAGATAACCCAATTCTGGCATTACCAATTCACCACCAAATTTGGACACATCCTCTCCATCCATGGCACCAAAGCCAAAACTTATTCAACATGGTATTGCATATATTTTCTGCTTAAGATTCAGTTAGAAGTAGAGGATCACGAATTACAGCATTTACAGCATTGGCCATCTCATGAGAGGTAAATCCATCATCCTTGGCATAGAAAAGGTGCAACACTTTGCTCATTTTCCAAAACAAATCTTTGCAAGCTCTGGGAACTACACAACCCTTCTCCTGCAAAACTAATCTCAGTAGTTCTCTCCTCTTACTGCTTATAACACTCTTCATCCCCTTGATGCATTCTTCTTCAGTTGCATTACCATTACTCTGAATCATTGCCAATGATACAGCATTTAATTTCCCTTCCTCAGATTCTCTCTGCATATATATAGTATGGAATGATTAGTGCATTTGGAACAACCATCAGAAGGAACAAAAAAATTAAATAAATAAATTTAGAAAAAAAAAAAAAAAAGGAAATTTAGGAGAGCTACCTTAAAGCTGTGGATATCATTGAGAAGACGTCCGCCGGTGCTCATGAGTTTATATAGATTATGAAACTCGGAATGTCTAACAACCTCCTCAGAAAGCTTAGGCCCAACCAAGTAAAGAGCTGGGAGGACAATTGGCCCCAAGGCAAATGATACATAACCATTTGTCATATACTCATCCATTGTTGGCGTTGACTTGTGTTTCAGCCACTCAGCTTCCTTCAACATAGACTTGAGCAAATCCAGCCACTGCCAAAATTCAAACATAGCTCAATATCCTCCCATGCTAAATACATGTTTAGAGTGAAACCAATTCCATGCTGAAATTAGATTATGGTTGAGTGACAGACAATTTTAGAACCAAGCCATTTGTCGGTTTCAGCTTTAGAACCTCGAAGGAGAAAAGTAGTTTTCTTTTAAGGAAGGTATAAATATTTAGACAAACATAATAATAATAATAATAATAATAAAAAATTGAAAAATTGAAAAATAAAAATATAAATATAAAAGCAATTGGAACAAGAAGCATGTGAAGATTGCATCTCACAATTTCAATTATGTGATATTTCACATCACGCCCTTGCCACATGGATGCTTGGGCTCCTATATCAGAAATTGCGCCATGAAGCGCTAAAAAGATAATTTTAACATTCTCAGAGCAACATTCAACAGTGACATTTACATCCCACCTGCAGCTCAAATATGGAGAACACCATCAATTGCATATGGAAAACTACCCAAGGGGCTAAGGAGAATGGACAAATAGCTATGCAAAACATAAATAATGGGAGGAAAGCAAATGTACTTCTCAACCAATTGTATGAGGTTTAGTAGTTCCTCTTCTGAACCTCCAACGTCAAAGAAATCATCTACAACTGTTGTGAGAACCCCGTTTTTAGCCCATGATATGCGAGCATCATATAATTCAGGAGCAAAAAGAGTTGCGGCAGCTGAAAAGTAACAGTAAGCTAGCTTCTGCCTTGCAAAATTTAGCTCGTCTAATTTGTTCTCTACTATCCACCTGCTTACAGAGGTCAGGAAATATTAAAGTAAGAAGCCACCTCCTTGACTGATAATGTCAATTGTTTTTTTTTTTTTTTTTTTTTTTTTATAAAGACCACCCAAAACAATGACAACACTTTTTTAATGCTATTTTTGTCTAGGGACAAGACCAGGTAAATAAGCTCAGAAAATCTGCAATTGGAGATTATTAGGAAAAACTAAATTGAAGTATGCACCTTGCAAGAATTTGGAGTTCCGTTTGTTGTATTGATTGGCAGGTGTTGAAGTCTTCCACTGCTAACTTAAGAAAATATTCATTTCGAATATTCAAAGAACTGAAATGCGAGTACAAGGAGATGTAAACCAATCATTAATAGAACATAAGTGGAAATAAAATTCTTGTAAGAAAGAGTAAGAAAAAGGAGTTAAAAAGAGGGGGAAGAAAATTCCAAACTTACCTATATGAAGTTTTAAGAATTCTTGTACTATCAATGTTATAATGTTCTATGGCTTTCCTGCTTGATAACCGTTCCAAGTTGGCATAGAAAGGAAACTTAAGAGCTTCAGTTACCTGGAATTATAAAAAAGGATGCACCATTCAGTGAACTACCTTGTGAGATAGAACAAGACATCAGTGGATCATAAAGAGGCCTATTGTAGAAAACTACCTCTTGTCCAATATATTTGTTGAGCTTATCTGCCCTGATTGAACCATTAGATAGTTCTTGTTTTAGAAAATGACTCGTCCAGAAATTTTGTTTCTCCAAGATTGATTCATTTGGATGTATGATGAATTGTGATGCCCTATACAATTCTAAGATTGTGCTAATATCCTTCATATGTCCTCCGAGGTAATTGAAAATATGATCCTCTGAAAATTGAGTTAATGGTTCTGCATCATAGCATAAACCATTTAGAAATTTTTTATCCAAAAAATTTGTAAATGCCAAGTCAGCTAAATTGTAAATACCTGAAGAAACATCATATCCATTGAGACGCAATATGCGAAATGCCATAGCACAAGTGACAGAATCCAAGAATATATTCTCATCCTCCAGCAACCAGCATCTGTATGTCGGCTAAAATTAAGCTTCCAACTAAATGAGAACTAAAACAATCTCCAATTTTACAGTGCTCTCACAGATAAATTGAAAGGTTAAAGATGGACACATTCTTCTCCAAAGTAACATCCCACACCCAGTGACTGTTGTTAACATACAAGTTCAGAACATTACCTGTATGTTTCGTCCAGCACAGTTTTAATTTCCTCTCTGAAATGCCGATCAATTCCCAACCTTTCAAGACTGTCAACCATACAAAGACGAGCATATATATCTAGAGGATAAACCGTCGGAACTGAAAATAACAGATTAACCATCAGCAATTGTAATTAAAAACGAAGAAAACTATATAAAAATTAGGAGGGAGAAACCTGCATTCCCAAACTTCTCTAAGACAGAGCAGAGGTACTTGAGACAACCACCATTCTTAAAATTGGTAAAAGCAGCTGCTGTTGCAGATGGTGAATTGAACAGGGAACCATTCTTTCTTTGGTACTTCTTGGCCATTTCCCAATCCTGTAGATTTCCCATTCCTTCTAAAATATATGCCAAGTATGCTTTATCCCCTTCTGAGTTTCTTTCCCAGGCTCTAGATAACAAGTTCAGTGAGGATAATCTTAATATAAATTAAAAAAAAAAAAAAAAGTAATAAAATTATACTGTTTTATGCGTTTCTATTGCTTCAAATAGCATATAAACAAAATAAAGTAACTATAATTTTCTAATAATTTTTTATTATTTCAAGAGTCAGGTTTTTTTTTTTTTTTTTTTTTTTTTTTTCTTTTTCCCGCTTTATTATTTCAATAGACAAGTTTGTTTCACTGCCCATATTTGTAATATATTACTTAACATTTGTAACAAACAAATGCGAACTAGGTAAAACTAAGTCAAGCAAGGTTGGAACAAACAAGCTAGTACTAAAATTGGCTCCACTAACTTTACATTGTTAGTTGGAATAAGAATTGCATAATAAGCGCATCCCTTCGAAACATTTTCCAGCACAGTAACGAAAAAATTCACAATAATGATAGCATAAGCAAAAGATCTTAGCAGATAAATTGGGAACAGAGTTGCATGCTAGTATACCTCTTAAGCTTCAACTCTCTATTATGAACCACAGCATCCAACTTTGCAGGTTCAATGGGAAAATTCAGATCCAAACTTGTAGCATATTCAATCATAGCAGGTAATATTATATCAAATCCAATTGGAGAATGTTGTTTATCATCAGTAGCTGAAGCTAGATTAGACTCAACAAAATATAGGCCTGAAACAAAAGATTATATCTAGTTACTCAACATTAATGGAAAAGATAACAAGAAGAAGAGAAGAGATACCCTTGTTAATTTGTTCTTGGCCAACATTCCAACGCTTTAGTGCAAGGACACTTGCCAAGGTTGATAAGATAGCATCTTTGATGAACAAAGGATCATGGTGCGAAAGACCCCATGAACCATCACTGAGTTGATTATCCAGTAACCAATTTAAGCATTCAGGGAAGAAAGGGTTCTGAGGGGAGTTCAGAGAAGGGATCATTGCAACCCAGGCAGTGTCATATGAGGAAACAGAAAGTTCAACCTTATTGAACATCTTCTTAATTCTATTTTTAGTCCCCTCAAAGCTCTGCAAGAATTAAAAAACATAAATAACCAATATCTTATGACTGCACAAGAAGAAGAGAAAAGTGAAGGATTATATACCAAGACTGCAGCGTTTCGATTTTCAGCTATGGTTGATCTTCCATTTGGAGAAGCTGCTTCAGATTAGAAAATTCATCAGAAATAAAAGTTATGTGAGGTCGAGCATGTGCGTTCGCATTTTTACTACATATTGTTATATTTCTTTGCCAATTAGTTTTATTCAAATAGTTAGAAATCATAAATCCACAAAACTGAGTTTCATCATTACCATCAAATGCTGTAACCATATTTCAGCTCTCTTATGAAAAGACATATATCCCATCCTAATAATCAAAATGTAATTTTGTTCAAACCTCCACCAATATATTTCACAGTATTTTGCTTTCATCTATATCATAATTACAGTTTTCAGGAAGAAACTCCTATTGTGCCCATGATCGTATCGGCAGATATAAAGAACACTATTTTGTTTACCATACCATCCAAAGTTTCATCTTTCCATGGAAAAGATAAATGACTGTAGTTTTTTTGTCGAAACTGAATTCAATCCAACTTAAAATTTGTGACACAAACACTCATTGAAAGGGCGCCTTGTATTTCCCTTTTCTTCCAAAAAATAACCCATTAATTTATCCAATTTATGACTTGGGGGAAAAGAAAAAATCCAATCCTAAAGCTTGAAGAACCCCACATTCTGTAGAATGTTAAAGAGCTAATTCTCAAAATGGGACAATCTAACATAGCAACATGCATCCAGGATGTCATAGAACATGGCAATGAGAGATTCAGATCAAGAAAAGCATGATAATTTTCAATACATACATATATATATAGATATCTACATATATATGATGATGATGATGATGAAGAAGAAGCAAAAAAGGGTAGAGAAAGAGAGAAATGAACCTGATGCGGAAGAAGTGCAACACCTAAGGTTGGTGGGGTGGTAGAGAGACATGGCTGTCTCAGAATGAACAGACTGCTGGGAATTTGGAAGAAAGCATATAATAATGTTGAGCCCAGAAAGAGAGGTTTAATTTTGTGGCGAGAGAAGAGAGAATCTGAGTTACAACTTATTACAAAGAAGCTAGAAAGATGAAAGAAAGGGAATGAATGTTAGCATATATAGAGTATTTAACATCTATATCTACGTTAATGAAAAAATTAAAAATAAAATAAAAAAGGTAAAGAAGAAGTAGTGGGCGGGAGCGTACAGTTAGAGGGGGAGTCAAAGGGGCATATAAACGACAAAAGAGAAGTAAAAGCAGGCATAACTAGTTTCGATGATCGACTGGATCCTATTCCTATATCCTAGTCCTAGTTATGGGGAGAGAGAGAGAGAGAGAGAGAGAGAGTTTAGGACACCTCCTCGCAGGTTGTTTTGTTTGTTGGAACTTAGAAGCATGGAATCCTTTGCCTGCTCGTATCAAAGAGATGCTTTTGCTTTTACTTTGTGGTCCCATCACAGTGTCCCTCCCTCCATGCCACTCGCTAAATCCTATGTCAGCCTATCCGTTTACCTTCCTTCAAACCTCCCTTTCATCTCTCGCCTTCCATTTCTACTGTCTTTTCGAAAATGGAACAACCCAATATAACAACAACCAGTGGGATTATTCGTCATCATCTTCATCATTTTTCCGTACCTTCAAGCTAATTTATTATTGTCAAGGTTTTTATTCATATATTTGATATATATAATTGGATCTATTACACTATTATTGTATCATCTATAATATAGTTTTTAAATACTTTCATATTTGGAGAGCTTTCATTCCTAGAATTTAAACAAAAGTAAAAAAAGTATCATGTTCGTGGATCCTGACGTCCGAAAACAGACACAAGGTCCACATGCTCCCCAACTCCCCTGTATAACCCTATCTTTATCAATAACATACAGGAAATATTATGATATCCTATCATAATTCATTCTTTTTCAACCAATAGTATTTTGCCAATTCATTTTAGCAATCAAAATCTTATAAATTAAGTCGAAGACTCTAGATTCCCAATACATCATGTTCTTTTACAAGTTTGGATTAATAGACACAATGATCAAATTAAGTAGGAAGAGCAAAAAATAAACCACAAAATTGTTTGGTACAAATTCTAAAAGGTTATAAAAAAAAGGATGAACACATCCAAATAGCCAAAATTACACAACAATTGAAATGCCTTCCTTTTTGGGAGGAAACACCGCCTTGTTTCCAGGAAACGCATTCCGAGAGATATCTACCAGGGACTTGAAGCTATGTGGTTCATGCATAGACAGCTCAGACAGAACTTTCCTGTTTAGTTGGATATTCTCCTTCATCAGCCCATGCATGAAATTCCCATAATTAACCTGACAGAAACCAAACGAAAGAAAGACTAGTAATGGAGTCCATAATGGAGAAGTTGTTTTCATCAAAATGCAAAAGTCTCAAGCTAAGTTTAGAATGGGCCACCCCAGCATATTACAGAGAAACAGTATATGGAAGTTGCAAAATCCATTCCAAAATTTCCACATATTAAATTGAAAAATCTTAATGAATTTTCCCAGTATAACCTCGCAAAATCTTTATCCACCACCATACAATAATTTTTCCCCCTTTTCCCTATCTCCAACTTTAAGGTAATTTCACTTTCTCAAAGTTCTTCAAGACCTAAATCTTATATTCTCCTACTTCATTAACAATCCATCATTCATTCATAATAAAACAAAATATGAGATTGTAAAACAATTATACCTTCTTGTGTTTCAAATGCCATCACTTAGATTCATTGAGCAGACTAAAAATGCAATTTGAAGTTGTTCTAGTGAAGTTAACTATGAAATGCATGCAAGTTAGATGGAAAGATGATAAAACAACAACATCAATCATTTCCTCATAGCTACCTACACGGCAATAATTCAGCAATATAACAATAGCTGTAATCTTACTACCTTTGCACTTCAACCTTGTTGACATTACCGCATCGAGATATTCAGTGTACCAGCCTTTCACCACTTTTCAGAACTCATATCTACAGTCTAAATGTTGTAGAGTTTGTTCATGTGAAAAAAAACATGTCTATATTTATGAATTTTATTTGATTGGACGTGTTAAAGGGATCAACAAAAGTTTAATTTTCACCTAAAGCATTTAAATATAATAACGAATTTAGTATATTAAGCAACATATATGCCGGGATCCACTTGTTATGGATTAATATTATCGCAGAGGTCACTAATTAAATACCACCAGTTCTTTTCTATAAACTTGAACTAGTTTAACTCTTGCACTCCAGCCAATAAAATTACAACAAATGCTCATTTGCTGAACATAAAGAGTCTATTATTTTGAACTAGAAAAATCAAATGAAAGTACAATAAGAACATAAATTTGATACCATAGACAAAAAATTTCAGAACTGAGCTTAAAGTCCAAAACCATTGAAACAAAAAACAGATAGGTTAGGATCATCTAAAATTGAAGAGTAGTATATAATATCATGTTGATCATTAGATTAATGAGAAACATACTCCATGGAGGCGGGTGCCAGCATTGATGCGCTGTATCCAAAGGGAGCGCATGTCCCTCTTCTTGTTTCTGCGATCTCTATATGAATACTGCAAGGCCTTCTCCACCCTTTCTCTTGCTATTCTAATACAATTTTTAGCCCTTCCCCTGAACCCCTTTGCTAGCTTAAAAATCTTATCCTTGTTCATTGCTCAAAACTGTTTTGCTGCAGAATCAAAAACACATAACAACACAGCAAAATAAGTCAAAAAATTTTTGAGTACCTTAAATCTAGAATTTTGAGTGACAGTGCTTGAAGGCAAGTAAACTGAAGCACTACATATCCAACTCTTATTCCAACTGGTTCCTATATTTCACTGCTTCAGATATTATAAGATATAACAACAAAGAAATGAATAAAGAAAAGAATAATTCTTCTATAAATTTTTCTCTTTAGGTAGGATTATCAATTCACGGGCAACTAGCAATTGAAGAAAAACTAATGTTTCATTTCTAGCTTATTTTTACTCGTCAAACCAATTTTCTAAATGCTATTGCTTTTAAAAAATAGACACAAAAGTAACCATAAATCACCACCACCGGAAATCATAAGAAGTAGCATCTCTACGACGACCCCTGAAATCCCAGGGCATAGAATTATACTAATTACAATAAACAACATGCTATGGCATTTCATCGAACAAGAGGTACGCATGAATGAGATAAAGAACCAGTCACCAATTCAGTGTCACGAAACAAAAGGGGTCACAAAAAAGAATCTTGATCAAGGGAAACCCAATAAAAAAACAAAATCCATCTTTAACAATCAAGGAAAAAAAAAAAAAAAAAAAAAAAAGACCTTTCCGTAATTCAACCAATCCTTGTCGACTGAAAAAGCAACAAATCACAGAGAAGTTCACAAGGTCAGGATGAGAGATGGTCAGAGTTAAGAGAGTGTTACTGGGCAAGAGTTCTTAAGATAGTTAAGAGAAATTTATCTTCAGCTTCAGAATAAAAGTGTAACAGAGACTGAGGACTCGGCTGCTACGGCTTGCACCGACCTGCCCCTCCCTATTTCACTACTTGTCCCCTCTTCTTCAAAATACGACGCCGTATAGGAGAGTCCTATTTATATGGTGCAAAACTATCCTGGTTAATGTAATTTAATAATAATGTAATTTTAGTTTTCTTTTTTTTCTTTTTTTTAATAGCTGAAATGTGATTTTTGTTATGTGATTTATAATAATCATAATAATAATATAATATATTTTATCACTATATAATTATAATAATTATAATTGTTATCATCTTTTTTGTTTCGTTCTTTTGTAACAATTATTACAATCGTCACTTGCATGCATGGTGGACCGAAATCCATCAAAACTCCTTGCAAGCTTAAATTTTGACCAAACTGTTAGATAGCAAAAGAGAATAAATTTTGGCCAAAAAGAATAATTTCTCATCCATGCTTCTACAACTATATCATCTTATAATTAATTGAAATTTCAAATTGAACAATGATCATCTTATAATTAATTATATAATTAATTGAAATTCCAAATTGAACAATGATCATTTAAAATAATTTTTAGATTCGAAATTAAAAAGTTGGTAAAGAAATTATCTTTTTATTTATCAAGAATTGAGTAATAATTTATAATCTACAATCTCCTCGGAATTATTTTATCATTTTTATTTAGTCCAATTTTGAGACTATATTTCCAAATAAACGACCGACTTAATATTTATGATGTTTGTTTGAAAATTGACACTAAAAATTGATGGGGAAAACCTCGTTGTCTTACATTTTTATTTTTAATGTTATTATTAAAATTAGGAGAAGGGTGGGCAATCGGGTGTGGGCAATCGGGTGTGGCGTTATGTTGTAATCGGGGCCCGGATCATATCCACAGCATATAGAAAGGAAAGCGGTAGAAAAAGTGAAGAAGAGCTGCTACCATTGAACTTTGAAGTTGAAATCTTTTTGTAATTTGAAAGCCATGCAGCGGCAACTGATGAAGTGTCTGTCTGTTTCTTCTTTGCCAGCCGCCACCACCACCACCCTTCAAGAACTCGCGTTTGCTCACCCCAAAGGTCTTAAATTTCTCTCTCTCTCTCTGTGGCTCAATGTTATTTCTTTTATCTATTTACTTCTTCTCAATTCATATGCGGACTTTCTGGTCTGGGGCATATGGGTATCTTCAGCTCAGTCATTTTCATTCACCTTTTTAAGTTTTCATTTCAATTTCTCAACTTTTTGGCTTCTGCTTCTGTCTCAAATTGCATACTTGACGGTAAACAAGAAGCAACAACATTGTTTAGGTTGTGTTTCTGTAATATGTTATATGTTGTCATGGACGATGAAAAATGTGGATTTAGCAACTCGTTGCATTATGTGACTGAATGTTAAACTAACTAAGATTCAGTTGTTTGTGAATTGTTTGTTCCAAGTTCCAAAACTACGCAAATTTTATGATACCGCATCCGAATTTGAAAGACCATTGAAATGCTTGGTTATTGAATTCTGATACTGCAAAATCGATTGCTTTGGCTATTCTTTTAATTTGATAAATGTTTGTTGGTAGATTTTACGTTTCTTTTCACATTATACATAGAAATACACTTTCTTCTGGTGCCAGAATATACATGTTCAAGTAGATTTATTTGATATTGACAACATAATTGAACAGTGTGCTTTGAGTCAACAGGTATTATGCTTAGTTTACTTGAGCTTACTCTGATGCTTACAATTTTATGCTTAGTTTACTTGACCTTACTCTGATGCTTACAATACCTGATCATGTATGTTAGGCTTTCAGCTTCCCACAATGAAACTGCACACTAAAAGTTGGGTGCTGTTTTCATCTTTTGTTAATCACAGAAATATGTAAAGTGTCTAACTTGACCATAATGTTACGTAGGAAAACATACCATGATTAACATCTTTCAGATTTCATAACTTTTATCTTTTCTGCGTCAGGTAGGTATTGCAAAGGTTGTACTGAAAAAGGGGAAGACACAACTCTTCAAGGATGGAAGCCCCATGGTATACAGTGGAGCAGTTGATAGAATAATTGGTAGACCACCACCTAATACTGGAGATATTGTGCTGGTAGCTGATGGGAAAGAAAAGCCAATAGGATGGGGCATGTATAATTCTGCATCTATGTTCTGTGTCCGATTGATGCAGCTTGAGGAAGAAGTGACAAGGTACAGCTATAAAAAGCATTCTCTCATTCTGTTTTATTTCCTTCACAGCGCTTTTAGTTTTCTAACCTGTTTTATGTAGAGATTCTTCCTGTGCGTTGGACATGCAGAAACTGCTTGAAACGAGAATTGATGCAGCTATAGAATTACGTAAAAGTTTGGGGCTTCCCTCAGCTAATACAAATACTTTTCGACTTGTCAATAGTGAAGGAGACAGGTATTCCACCTCAAATTATCTAATGATGATTTCATTACTTACTGTTAAACATTTCTTGTTTATATGAGCATGGTATGAAGGTTCTTCTCATTGTTATTTGTTTAGATTGAACCTCTTGACATGCTTTTTCACCCTTGTCACTTTTTACTACAGATTGTCAGGACTAATTGTTGACATCTTTGGAGATATAGCTGTAGTAGCATCATCTGCTGCTTGGGTTGAGAAGTACAAACCAGAAATAGAGGCTTGCATAACAAGAAAGGGTGAAATTAATCATATAAACTGGAGACCATCTGTTGAAATTTTGAAAGAAGAAGGATTGGATGTGTCAAATCTGAAGGAAATGCATTCATCCACCTGTCCTGAAAGAACAAAGGTACAAATCCCAGTAAACAATATACTTTTACATTTCAAGAAGTTCCTCATGGTAACATTTTTCCAAGCCAGAATAATCATTTTGGTCAGTTTCTTATGCAAACAACTTCAACACTATTACAAAATATTTAAAATAACTACCTCGTCTCATCATGCCACCATCCAAACAAAATTTAATATGTGTTGTGGTCATTTTTATTATTTAGTTTGTACTTTTTTTTGGTCTTTGGACCCTTGCTGACCTCATTAGTGGATTCCCCCCATAATATCAGTAAACATTTTGAAATGAAGTAAAAAATGTTCATTATATTGCTCCTCCAATTGAAATGTTTTGAACTGTAAAAATATCATCTATCCTACAAGCTACAGATAGTAGGAAGCAAGCCCAACAATGTATATCAAGTATATTTTCCAAGACACCCTCTCATGTGTAAGCCATTAACAAGGAGAAAGAAACCAGGCCTTCCGCATGCCAAACAGTTCCAACAACAATTCAACACAATTACACAAATGCAAACTCAAATGGGGGTATCAAAGCTCGCACCAAGACCACTTGGCCACCAAGGCTTTGATACAATGTTAGATCACTGTCTACCTCAAAAGCTATAGCTAGTAGGGTGTGGGCCCAACAATGTATATCAAGCATGTTTTCCAAAATGAACTAGCTTAGGATCTTTGAAATTGCCTTCATGCAGTAATTGCTTAACTTGTGCCTCTAGTATTGTGCTTTGTAATATATATTCATTGTTCTTCTAATTCCCTCTAGTGATCTATTTAGGTCATGGAAAATGGGATTTCTTATGCAATTTCACTTGAGGGTCAGAAGACAGGATTTTATGCTGATCAGCGTGACAACCGTCTATTTATATCAAAAATTTCAGACGGTCAGAGAGTTCTTGATATATGCTGCTACAGTGGTGGTTTTGCTCTAAATGCAGCACGAGGGGGTGCCATAGATGTTACTGGTATTAATTATTCCCAATTCTGTCATTTCTTTTGCAATGCCTGCCACATGCCTTCCTTTTTTCTATGAATTTGACTGTAAGGTAATCAGTTAAGCTAACACGACTTTGCTAATTTGCACTTTATTAGAAATGGCTCTTGGATTGCATATGCCTTTATGACTTGATTTGTTTCTTGCTCTTCCTGCATTCTGTCAGGTGTTGATACATCCTTGCCGGCTTTAGAGTTAGCTAAAGAAAACATTGTGCTTAACAACATGGATCCAGAAAGAATATCATTTTTACAAGAAGATGCAAGTGCGTTTATGAAGAGTGCCCTTTCTAGAAATGAATCATGGGATATTGTCATTTTAGATCCTCCTAAACTAGCTCCACGAAGAAAGGTATGGCGCCTGCATTTTGCCTATCATAGTCGATTACACTTTTTCTGTAGTAGCATATGTTTAAATGTTCTCTTAGTTGAAGCGAAAACTAGATAGAAGGTTTATCTTGCATTTTTCCTTTACCAGGTAATAAGCTTTACTCTCACTTTAAGAAAAAGCCTGATCCTAAACAGCTAGAGAAAACCCAAAAGCAAAAAGCCAAAACAGAAACATTAGGAAATGACCTCTTTAAGATTTTGTGTCTGTTCTTTTTATCATTCCTCTTTCTTCATCCTCTATTTACACTCCATTTTAAGAATCAAATTAAGATTGCTTTTTTGCTTCATAATTTTATAGTCTATTATGGGGTTGCATTAACTAAGAATTGAACATGTTCACACAGGCATATCATGCACAGTTCTTGGTATCTAAGTGCAATACTGCTATTGTTGTCTGTGAATCATGACTTGCTGCTTCCTTCAGGTTTAATAGATTTTGCTGCTGTTATTGGCTTATTTCTGAATCCAGGTACTACAAAGTGCATCAGGAATGTATAGAACGTTAAATTCAATGGCAATGCGATTGACAAAGAGGGGTGGTCTTTTCATGACTTGTTCATGTTCTGGAGCTATAACCCAAAGTGGGATGTTCTTGCGCATTCTTCAGGCAAGTAAATTATTTCTGCTGATGAAATCAACACAATAGACTCATTTTCCCAAGTCCTAGACCTTCAGTCCCATTCAATCACATAACCTTAGGAGCTTGTTACATTGCAGCTAACTGAGAGAACTTATTTACCTTATAATCTGTAACAATGTTATGTATTCAAAATGCATACCATGGCTCAATGAACATATGAATATGAACAGGCATCTTGCTTTCCTTTATTTTATCAGGGTGCTGCAACAATGGCTGGGAGAAAAGTAACAATTCTAAGACAGGCTGGAGCAGCTTGTGATCATCCTATAGACCCATCATACCCCGAAGGCGCTTACCTTTCTAACATCCTACTGAGAGTGCTTTAAAAATCACTCGGAATGGAAAAGACATGCAGATATGCTGCCTAATTTATTTTTTCATTAATGGGTGTAAAAGAAATGCAATGAATGAATGGAATAAAACAAAATGTATTAAATACTGTTTCCTGGAATTATACATGTAAGTTTATGATGTCGTACTTGAAAATAAAAATAAAAAGAAATCCAAGACACTGCTTGTCAAACTTCTATGTACTTTATCGATTACACATACGTTACATTCGGAAAATCTTATCTAATGAAGACGGCTCCCACAAACTTAGTGCCCTGATGGACTTCGATTCCAAGACAAATAAGAAGGATCACCGAGTTGCCTGCAGAGAATGAAAGCAAGAGGGTCAGCAACAAGAAAATATTTGTCACTACCTACAAATTTTCCAAGCTATTCAATCTGTTGCCCATTGCCATTGCAACTAAACTACAAAGGCTGCTGTCTCAGCACGTGTACCCTTCTTCCCTGTAAGCTACATGGGTACTGAATTGTGTGGCTGCAGAAATTGGCGGCCCACTAGGAAAGACAAGGAATCGACGCACTTGTACACCAAATAAAAATATAAAATATAAAATAAAAAGTGCTAACAACTAAGTCAAATGAAACAATACCCTAGGAGTGGCTAGTCGAAAAGGTCAAAATGTAACCAACCCTATTTACGCATTATAGAACTGTATGTGACTCTGTGTAACTTAATACAAAGTTCAAAGATAATGAGGTTTGGCGAAGCCAATCATCTATCCCAAATACAGTTGCCATCTAAATATACAAGAAACCATGCAGTATCAAGGGAGTTCATCTAAATGTACAGAAAATCAAGCAGCATTAAGGAAGCTATTTAGAGAGGTATCTATCAAAAATGTCAAACTTAGAAAAGCAATGCATGATGAGAAAGTGGGACATTTGTGGTTGAGAAATTTACCTTGGTTTCACAAGATATACAACCGTGAAAGCCAATGCCAGGAAGAAGCACAGCCCACCAACAGTGAGGTAAGCAATACCAAGGAAGTCATTCTTGCCACCAAGCCAACTAGTGGTAGAAAGTACAAGCTTCTTCTTGCCACTAAAACTGTAAGTGTTGTAACGGTTCTCCAGTGTCACTTGTATGACCTCATTTTGCTGGAGATCCTCCTCTATTTTCCCATACAGTTTTCTGAAAGTTGGCAGAGCAGCAGTTCGCATCCACACAATAAGGTCTTCCTGCTCACTCAACTGTAGAACAAAAATATTTGACCAGGTTAACCCTTGCATTCTGGAACAAAATTTTATTTATTAAAAAGAAGGAAAAAAGAAACAATCATCCAAAGAAAAAATCTCATAAAGGACCAAGCACTATTTGTGGAATTTTAAAATCATGCACAGGAGAAAAACAATGATCTGTATCAAAAAATTGAAATGAAAACCAGTCTTAAAATATGCAAGGGAATGAAAGATCAATTATAGATAAGTGAGGTAAAGCTTACAGGTATTGAGCTATTGAGATGTGCACCGCCTATAAGAGTTCCATTCTGAAAGTTCCTTGGAAAGACATTTTTGCCAAATTTGTGCTTCCTATCACTCTCCCATGAGATATCCTTCTTGTTCACACTCAATTGCTGGTTATTCCGATGAAATTTATATGTGTCGTTAAACAAACTCCAAGCAATGAGACCACAAGGCACGATTGGCTGTCCTGGCTGCCCATTTACATTATCTTCAGGCTTACAAGAGCTCACATCATTTGCACTACCATTTTTTCTCAACTGTTCATCACTTCGGCTCTTAACATACCTAAATGGTAAAAAGTTAAGATTTCAACCAATAAAAAAATTATAATGTAATAATAATACAATTAAATTTACAATGTAATAAATTATCAATTCCCACTTAATTACAAATATGTTCCAATCAAGTTTTGAAATTTTGGAATTGTACTTTTTCTATAAATCCAACTGCAACGTAATTAATTCCACCATGGGTTCCTTTGAAATACAATCATACCTTAGTTATTTCCAAAATATTCAGCGAGCTTATATTATTTATAAATTGTACTAACAATGTATCACCATTGTTTTCTCAATGATATTACACTCTGAAGTACCTCAATTAAGTCTGTTAGTATGTGCTTGTGTTAGATGATATAAACAATTAGACCATCAAAACATATTCTACATTTCAATGCATCCTGTATCTTCTCATCCTAACTTGAGATCAGGATGTGGGACATGATGTTGCAAAGGCTCATTTCTTGCACAACATGAACCTCGGTCTTTTAACTTCATACCCCAAAGGTGGCCGCAAAATCCGCTGATGACAACAAAGTAATTACTAGGCCATGGTACTACCTATACACTCGCCCATTTGACTCCCCAAAAAAAGTATCTTCCATCATTCAGATTAAAAATTAACAAAGAATTTGGCAAGAATGTGAAATACATACCTCCTATGATTCTGGTAGAAATTGTCAAGTTGATAGTACACGTATATGGGCTTCTTCATATGCTTTGGCACCTTCACAAAAGATAAAAGTAAAACACTATATATAACTTCATCCAATTTTGTAGCTATTGAATTCAAGTCATTATTGCTACTTGGTTTAATTGATCTTAATTTCCTTATTATATTGTAGAGTGATCAGATTTTTTCTAGCTTCGACAGTCATTACGTCCATCAATGGCTTTGGAGCATTTAATACCACTCTGGAAACGATGGTCCTCTAAATTCCCCAAAAAGTGAAACCTTATTTATCTTTGGGGGGGAAAAAGACAATAAGAAAAAGAGAGAAACCTTACCCTTAATGTTCTGTTGCATGTTTTAACATTTACAGGGTCTTGTATGTATTTGATCCTCTCACTTTTAGCACCTCTGAAGTTTGGAGGAATACAATCAGTTTCATAACGATCAACAATTTCAACAACCTGTTAGAAAGATATTGCCTGATCAACTGCATCTGCAACTATAAATTTACAAAAATAGATAAGGGTCTCACTCAACCATACATCTCGTGAAGCATGAAGCGAAGCTACTCCAATGGGAATGAAGACAATGCTGACGAGCAAGAATGCTGCAATAACCTGCATGTACACATTCAAAGACAAAATGTGTGAGCAGGGAAAGACTTCAATCAATTAGTTGTCCATGTATTTGATCGTGCAGACTCAAATACAGGTGTTACATGCAGATATATGTTCAAACTTTAGACTCATTTATTTCATAAAATTATGCATTTGGAATGTCCAAAAGACATATCCTCAAAATTGTTCAGGTGTCATACAAAGATGTTTAATAAGGTGATTGAAGAGCCTGAATAACATAGTTTAGAAGATAACAACTCTTACCCATCCGGGAGTCAGAATAGGTTTGCACGCTGGAAGTTCCTGCTGAGTAAACCTCGAATCTGAAAGTAGAATAAGTATAAAAATGGAATTCCTTTTAGTCCTCAAAATTAACCTAACGTAAGTCAGGTGTCATATATCTCAAGCAACATATGAATTCCTTATGCTTTTAAGATGTATAAATTATATAAACATGGGCTCATGATGGCGTGGATTAGTCCGATATACACATGAATAAGCCCCAAACGGGATAGTGTGCCACTTAATTATCCCAATCCCACAACTAAAAAGGCTCACACATGCAAAGATCTAAATTTATGTCAATTGATTCTACCCAGAATACAAATAACCAATTATTGCAAATCATGCAAACCTAAACCGACCCTATCATCAACCAACTTCACATTAGCATACCCAAAACTTGAAACCAACCACATAAATCTCCCACTATAGTAGCAAAAAACAAACAAGTATCTAATTATATTTTGATTCCAAAGCAAAATACAAAGAAGTTCATCGACATCTACCTCATCTTATAAGGTGACATTGATGTAAAAGTTAAATATGATTTTTCATCGCCTTTCCTCTTACGCAAGTTAGTTACTCGAGTTTTTAAGAAAGAAATTTATAGCTCGTTAATAATCTGAAGTAAACCTTGAAATTTAAACACTAACTACTATCAACACTTATCAGCAAGCACCATATGTGCCATTCTCATCCCGACTTAATTAATATAATACCAAAAATAAGTTAACCATTAAATTAATGTAAAGAAGAAGCAAATCTTTTACCACAAGTCTTACACGACCGCAACCAAAAATAATATCATAATCAGGGTAAAAACCATGAAATATATTGAAATCACAAAGTACAAACGATGCACTGAAGAATTACATCCCTATACAGATAATAAGAAACACAAAAAACAGAACTTTCTCACATGCTAGTTAAAAAAAAAAAAAATGTCCATGATATGATCAGACGCATCAAAACAATAAACCAACATAAATTTGTTTCTGAAAAAATGCGATCTGACTCAACACTGCCCATACTCACCCCAAAATTTTATCTACACATTTTAAATAATAATATAAATTTCCAAATTTTTTTTTTTGATAAAGAAAAGGAAAACAAAGGGAATCCAACAAAAAGTCAACAAAATAGGACGTGGGTACTCGTGAATTGAGCCTCAAAATAAAAAACACACAGAAATGAAAAAGCTTTAAAGAGAAATTACATTTGGGTCGCTTGGAATTCCTTCTGGTAGCATTAGAATCGGCCGATCCAGCGCCCCCCGAGCTCGACGGCGCCGTATTGGAACTCATGACCGATAAACCCTGAAAATCCTCTACCTAATTGTAAAATTGGGAAGCAAAACTCAGTAGACACTTTGAGAGACAAAGGGGGAGAGATACGGCAGGACGACGATGATGAAACAGCAGAGAGAAGGAGGATGAGAAGGAGAGGGTGGTGGAGATTAATGGCGGTATTTGAAGGTGGATGGTGGTTGTTTTGGTGCGCGTTAGGGATCTGGTGTTTTTGACTTTTACGAGATTTTGGGTTAGAAAGAGAAAGACAAAGGATGTTTCTTTCTCTCTCTATTCAAGGCGGCCGGCCACCCTTCCCTCTCTCTCTCTTTACTTTTTTTTTTTTTTTTTTTTTTCCTGTTTGGTTGAGTTCGTCTCTCTCTAGAAGAAAATATTGTTTATAGAGAGAGATGGATTTTAGAGATAGAAAAAACGAAGAACAAAGACCATTCAAATGTCAATCATGCTACGCGCTTGGACCCGGTATCTATTTTCGATTCTTCCAATTTTTTCTTGTTTATTTTTTCTTACAATTCTATATTTTAATCAATTCTTTCTTTGACCAAAATCTTAAACAACGTCTTTTACAAATTATTTTTAAATCTAGAAATAGTAAAATTAAAGAGAACTATAAAGTCACCACTTCAATTTTTAAAAAAAAAAAAAAAAAAAAAACCCTTCAAATTTTATTGAAGTTTCAAGTTGTCCCTGAGCAATCCTCTTTCAATTGAATTTCAAAATAATATCAATTTGTCCCATTTCTTTAATCATTTTTAAAAGGTTGGCAAAATTCTTGATCAGTATATAAATTGATATTCACATCATTAAAATATATGTTGGGATCAAAATTAAAAATAATATGGAGAACAAATTGTGTTGATCCATTTTTTTAAAACAATTTTTTTCTGAAAAAGCTTTTAATCTACACATATTATTTATATAAAAATTAAGATTTAATATTACCAAAATCTAACCTTTTTTTTTTTTAATCAAAGAATCGATTACCAAAATACACGGAGGAAAATGCATAAAGAGAAAGCTTATAAGATAAATTGAAACCTGGGTAAAAATACAGATCTTTTGTAATTTTTCGTACAAAGAAAATAATTAAAACTTAAAAAAAAGTTTTTCTTAATTTTTTTTTTTTGGGGGTCAAATTGAGAAATTTTTATAAAACAAAAACCAGAATACAAACTGCTTGAATCAATTAACAAAAGAAAATTAAAAGCATGAGATGAAATATTATCCGGCCCTAAAAATCTTATTACAAGCAACTTTGGCAAGTCAATCAAGCTGCTCTATTTATCTCTATAGGTACTAAATTCACTCCCAATAATCTAGTTTCTTCGGAAATTCTCAAATATCTCCTATCAAAGTGAAAAGTATCTATTAAAAATTAATAATGTTAAAATTATTAAAATGTTTATTAAATTTATTTATTAGAATGACATGGTAATAATGTAAAAATATTTAATTGGCTCATTATTTTTTTAATTCACTTATTTATTTATTTTTATTAATAATATTTACTTATTACTGATAAAAAAAAGTTGTGTCTTGGGAAATAAAATTATTGATAACCTCTTTTGGATCACTTTTTAAATATAAAATTATCCATCCTAAACTAACCATCCAAATATAAACCTATAATGCAGGTAAACCTTCAGCTACTAGGGTAGAATCACAGGACATTACTGTATGCAAACACTGGATGATCAATCTGCCCATTGAGTTTCTTGCCACACAAACCAGACCTGCTTCGTTTAGATCCTCCCAATATGAGCCATCAATATTTTATTTTAGACTGTCCATGTTGAGGGGGGTTGCCAAAAATTGATTGCTCAAAACCTACCATTCCATTGTATAATTAATTCACTCACTGCCACTTCATCGTTACTGAAAAATTTCCAGCCATTGGCCATACGAAGAAGACTTGATAACATGCAAAGGAATACCCTCAAGCAGCGGCTTATTCCTTCCAAACTAATTTCCAAACAAGCATAAAAGCAGCTAAAGCAAGATATATATAGTCCCCAACAGAATTTACTTATATGCAAAGCTTTTATGTGTAATTTGATATTATAGTGATGAAATAGTAATAAGGTGCAAATGCTTTAGGTTAATGGTTTTATGTGATTGTTTTATTAGGTGGTTGGATTTTTTTTTTGGTTCGGGACCTCCAGTAGCGTCATATAAGCCGTTTCATGGAACATAGGAGGCGTTCAGGCTGAGACTGAGTGATATAATGTTTTTGACCAAAATATAAGATAAATGAGCACGTGTCATTTGGGACTGTTGAGAAAAGGGATGGAGGCGTGTCCAAACAGGCCCAAATTGGTCCATGATATAGGAATGAAGAATGATATGTACATAATATGTGAAAGCCAGAGAGAGAGAGAGAGAGAGAGAGAAGTGAATAGCCAAGAGAGAGTTGAGGAGAGTTGTAGTAAATTTGATTTGAATCAGAGAGGGAGAGAGAGAGAGTGATGAGGTTAATAAGAGTAATAGAAGCAGCACGCGTTGGGGGGATGATGAGGATGATGGCAGTGCCACCTGTGAAGCGTTTCTCACATCTGCCTTCCATGCACGCCCCCTTTTCTCTCCTCTCTCGCCAGGTATGACGTTTCTTTTCTCTTTCTGTCTCTTCTGCCAACTTATCTCCACAGCCATATAATGTTTATGTATGTAGTACTCCTTCTTCGCTATTTTTGTCTCTATCACACACTCTCTCACACTCTCTCATCTCTCTTACCACACTTGCAGTAATCGCCTTTCTCTCTCTTGATGTTTTTGATCATTACAGTTGTGGATTTTGAAGCCTGTGAATTTTCTGAAATTTTATTAAACAATTTTTTTTTTTTCCTTTTTATAAAGAAAAACTAGTATTTGATTCAGAGGTTGCTTTCTGCAGTTTGAGGCGGAAAGTGATATCGAAAAAATTGGGGATCATATTGTATGCAATTTTATTTCAAATTTTATCTCTGAGACTGGAATTTGGGAAAAGCAAGTCCCTTTGTTTTTTTCTACATTCATGCTTCAGATTGTATCATGTTTATTTATTTAGTTTCTTTTTTTGTTAAAAAAGTTTTTTTTTTTTTTTTTTTTTTTTTGGGTCAGCTAATTAGTAGGGGTTCGGATTGTAGGCCTCAATAATTAATGGCGTCAAAACTTGCATTTTGAGTTTACTCGACTAAACGGCAAAGATTCCAAATACTTTCGACAACACATTCTTCTATTCATGGTTTTGAATAAAATAGGATATGAAAATGCAATAGGATATTAGGTTCTCCTACTCCTAGTAACAGCCTATTAATTTATAACCTTCTCCAATTCAGCTAATTTGTGTAACGATTGGATTCCTTCACGCTGTGTATCATCCTTTCAACTATGGATTCCCCCATTTTGTAGCCCAAATGGATAATTCTCTTTTACTTTCTCACGTCCTATCTTTGATTATGTTACTCTTGTTAATGGTTGATTATATATGTGTGTGGGTGTGCGCGCTTGAAATGCGCTTTTCTATTATATCACACTTTTATTTTTTATTTTTTATTTTTCATTTTAGTAGTTTTTCGATATATTGATGTCTGAATGAGGATTTGGATGCCAGATAACCATGGATGCAAAGAATATTGCCTCTCGGCTAAATAGTTCTGGTCTATTACGCACTCAGGGCCTTCTTGGAGCGAAATGGGCTGATGCATATGATGGGAAGACCATAGAGGTTTGACTCAATACTTTTTGGTTTACGTTTTATGGTATTGTCCCTAAACTATCCTTCATAATTGCATAAATGATAGCTGTTTTCAAACATTATTGCTGTAATGAAAGAAAAGATTTGCGATGTTAGCATCTCCTAATTAGGTTTGCTGTGCTATAAATGTATAAAAATTATTTTTGCTGTATTTCCTGTTATGTGGTGTGATGCTGATATGCATCTTGTTTTAGATTATCAATTTAGGTTGTTTTTGTGCTAATGACTTTGTTTTAGTTTTTTGTGATATATAGTTAAAGAATTTTTGAACTAAGATAAGCATAGTGTTGTTACCCTTATAAGTTAGTTTGCAGATCAAGCACCTATTTGTTCCTATGCTTAGTTATCTTATAAGTTCTGCTGACCTGGACTCCCTCCATTTAAAAGACTATGATGTCACACTGCTCTCTAACTTTTTCCCCATTTCCTTGATTTCATCCTTGATTCTTTTTCCTCCACTATGATCCTTATGATGCCCTTTTTTTTTTTTTTTTGTTTTCTCCCTCGGAAAACTCCTATACTATGTTATGTCATGGCAGGTTTCCAATCCAGCAACTGGTGAAGTTATAGCAAATGTCCCCTGCATGGGTCATAAGGAGACAAATGATGCAATATCTTCAGCGCATGATGCATTTGATTGTATGGGGTTTTTGACCGATTCATACTTTGATTATGCAATATTATGGAAGCAACATTCATACTAAATAACATTGCTTATTTATCAAACCAGACTATTGGTGCTTATGTTATTTTGTACACCTGCATTTCTTAAACACACACTAATTCTTTCAGACTATATATTTTTTTACTGTTAGTTTCTAGTGATAATAGTTTCTAGTGATAATGGGCCTAAGTTGTAGTATGTAATCCTTTTTATTTTTATTTTTTATTATTATTTATTTTATTTTATTTTTTGTTATTATTTTATTTTATTTTATTTTATTTTCCTGCTTCTGGACTTGTATGATTAAATCATTGCTTTACAAAGTTTGGTAATAACTTATTGAAGCAATAGCTGTTTAACAGATTCAAAAGCTATGATATACAGAACTTTTGTTTTGTTTTTTTTTTTTTTTTTTTTTTTTTTGGTTCTTTGTTTTTGTTTTTATGCATTATCCTTACTTTAAGTTAGATCATGTTTTTTTACTAATGATCTGTGTAATTTTGGAGGGTTGGTGATGATTTGTGTGAGAAATCAGAAGTGACATGTTCTGTGCACTAATAGTCCATGTTTTGAATTGTATATTTCTTTAATCCAATTTCTTTGAGTTATACATTCCTTGAATTTTCTTTGTGTGTGTTATACATCTTTTTCAATAAAAATTGGTAAGACAAGATTGATTGGGCATCAGAACTTTGGAATGATACATTGCTTGAAAAATTTAACCCAAAAAAAAAAAAAAAAAAAGTGAAGACGCATTGCTTGAAAATTTAGGGGACTAAAGTAAGATTGAAGTGGGGGGAAAAAAAAAGAAATAGATTTGGCTTTTTCTAATTGACCCTTTTAATTTCAACTTTAAATACATCTTTCAATTTAGTTGTCATGTCCAATTTTTTGTAATTTTAGCTATCATTTTTTTTTATAGCATGACTTACTAAAATTGGTTCACCAGTTAAACTATGTATTTTGTTTTACTTGTAGCTTGGAGCAAAATCACTGCCGCTGAACGGAGCAAATGCCTAAGGAAATGGTATAGTTACTGCCCTTTGATATCTCTATATGGATTTTATTTATTTATTTATTTTTTCTTTTCATCTAGTGATCTGTTATCTTTAAATAACTAAAAAATTTTAACTTATTTAAATGTATGATGCTTTGTTAGATTTTAAATTAAAGATTCTACCCGAACTATCTGTATTTTAAACAGATATCTCCAGAAAAGGTGGATGACTAACATCTTCTGTGTTACTGCAGGACTAACATCTTTCTATATTCTTTTCGCTATTTAATTAAGATCAATGCAAAAATTGGCCTTTCTCGAGCTGAACAAAATTGTTTGTCAATTTATAACTTTTCGTTAAGTTGATATTTATGCTAAATTTATGATATGTGGAAGTTTCAAGTAAACATTTTCATAGAAACCCTGCACATTCTCATAGTTGATTTCTTTTAGCATTTTTTTTTACTCTCTTTGGGAAGAAAAAGTTTTTGAGAGTTTTAGACATTGCAGGTTATGCCTTGAATTTATCCTTACTGGGTTTAACCTCATTAGTACATTTGCATAATTTCCTTCATCCAGGATTAATGCTTTTTTAAATTTTTTTCTAAGAACTTTCTTCTTTTGTTTGCCATCTTCTTCCAAACTAAGTAGATTCCCGTATTGAAGTTAAATCATGATGTTTCATGTAATGAGGTTGATGGTCTACTGGGGCTTCTATCTGCAACGCGGCTTTCAGATGCTGGGGAATTTTATAAGTGGACTAATGCTCATATCTTTTTGTGTATTTCTAGGTATGATTTGTTAATATCGCACAAAGAAGAACTTGGACAACTGATAACGTTGGAGCAAGGGAAACCTCTAAAAGAAGCCCTGGGTGAGGTATGCATTTAAAATATTAATTAAGATAGTTAATATTTTTCTATTGCGTTGCATTTATTGCTCTTAATTAATTCATATACAACATGCCATACTCATGTTCTAGGTTAGCTATGGGGCTGGTTTTATCGAGTTCTTTGCTGAGGAGGCAAAACGTGTATATGGTGACATAATTCCATCGACCCTTGCTGATCGGCGGTTGTTTGTCCTGAAGCAGGTGAGATTATATGCTTATTGAAGGTTCTATTGCTAAATAATTACCCCATAGTAGTAACTAATTCATCCAATAGTTGCGCTCTAAGTATATCTATCAATCTATTTTTTATGTATGTGCTGCTTGTGGGTGAATTTATGTATTGGGATATTAAAAGAAGAAGAGTAAGCACATAATGCAATATTGATATTATGTATTTGGATACTTAAACCATCTATTGTGGCGGGAAACTTTTTTGCCTTGATGGAATGGTTTGCTTTTAAAAGGTGTTTAGAATGGCAATGCCAATTAAGGAAATACAAAAATGAAAACACAAATATGCTATTATTGAACATTACGATAATGCATTAAAATATAAACGAATTGGCCAAAATGGGAGAAAAATGTCTCCTTTTACATGACAAAGAAAACACATGATATGATTTAACTCTATATATAATCCTATTCTCTGCAAGGTTCCTTAGAGCGGAAACCGCTTTGAACATCAAAATAAAGTAATAAATAAAAAAACATGTTCTGCCCAACTGACCCAGGGGAAAAGGGTTGTTTGTGTGCTTCTTGTTATTCTTTTCGTTTTATTTCGTATTTCCATCTCTTTGATGTAAGAACACTTGTTATGCAGCCTGTAGGTGTTGTTGGTGCAATTACCCCATGGAACTTTCCCTTAGCTATGATTACCCGCAAGGTATGAATCTATTTTCTTCAGGTTTTGTGAGTTAAAAACACATGATTCTAATCATGAATTTCACTTCTCAAAATTGCATACATGTTCTGTTTATAATTTAAATTTTAATCAGGTTGGCCCTGCACTTGCTTGTGGCTGTACGGTGGTTGTAAAACCCTCTGAACTTACACCCTTGACTGCTTTGGCGGCAGCTGAGCTCGCTCTTCGAGCTGGAATACCACCGGTAATCATTTAAGCACATTTTGTATTATGTATGACATAACTACTATCTTCTGAGCAAAATTTTGGAAACATAAGAATGGCATATACTAATTGATTGCCAAGATGATGAGTGAAGCACATGATTTGACTAGTGAAATAGGGTGCCATCAAAGTATATTCTTCATCTTCACTATTAGGGGGAAAAAAAAAAAAAAGAAAAGGAAAGAAAAAGAAGAACGCATAATTGGGCCTGAGTTAATAAGTTCTTTGAATGTTCTGTATCCCTCATCAAATATAAATAAAACTGAAGATATTTATACCCTTGAATGGAACCGTGTCTACTTTGTTGCAACTTGCAACTGATTGATAATCTTGTGATATGACTAATTACCATATATTTTGCAGTAGAATGTTCATATTTCATTTATTTTTGATTCTAATCTCAATGGAATTTTGTTTCTACATTTCCTTCTAATGGCATTAATGCTTACATTACAGGGTGTTGTCAACATTGTTATGGGAAATGCTCCTGAGATTGGGGAGGCGTTACTTGCCAGTCCACAGGTTTTCTACCCTTCATAATATATCCATCTATGTGACACCATGATGCTTTCTTTTGTGTATATTTGAGTGTACAATTTGGTGACATGAGTGTTATTGCCTTGTATAACTATTCCAGGTAAGAAAGATCACCTTCACTGGATCAACGGCTGTAGGGAAGAAGTTGATGGCAGGTGCAGCTGGGACTGTTAAAAAAGTAAGATCAGGGTGTAAGATGAATGTATTTTCTACAACAATGGAGTTTTGCAAAATATCAAGAGATTAATTGTGTTGTTTATTGAATTTTAGGTATCTCTAGAACTTGGTGGGAATGCACCCTGCATAGTCTTTGATGATGCAGACCTGGACGTGGCGGTAAAAGGAGCTGTAAGTTAAAAAGAGTTTTTGTCTGTATATATGTGATCGTATTGTTTCCTTGAAACTGTCTTTGTATTCTCAGTTTCAGGTTAACAGATCATTAATATTCTGGTAAATAACAAACTGAACCATGAAATTACATTTGGCAGCTTGCAGCGAAATTCCGTAACAGTGGACAAACCTGTGTTTGTGCGAATAGGATTATTGTGCAAGAAGGTATTAAAAAAAGATACTCAGCTAATGCCATTTGTTAAAAACTTCTTTCATCAGTTTGTCTAACTTGCTAGTGGAGTGGGTGCTTCCAAGTTATATAGGACTACTTTGACTATGGTTAAACATTATACTTCTTCATTGCAAGTATAGGATTGTGAACCAACTAGAACCTGTTACTTTGTGGGAGGATCTTTGCTGCAAGAACTGTTGGCATGTCCTATTCGCGATTTTGATTGGTTTAGTGCCATTTATCTTTTTCTTCCTCCAATTTATAGCTCGCTAATTCAACTTATGAATATATATGGACACTTTATTTTGTGGCCATGTCATGTATTATTATTATTATTATTATTATTATTTATCTATACTGCATATGGTTTCCAATCTTATCTTTGGTAACTCCTTTACAACTGGACTTGTTAATTGCTGGATTTTCAATTCTACATAAGCATGTAAACTTTTAAATGTCAAAAGCAGGTTTGCCATCATTCATTGATATAGCAAATATTGTTAGTTACAGTCATCAATTGGTCATTTGTTCAATTCTTCTTACAAGTTACTGGTTACTATTCTTTCTAAGCCCTCTTTTTCTGCAGGAATCTATGACAAATTTGCAAATGCTTTTGCAAAATCCGTCCAAAATCTGCAAGTTGGGAATGGCTTTAGTGATGGTGTGGCCCAGGTATTCATTTATGCATTTAATAAAATTTTTTTGTGGTTGATTGTTGTTATATCCAATTTGTTGAAACTAGTTTAGAAAGTCAAAAGTATACAGCGATGACTGCAAGTCAAAAATATATAGTTATGACCATCTTATCGCTTGTTGACATGTTAGCTGGAACACTGAAAGAGTCATTCGTTGTGGCAATCATAGTATGTTGTCAGCTAATTAATTTTTATGTTGAGCTCATTAATTTTGTTTGATGCATAGGTTGTAAATGATACAACTTTTATGAGTATGTATTATGTATCTTGTTACTATTTGTAAAATCCTTTCTTCTCCTACTTGATATTGGGGCTTAGCCAGAAGTTACTTTGGCTCAAGCATCATTGTTCTTAACTTAGCTATTGATTTCCTTTCAGGGTCCTCTAATCAACGAAGCTGCAGTACAAAAGGTTTATTTGAATTCTGTAGTTTGGAATTCTGTTTCATGTGGGAATTAATTATCCCTTATATATTTATCTGTATTAATCGCTCACTTTGGGACTTTGAATTACAGGTTGAATCATTTATCCAAGATGCCATCACAAAGGTTAGTTGTAATATTTTGTTGATTTAGCAGTACAATGTGAATGTCAAGAGGTAATTTTTGCATTTAGGTTTGATTTTGACAATGAAATGTTCTTGGAATTCTTTGTCTGTGTACCTTGTATAGTTTAGCATTCAATGTAGTGCTTCTTGTGATGGGAACTATCAAATTGACTAGTTTTATATAGAATATCTTATGTTTGATGGTTTAATAGAAATTTACATATGTAATAAGGGTGTTATATTTAATTAAAAAGGTTAATTTCTATCAATTTTGAGTTAAGCTGGTTGACCTGAGGATGACTTGTAAAATAAGATTATGTCCATTTATGACCCAAAATCATTTATGGTCAGCCATAACCTATTTCTTTTGTCTCATTTCTGAGTTGTGTTCTCGTGTCTAGACAGAAATTACAGCCCTTAATTAATGAAATAGATACTATTTGTCTAAACTAGTGCTGCTTAATTCTCATTATTGCTCATTATTTGAAGGGAGCAAAAGTTATTCTTGGAGGGAAAAGGCATACTCTAGGAATGACCTTTTATGAGCCTACGGTTGTTAGTGATGTCAAGAGTGAGATGCTTCTCTCAAGGTAAATAGTGATGTAAAAATTTTAGAAGTAAATTTTTGTTACTGTTTCGATTCATGACCTTTGTTATTAAAATTACGTTGCTGTTACAGTTTCGATTCAAGACCTTTGTTATTAACTATACTAAGATGATTGTAATAAGACTTGTACATATAATGGAGGTGTAATGTTTTGAGGAGAATGAATATTATTGTAGCTTCGGACTATTATATTTGGAAGACTAAACTCACCAACTTATGATAAGTGCCTTGCTACAAACTCATGTCAATTCATGGCCTTTAATTGGAAATAGTTCATGTCAATTCATGGCCTTTAATTAGACTTTGATTAATTTAATAGCATAATAACAAGTTAAGGCGATGCTGAGTAAGGGCTTTATGCTGGTTACTTTCAGTTTGATGGTTGGCTTTCTAGGTTGCCATTTTCTCAGAGATCCTGTTGTGTCTGATAGTCTCAGTCAGCAGTCCTTAACAACATTTTTTTTTACTTATATTATTTACTGGACTCTTTCTTTTGAACCAGAGAGGAAGCATTTGGACCAGTGGCACCGCTATTGCGGTTCAAAACTGAGGAGGAGGCTATCCGCATTGCTAATGATACCAATGCAGGTTTTGTCTTCTTTTTGTCATCTTTGATTCAAAATTTGATGCCTTTATCGAGAACATACTGAAGATAACACCTTGAAAACCGGATTCACTCACTACAACATTAATTGATGAGTTCCTATATGTGTATACAGGGTTAGCTGCATATGTATTTACAAACAGTATTCAACGGTCATGGCGTGTCTCTGAAGCCCTTGAGTACGGACTTGTCGGTATCAACGAAGGCATAATTTCAACGGAGGTGGCTCCATTTGGAGGTGTCAAACAGTCAGGTCTTGGACGGGAGGGTTCCAAGTATGGGATAGATGAGTATTTGGAAGTAAGTGTATATATATATGTCTCTTTGTGATAGTTTAGAATGACATGAGTGTATTAATAAATCATTGATTATCTTGACTTGTTAATGATAATTTTTGTAACACTTTGTGCAGCTTAAGTACGTGTGCTTGGGGAATATGAACAGCAATTGATAATCAAGTTTTTGCAATGGAGCTTGAGCTAGAAAGCTTTAAATACAAGTTGGAAGAGGTTTGAGCTGGGAAGAATCTGCATTGCCAACTGAAGCTCTCCTTAAAAGGCAGAGCATGGAAGGAGGCAGTGTAAAATGTAAATGGCTGACTTTATCCTTCAAATGTGTGCATCTAAATAAGTGTGGACTTGCACAGTTTAATCCCTTGCATATTGTGTAGTAAAGCCTGCTCTTTAGTTTTAGCGTGTTATATTTAATTGAACTTTTGCTGGCCAATGTGCGGGTTTGAGTCTTGAAATGTTTATAACGGGTTTCAATCATTCAAGCGTCAACTATCTCTTGCAAGATTTTCCGAGTAGAAACTGCTTTTGCAAAGACAATAACAAAGTAACTCCAAGGGTGGCGGTGGATATCCGTGTATGTCTCAAATTGAAAACTAAAAGGAGTTTCCATGGAAAAGGAAAAAATAAAAAAAAATAAAAAAAATATACGCATGAGGAAAGGATAATCAGGCTGGGCTAGCCCACTTTGAGCAACGACTGGACCAACCCTCTTTTTATGTTTTGGTGGGATACGGAGGACTAGACCCACTTTGGTGATTAACAAAGACAAAGTAAGTATGGGCTTTTTGTGAGAAATACAAAACAGCTTTTTAAAATCAAGTTCTTTAATTAAAGAACCCCCAAAACAACCCAAAAAATAAAAAAAAATAAAAAAAGAAAAAAGAAAAAGTTATGTGATATAGAGTCAGCGTTTATGTATACATGTAAGTTATAATATATCCTGTAAAAACAGATATGAATATGACAGTGGAATTCCATATATTCCCATTGCTGCATACACTTTTTAACCTCATACATACCCACCTATAGTCACTATCATATCCTTGTCTATCAAAACGAAATTAAAGAGAAAAAGAGAAAAAAAAAAAAAGAAGAAGAAGAAAAAGAAATCATCATCATCATACTCTTACATCTTAATATCTAAATTTTGATGAGAGCTGCTAGAATAAAAAAGGATGGATATTAATGCTGCATCAGTATGCTATAAAAAATCCTTAGGGATGAAGAAGTAGATAGAAAAGGGGGAAGCTTTGTAAAGTATTCAAATTGTGCATAAAGTTGGGTCCCACAATTTCATCTCCAATGGAATATATTCATTTTAAAGAATAATTCCCTATAGCACATAAAGATGCTTGAAATTCAAGCAAACATGGCCTTAACACTAAGCCAACCCACTTTTTTCCCACTGGGATTTGGCTTTGAAATATATTATGACTAAAAGTTAAACCTCAACTTTGCTTGAATATATTATAAAGGCATACCATTGTGAAGACAGAATAGTTGTCTAAAGGAATCTTCAAATTCTAAAACAAATTATTTATTTATTTATATTTTCAGACATTTGGATTTGAATACTAGGGGTATGCCAAATTATATAGTCCCATACATCTATTTATATATATATATATATATATATATAACATGCAATATTGGGTAATATATATTGGCAATTCGAGACATTCTGGACTTGAATTTTCATTCCAATTAGATTGATTGTACACTTGGCAAGCATGCATAGGCTTGATTTGAACAGTTTTGTGGGACCTGGTCAAACATCTTGTACCACTGAGTGGGACCAGAGATGTAAATATGATATGATGGTTATAAGTATTCTATATGGTTTGAAGAAATCCAAATTTGAAATTATAACAACATTATTCAAAAATCAGCTCTCTGTAAAACTCGTAGAGTTCTAGATGTTTGGGAGAGGAATCTTCTGCTTGATTGTCAAAGAAGAAAGCATTTATTCCCAGTTTGGATTTGGGTGAATGGCAAGCATAATAATTTAGTATTTCTTTTTAGATTTTATTTTATTTTACTTATCTCAAGCTAGATTTTGCCATCTTTTGCTTGCCTTTTATGAGAGGGATGATGGTATAGACTCAATTTTCATTATAAAATTTACATATTTTAGCTCTCTTTGAAAACAGTCTGAATGAAAATTATGAATTACCATGTGAATAGTATTAGTCATGTTGATAGATTAATTAGGCCTAAATTAAAAAAATTCTCATCTCCAACATTGTCATGTATATATAAAAAAATAAATAAATAAATAAATTACATCCTTTAGGATGATGTTGGGGTGGGGGCATTTGTGAGTATAATCCGGGTTTGACCCTGTTTTAACAAATTGGTTATGAGAATGCATGGCATGGAGTTATTAATTAGGAGAGAAATGCATGGGGGCATGGACATGGACATGGGACAGTCTTGAATTGGACAAAAGTGAGAAGGGGCCGAATTGAGGCTCCGAAAGCTTAAGGAGTAAGAGGGTCCCCTACTCCTTTCATCAAAAGCTCCACAATTACAGCACTGGCCTCCTCCTTTTTGCATTGATGTTTACGTCCTCATATATATATATATATATATATATATATATATCCAACCATGCACTACCTCTACCTAAAGTTAATTTGTTCCTTATTTTCTTGTCTTTTCCTCCTCTCCTCTTCAATGTTTCCAATGTCACAGTTTCATTGTTAATCACAACGTTTAAGAATTAATACATATATGACATTGGAATTTTTTTATTTTTGATTTTTAGTCGTTTTTAAGTTTTTATTACCATTCTTAGGCTTTACTTATTCTCATCTAATATTAATATGTTATATAAGAGAGGAAGGATGAAGAGTGCTTATCCACATATTGTTTGATAGGAGAGAATGAAAAGAAACGAATAAACAAAAGAAAACATAATTTTACAATTATACCCTTTTAGCAATCGATTGGATCAAAATAAAAATCCGATTTCACAAAAAAGAAAAAATATTTATTTAATTTCTTCTAATTTCTCCAATTTTAAGGTATATTGATTTTTGTTAACACAGTATGATTTTCTTTCTCTTTCAATCTAACAATATCCACTTCGTTGGTAAAGAAGTTATTATATGTAACAAATATACCATTTCATAACTCTTTCTATCATCATATACAATTTAAACTCAAGACCTATAATTAATATCATACAACAAACTAAAACATATAATTCCATACAAATATTATGACATTTTGTTTATAATATATTTGTGATAGCATATCATCCATACACAAGTGATATAAAAAAGTTGTTATCATCATCATCATCATTATTATTATTATTTTGTGGTATTTCAGTTAGATTTCTTGCATACATCCATAACGAAAATCACAAGTCACTATTAAAAAAAAAAAAAATTAGAGAAAGACAAGAATTACAAGTTGTCAATCTCAATTTTCCCAACTTCAATCCTAGTACATGCATTTAACTATAACAGGATAACATCGGAGATCGTGAATTTAAGGACTCATGATGAAATTCTCCTTCCTCAATTTATTTTTTTTTTAAAAAAAAGTTGTTATAGTAGAATATAAAACTAATTATTAATCAAGCATTGAAAACATGATCAATAACATATTAAATGGGTCCAAAATAAATCTAGAGAGAGAGAGAGAGAGAGAGAGAGAGAGAGAGAGAGAGAGAGAGAGAGAGCCCATTATAATGATGATGATGATGATGATGAGTTTTAATTCCTGTCAAGTATGATTGGAACTTTTCATTGGTAATGACATAAAGGATATGTCTGTGTGTTCTAAAACATTAAGACTGATAGCTTATTGGGTTCATAATAATGATACTAAAAAGGGGTTGTACTATGAAACAGAGATATATCATAAAAATCAGTGTTATATATGTATGTTTTATAGTGGAATGTGAGGCCGGGCCAATATAGATATATGATGAAAAAAGATGATCATCAAGGTTAAAGTGTATGACAACGTAATGCCCATCATGATTGCATGAGGGTTCTCATTCTCATTCATATCTTTATAAATAAAAAGAGCTTCACATGGTAGAAGAATAAATCTATTAAAACAAAGATATACTCCTCTTTTGGTCATTACTAATAAAGATACACTATATATACATACATATATATATATATATGCTACTCGTACGCTAACCTGAACACATTGTGTAAAGATTCTCTCTAAATTAACTAGTACAGATCAGAAGCTACATTTTATATATATGAATGTAATTTTGGGAGTGTATATACATAAAACACAATATAATATAATATATAGTAGGGTAGATCGGTAGAGAGAGAGAGAGAGAGAGAGAGAGAGAGAGAGAGTATCTTTTGGCAAAGGAAGACCTGCATACATATTTGCAAGTATAGGTGCTCTTTTGAATATATATATATTTTTAATTTTATAAAAAAAATAAAAAAGAAAAGAAATGGAAATAGGAACATTTTTCTTTAGTGTAAGGTTAGCTTGTCCCCATATGCCTTTTTTTTTTTTTTTAGTAGTTAGAAAGAATAGAGAGAAACCAGCAAAGACAGCGGTAGCTAGCTCTTCTTCAAAAACGCACCCTATTCTTCCCTATTTGCATCGCATTTGTTCTTCTTGAATCTCTTGGTATTCGAGAGAGAGAAAGAATGTTCCAACACAAGAAGCCCTCAAGTATGAATTCCCACGAGAGACCCTTGTGTGTTCAAGGGGACTCTGGTCTTGTCCTCACCACAGATCCCAAGCCTCGTCTCCGATGGACCGTCGAGCTTCATGAACGCTTTGTCGATGCTGTCACTCAGCTTGGAGGACCAGATAGTACTATACTACTCCCTTCTTCTAATATTTCTTCATTAATAATTAGTTATAAATTTCTTATTGATGTTGTCCTTGTTCTTCAATAATTCTAGTTGTTAGAATTATTCTTATGCTTGTTAATTTGTTTGTTTGATGGATGATGGATCAGAGGCGACTCCAAAGACAATTATGAGGGTCATGGGTGTGAAGGGGCTCACCCTTTACCACCTCAAGAGCCACCTTCAGGTTTGAATACAAACAATATTTCAACCTTTCGCCTTTCTTTCTTTTTTTTTTTTTTTTTTTTTTTTTTTTTCCCTTTTCTTCCTTCTTTTCTCAAATTATTAGTTGCACCTTTTCATTTTACTGTGACATTCCAACTTCATTTCCTCAGTCAATCCCTTTGATATCATCATCATCATCTCATGTCTTTAATATGCCTTTTTCTTTTCCTTGCTCTAATTAATTAGATATGTTTTCTTGAACATGAAAATATATACAGAAATTCAGGCTTGGGAAGCAACCTCACAAGGAATTCAATGATCACTCCATTAAGGATGGTATGAGAGGTGACTCTTCTTTCTAGGGTTCCTCCTAATATATCATACATATAGCTTCTTCCAAATGTTACATGTGAACTGAATCTTTATATATATGTATCTTCAATCTTTTCTTGGTAGCATCAGCACTGGAACTTCAGCGAAATACTGCATCCTCATCCGCCATGATAGGCCGCAGTATGAACGAGTATGTAATAATTTCCTTGATTTTTTGGCTCCTCTCTCTCTCTCTCTCTCTCTTTCTCTCTTATCCATATATAAAAATATATAAACACAATTTTCCAACGATTAGTGTTTTCTTATATGTATATATGATGCATCATCCATATATATATATAGAATTGTATGCCTAAGTTTATCTTTTTATTTGTTTTTGTCTTGGGCTGGGGGGGTTCGGATTTTCTTGTGGAAACTGTATGTAGCAGTAACTCACACATGGTTGATGCGATTAGGATGCAAATGGAGGTGCAGAGAAGACTGCATGAACAATTGGAGGTAACAAAATTAAGCTTAATAAAACCAATAATTAATAGTTTTACTTATTTACTTCACTTATTGGATATGAATTATGAAAAAAAATTCAGTACTGCAACTCCTTTACATATCTATATGTGTGTATATATATATATAGTCGAGATCTTGTTTTTTTAAGAATTCTCATTAATTATATTTATATGCATATATGATATATGATATATGGCAGGTCCAAAGACACCTTCAGTTGAGAATTGAGGCTCAAGGGAAGTACATGCAAAGTATATTGGAAAAAGCTTGTCAAACCCTCGCTGGTGAAAACATGGCGTCAGGAAGCTATAAAGGTATGGGAAATCAAGGTGTTAATCCTCATGACATGGCAGGCATCAAAGACTTTACCTCTCCTCTCAACTTTCCATCTTTCCAAGACCTTAACATTTATGGGGGCGACCAACTTGATCTCCACCAGAACCTCGAGAGGCCATCCCTTGATGGTTTTTTGGGTGGCAATGATAACCTTTGTCTGGGAAAGAAGAGGCCAAGCCCTTATAGTGGCAGCGGCAAGAGCCCTTTGATATGGTCAGACGATCTCCGGCTGCAGGACTTGGGAACGGCGGCATCTTGTCTCGGACCACAAGATGATCCATTCAAAGGCGATCAAATTCAAATGGCACCGCCATCCATGGAAAGAGGCAGCGACATTGAGTCGTTCTCGGAGATATATGAAACAAAGCCTGTAATCTCAGGGGATTCTTTGGGGGAGAAGAAGTTTGAGGCAGCAGGATCAGCAAAACTTGAAAGGCCGTCACCAAGAAGAGGACCGCTGGCCACCGACAGGATGAGCCCTATGATTAACACTGGTGGAATCCCACAAGGAAGGAGTTCACCATTTGGGTGAAAGCCTTTTATAATATATGGTCATATATACAGCTTAGATGTAAGTGATGGATTCGTGATACCATATTAAACTCTCAAAGAGTATGAGACCTAGGGTTTTGGTCCTGATTATGAATTTTTAGTTGTCCAGATTAGGGTTCCTACTGAGTTATATGATAAATGCCATGCATGGCAAATCCCATAAAAATTTAACAAATACATTTGTATCTTAATTTGATCCTTGTCACTTGATCTTCATCATACTATTTATTATCATGCATTAACCAGCCATATATATTCTATGTTTGCTGTATGTATATGCTTTTTTTTTTTTTTGGCACTAATTAATTACTGACTAGCAACTACTATTCCCTTCTTTGTTTCTGTTTGGAATTTCTCTTTAGAATTTTCACTCAAATCTTGGAATACATTTTGATCAAAGTGACATATATCATTTCTGTTATAGGTTTGTTTGATCAAATCTTATTTTGACGGTTTACAGTTTCTTCAAAACTTCACTTATTTAACAGCATATATGTATTAATCTACGGTCAAAAAAAAAAAGGAAAAAACAACAACCTAGCATAGGAATATTAAAAGACAAAAGTAAAAAAGGCAGCAAAACGCATATATTTTATGTTTATGAAATCTATCTCTCTCATTGCACTTGTCTGTAGGTGTGGGTTTTGTGACTGTGAAGAGGGCACATATGGTCAATGTTAGTCGCCTTCTTTTAGAAATTATTTTTACCAATGCCGTAAGCTTTTGAGAAGTGCACACACTTTTTAAGTTAGTTTGGTTTGAAGTTAGTTACTCTTATCATTGCAAACATATATATAGCCGGTGTGGATAATTTTAAAAGGATCACAAACCAGAATGGTCATTAAAGCAAAAGGTGCATATAGATATAATAACCCAGGAACTCCAAAAGAAAAACTAACTAGTCATTTAGTTTATGTGAGGGAAGAGATTTATATGCATCTTTTTTTTTTGAATGAAAACGACCAATTTCCTAACCGAGAAGCCGACCAACAGTATCTATTTTTCAGCTCTTTTTTCATCTTTAGTACTTATAGTATTCCCCAGTGCGTGTCAAGTGAACAAATGCACCATGTGTACCAATCATGCATGATTTTTGAGTACTTCAAGAGAGTCTCCAACGAAATATATATTATACTATATTTTATTATATGTTAATAAACAGTTTATAGGGGTGAATATTTTTTTACAAGAATGAACCTTTGTTTGAATTATAATGCATAAATGTATATACAAGTACAATTCCCTTTACTAAGAGAATTGCCAGGTAAAATTAGAAACACTTTCTTGCATGTACATATTCATTTGGCCAGACTCTTTTCAGTACTAGTAATGCAGAAAATGCATTACTTTTTATATATATATATATATATATACACGTACAGTTGTTATTTGTGTTGATGAACTTTCTCAGTGAGTCATTAATTGAGACCCATCAATTAATCTGTCAAGCGCGCTTAATCATCAGATTTCAGATGCAATCAAGTAAATTCTCTGTGTTTGTCTCTCTAGATTAATATTTAAGAAATGTAAGATTATAATATGTAGATCATTTATGCACAGAGAGAGAGAGAGAGAGAGAGAGAGAGAGAGAGAGAGAGGGCTGTGACTGAGTGTCTTTGTTGTGGAAAAAGGATGGTGGTGCCAGTATAGCTTTATTGATTGCAGAGAAAAAATGAGGGCACTGCAAGTTGGCAAGAAAGCTCCCTCCCTCCTGCTCTCTCCAGGCAGAGAAAGAAACAAAAGCCAATAAAGCCTAAAGGGAAGGAAGAATACAACGCACTCCCATGCGTGCACATATCGAGGAAGCTTCTATCTTTACATTATAGATATATATATATATATATATATATATGTATATGTATCTATATATATATATATATATATGCGCCAAAGTTAAAGATGAGTGTGTGTGTACATATATAACAAATATATATATATATATATATATATATAGTTAGATTCGTATTAAAATTTTAAAGTTTTAACATCAAAATTTTTTATTATTTTTTAAATTATATTAAAAATTAAAATTTTAAATTTTAAATTTTAATTTAATTTAATATTTGAAAAAAAATTATGATATTAAATTTAATATTAAAAATTTGATTTGCGGCTGGTTATATATATATATATATATGCGTATGTAACTTAGATTTGTTTTAATTAATTTGTGCTTTAGATATGTGGATATTTACTTTTGCATGGAATTGTTTATGAATACATATGTTATATAATGTATGAAATAGATGATTCAACATTAATTAGTTAGGAAAATGAAATGCACATCCTTCCATGCAGATGAAAATGATTGGAAGTCCAATTCAAACACTCTTGGAAACTAGTCTTATTCCCATATACTTTGGGTCTTTTTAAAGAATTTCCTACCTCTTACAAAGCAAACTCTCGAGAAGCTTCTTTTGTCCCCCACCTCTTATGGGCTTCTCTCTCTCTCTCTCTCTCTCTCTCTCTCTCTCTCTCTCTCTCTCATATAACTATGGTCTCTTGGTAAAACATTTGTTGTCGAAATGCATTTTACCACCTCGCAATGCTTGTTAAAGATTTCTTTTATGTCTCGCATGTACATATATATACATGCGAATTCTCAAATTCAGTTCCATTTAATTATCATTTAGATACTGTTTTGAGGCTTCTAATTCATTTAAGAGTGAAGCTTACGTTATGTTTTAAAATTTGGATTAAATCTTCCAAAAAGGAATATAAAGCATAAAGAACAAAGATATCACCTTTTTTTTTAGCTATAGCATAGAATTGCCTAGCTGTGTTTTTTATGTTTCAGCTAGCTTTGATTAAATTATTAACTAACCATTTTCCTTATATATATATATATACATGTATGGCAATTTTACTTGAAAACTGTCTTAATGTCTATAATATTATTCAAAATTAAGATAAAAATTGAATGCTTAGCTGTAATTTTGACATCCTTTTTAGTGCAACAAATTAATGTGAAAGAAGAAAACCAACATATATATATTTATATATATATATAGATGGCTTTTTGGGCTGTACTTTTACTATGGAATCAAAGTTATAAGTCTCTGTATTTCAAATCGATGCCTTTATAACTATTAAAAAATCATATTTTATTTACATATTGGATCTTTTTCCCAATCTGCATGTCAGATGCAGATCCAAACTATACTTGATCAAAAACCAAGTGTATTTCACTCATGAGCAAAATTTTAAGGTGTGTCTACATATATAGTGCTATTTTTGGTCACATATCTACGAAATTAATCAAGCTTTAACTTATAGCAAATTAACTTAACTAAACTTTGCTCTTAACTTATAAAAGAAGCAAATTCAGCTTATCATTGTTTTGATTTATAAATTAATTTATCTAACTTCGTCTCTCAATTAACCAACATGGTTTGCTTTTTCGTCTTCTTTCTTTATCTGCTGACGAAATTTTTATATGATATCGTTTTGTTTTTCTACGATATGATAGATTCTCTATGGTTTCCTTCTTTACCTACCACACCTTGGAGAAACAAAATTATCTGAAGCTGGAAGAAGATCATATCATAGGCATTGTTTGAAAAAAAAAAGTTAGATCATATCATAGGCATTGTTTGAAAAAAAAAAGTTAGATCATATCATAGGCATTGTTTGAAAAAAGAAAGATCATATCATAGGCATTGTTTAAAAAAAAAAAAAAAGTTTTTAGTTTTGTTTGATGGTAATTTAGCTGTAAAATCTGATGGGCCGAAATAAGACAACAGGTAATCGGGGAGTGACTGTTCATTGTTGTACTCCATTCAAACATGGGCCTAAAAATAAAAGGCCTCAAGAATCTACTAAGAATGGACTTCTATTTGTTGGGGATCAATGCCCAAAAGATGGGCAATTGCACAAGATATTGATGGGCCTCTTTATGTGAAAAAATGGATGTCCACGGAGCTTAAAATATCCAAGTGAAAGCCGAAATCACTGGAAAACTATTTTCTGAAAGCAAAAGCAAAAGCTCAAAGAAAAAAGAAAAAAATTCAAAATAAAAGAAAGAAACTTGTTTTGAAAAGTAAAGATTGCATCATACATAAAATCACAAGGAAGTTGCTACGAATTCCAGTAATATAGATATTTTTGTCAGGCATGGTTTCTGATAAAAGTTTATTTATTGATAAAGCTTCAAGTGGTGGATAAATTTAACAAAGAAACTTGTGTACGGAATGCTTTATTAAGCTTTAGCCTTTGCTACATACTTACATGTAGATCTATCTATCTATCTATATATATATATATATATATATATAGCTTATGTCTTGAGTCTTTTGACTACTTCCTTTTTTCACATCAGCTTCCAAAGGTAAAATTTAACAAATTGATTGTTTTTTTTTTATTTTTTATTTTTCACTCCCACCAAAAGCTTCAATCAATATTTTTGCAAATTTAATTTATAAATTATTACTTCAATGAACTTTGCAACTCCTTTGTTTGCCTTCAATCCCAATCAATAGCTTTATTAAATGTTTCATTCCAAAAGGGCAAAGATTGAGTGAAGATTAATGGAAAGCAAATTTCCAAGCATGTAAATTATATATATATATATATATATATATATAATTGGTTTTTTATACGCTTATATTATTATTTATTCACTTTGGCATTAATTAACAAATCTTATAATCTTTCAATTTGAGTTACAATGTGCTCCTTCAATTACCTTTTTTTTTTTTTTCCTTTTCTTTTTAATTTATTTTCTTTATCAGTTTAATCCTTTTCTTAAAAATGTGAACAAAACTTAATTATCGCCATGATATAACATTTGAATTTCTGATCGACCTTCTTCTCTACTTTATTTTTCATGTTAATAAACAAAAAAATGAAAAAGGAAAGGAAAAGAAAGCATTTCTACATATGCTTTCAAAGCAATGTATAAGGAAGAGTATATATATTTACATTAATGAAAAAGAAAAAGCATCAACTCCGAAAAATGTTGGTGAAACTACACAAGTAGATACTTTCCAAAAGTAAAATATAGGTAAAATTACCCTATAAAAAGAGTATATAAAGCAAGTCTTATCAATAAAAAAATACTTTTGTTTTGTTTTTGTTTTTAACTTTTATGATCATATATATATCCTCGGCTACAAACTAAGAAAACTAATGCTTTATTTAAATTCCCAAAATATACAAAAAAAATTCTTAGGTACAGGTTTTTGCACAAAGCATAGTTTGAATGGGGCTAGAAAGCCTTGGAAAATATAAAACGGAGAAAGCTATTCATTGCAACTTTAAGCCTCTTTGATTCATTATTTGGGTTGGAAGCAGAGAAAAGCAAGAAACACGTTAAAGTCACGTTATATTTTACTTGCTTTATTTTCGTATATTGAATTTTTGAAAACCAAATAAAGCTTTTGCTTTTTTTACTTGTGGGGCATTACCTTATAATCACATTAATTAAAGTTGGAACTATACGCCCAAGAATGTGTGTAAATAAGTACATAAATTACATATATTTATTTATCGGTAAAAAATAAAATGCTTTATATATATATTAAATAACATATTTTTCTTGTTTTATAATGCTATAATTTTTATTCTTTATGTTGTAATTTATCAATCTGAATGAATAATTAATAGAAAGCGAAATAACATGCATATACGCTCTAAGAATAGTAAAAGATTCGTATTGCTGTACTTTTCTTAGCTGGATAGCTGAGCTCTTTATTTTTCTGAAATTTTTGTTGAAACATAAAAAATCATTTTGTACTTTCTTGTACTTTATTAACTCATTAGGAATTAATATAGATTAGGTAGCTATTAAAAAAATAAAAAGTTTTTGATGGAAGACTATTCTGCAGGTTAAGAATATATAAATGAAATTAAGAAATTAAACCATTAATTGTTGCACATGGGACAGGAATTTAATCACAGAATTAGGCAAGGAAGGAAAAAAGAAAAAGAAAAAAAAGAGACATTATATGAGAAACATAATTATTTAAGTACTTAAAATACTCTTATTCCAACCCCCACCAGATCACTGTTGATAAGTTTAAGTTAACTCAAAAACAAGTTAAAAAAATAAAAAAGAAAAGAGCTTAATATTACACTTGAATAGTTAAAGAAAAAGAAGATTAACCCAAAGTAATTAATTAATACACCAATCTCAATATCCCAACCAATATTCTGTGAATTAGAAAAGCAAACTAAGATTAAGCATCCTAATTGGGTAATCATAAGAAACTTGAACTAGTTAAGTGAGTGCAAGATGATGATGATGATGATATTTATATATATATATATATATATATTATGGAGAATGTAGGGTGTGTAATATGTCAGCAGGAGGAATGAAGTAGTCCATGGAAAGGCCAGGGACGTTGAAAACGACGTCGTCAATGCTCCAGATCTCTTCCATCCTGGTCCTAGTGTAGTGCATGGAGAGCTCGCCGCATCGGAATATGGTGGCGATGGAACGGCCCTGATGTGCTATCATGATGCCATCAACGTCCCTGTAGTCGCCGATGCTGCTTCCAATGGTGGTCTCCCAGTAGACGATCTCAGCGGGGTCGTTGTCTGGGGTCTCAACTCTTGTCAAATGGGAATCCTCCAGGTAGATAAGCATGCCGCTCTTTTGACAAAAATATCCATACAAGGCGTGCCTGATCACTTCTGCTGACCCTTCGCTTCTTTCCATCACAGCCGCTGGATCTGCTGACACTTTCAGTACGAAGCAATCGTCGTCGCCAATTCTTTTTTCACCCATGCATTTTGCTTTCGCAAATAAGCTTGCTGTGCTCTTTGGATCTAGCCCCTGCTCATCATATTCATTTCTAAAGTTAAATATATATATAACTAAATTATATTTCTTAATTTCCAAATATACATATATATATATATATATATATATATATATATGCCCATTTAAATTGATTTCAAATTTCCAATATTATTTTAATTTCTCATCTCTAAGTTGTAATGTAATGCATATGCTATATATTGTTCTTAATTTAGTACACATACAAATATATTATAATTCTTTAACACTTTAATTACAATTTATAATGATATTTTCTTCAATATTTATAATTTACAGTATATATCTTCTTCATATGTTTGAAGATACAGAAAATCAAGATTTTGTTTACCCCTTTATGGAAAAATTGTTTGAAATTCCACACACACACATGTAATATATACACTAAACAAATTATGTACTTATTATTCAATTTTTTGGTTTAAAAACAAATTAAGAAGCTGATCAATCAGGGGATTATAGAACCGGTGAAAGTTATTATTATTATTATTTTAAAAAAAGCAAACGAAGAAAGAGGAAGGTGAACAAGTGGGAGGAAATTTAATAGAGAAAAAAAATTATTAAAAAAAAAAAAACATAATATAATAGAACCGGCAGTAGTGAGTAAAGTGTAAAAGGAAAAAGTTAAAGCAAGAGATAATACACAAACACTTTAGTACAGAATAAGCGGCAATCCCAAGGCCAAGATGAAGCATAATAATTTCTAAATAAATATTTTGCATATGCATATATATATGATGATCGATGACGTCATTATTATGACTGAGTCACGTGCCACTCTGGAGTGTTCAAAAGAAGTAAAAGTCTGTAGGGTAAAGCATGAGACAGTTTCTCCATCAATGTCAGTCTCATAACATTTTATTGGGATTGTGATTTCATTTTTGTTCTTCCGTCTCCATCTTTCTTTCCTACCATTACTATTTTGAATGCTAGGGTTTCTTTTTCTCTTTCTTTCAGCAACCCCACAAAAATATAATCCATTACTTTACCTTTATATAATAATAATAATAATAATAATAATATTACATTCCCCAAAAAAAAATGATAACAGCTGAAAAAACTTGGTACCCATTTTCATTTTTCATTAAATCAGCGCGAGGGGGTTTTATTAATTTGCTACTTTGGTAAGTTTCAGTACCCTAATAATAAAATAAACAACATATCAAAGATACTAATGTATATACCTATGAAAATATACATCTTTGACATTTTATATGATGAATCTTATATTCAAAATTGAAAAACAGTGAATTTACCATTAAACTGGATCATTGTGCATTACCTGAATAATACGACGCAGAGGGCGTTGTGGGCCTTTGGCAGCATGAGTGCCCAGCCAAGGGGTATGCCTCCACACGGTCTTGCCATCACTACCAGCAACGACCTTATTCCCTCCAACAACCAATTCCAAAGACCACATTCCAGGCACCATCTGCCAAAGCACGAAACAACCATTTTCCCCACTTCTTGTTCCCAGGCTCTTCACGTTTCTTCCAGTTGAAACCTCCGTTTCGCAACAGATCATCTTCACTATTCCACTTGCATACATGTTTTTGCTACACTTTTGTTGCTTCAAGCATCCTGTTGCTGCCAAATATTGTTGTATGATATAATGTGCAATAGAGGTTTCCTGCAAATAAATATAATATGCATAAATTTAATTTATAGCTAGCTTGCTAGTTAGCTAGTGTACATATATAGATTAATAGATATGTTAATTTGATATATGAAAATTAAGGAGAGAGCTAGAGTGAGAGAGAACCGGTGTCTTACAAATGGGATGTCTTTAATGTGAAGGAGGTGATCATGAATTTCGTCGTTGACTTGTGGGATTGGAGCAAGTGGACAACCCAACACACCAAGCAAAAGCCTTAAGTCACGTCTCTTAGGATTAGGGCCCAAAGTAGTAGCATTATTATGATAGGAAGAGGAGGATGTTGAGAAATTGGAAGCTGCTGGAAGACTTTTCTGCACTCGGAACCATTCACGGATCACTTCCCAAGAACTCTCTTTCTTGCTTCCTTCTTCTTGCAGTTCGGGGTCTGGACCTTCCATCAATGGAGTCAATGGTTGTGCACACCATATTTGCTTCTTTCGTGCTTTCGAACCCATTATTACACTACAAGTACTAGCTATAGCTAGCTACACGGATATATGATCTAGCAAGCTAGAAGATTAGTAAAGAGTAGTCTTATTACAAGCAGGAAGAAGATGATGGAGAAAATGTGAGAGAGTGTTTAATTATATATCCAAATTAAAAGAAGGTAGCTAGGCAGTACTCATGGTTAGTTTTTGGGTTTTGGGGTTATGAGGAGGAGGAGGAAGAAGAAGAAGAAGAAGAAGAAGAAGAAGAGGTGTGCTTTAGAGAGAAATTAAGGTGTGTTAGGAGGAGGAATAAGGAAGGTGTGGAAAAATATAGGATATAGTAGTGCAAGTGGGAAATGAGACAAAAGGGACAGATGATCTGTCCACCGGCAGAGAAGATCAGCAAGGGAAGAGGATACTATTAGTATTTATTACAATATAATATTATTATAAAAAAACACACTCGCATGTTGGGCTGTCTATTTGCTTTATTCTTCTTTTTCTTTTGGAGGAGACTCTCTCTCTTGTCGTTTTATTCAATAATTTATTATTCCTCCCTTGAGCTACTTCCCATGTTTAGAGGCCCCATATTTATCTCTTTCCCTATGTCTTAAAAGACCCAATTCTCCTTTTCTTTTCTCATTTGCCCTAGCTACTTCATTTTGTATAATTAACTAGCACATATGCAGTTAATTAATTAAGGTTATCACTTGGTGATGATCTTACCTTTATAGAGGGTAATTAGTTTAACTCTGTAGGATATATCATGCTACCCGGAAATTATAAGCATGCGTTATATATGTAGCTATCTAGATCATGGCCCTAAATGATAGTGACTAGCTACTTAATTATATATTTACTTTAGCTAGCTAAGTTATAAGTTGCATTGCTATTTTTATTCAACCCAATTAAGCTTTAGTTTTTTATTTTTTTTATTTACTTACACAAATTAATTATATATACGTGCATTTATAAGTTTTTTCTCCAATATTTATATAGCAAAGATATATTGAATAAGTTACTATAATTCAGATTCTACACAAACACAAATTATATAAAATTAAATAAATACCAATTATTGTGTAATCGATATCGATTTTATTCAATCTAACACTATATAAATACCAATTCAAGTATTAAACTAATTAACTATTTTGCATGCATGCTAAATAGATCATGTACACACCGTTATATCTGTCAATAGAATGAGGTTCAAATCTAAGATTATTTTATCCTAAATACAAAAAAGTTTTATTTTGCTTGGTATTGAAGAGTAGATAATTAAACAAAATCTGGTTTTCTATAATGTTATTATAAATTCAAAAATTGATGAGATTGGCATTTGTTTTTGTTAAAGGTCATTATGGTCTCTCGGAAAAAGTAGACTAATATGATTGGAAAATATAAGCGCCCACTTCCATATAGGACAAATCTACCAAATCTCATGCTTTTTGTCAACTTAATTAACCAATAAACATAAAATAAATAAATAATCAAAATAAACTTTTTTGCATTATTTACCAAATCCAAAACAGGAATCACGCTTTGCTTAGTATCTTCACGCTGATCTTTGATTCCTGTCTTGGTCCAACCTAAAAACAGTTTTTACTGTTTCCAAAGTAGATGGGGCTCACTCCTATTTAAAATTCCCTAATTATTATATTAGTATAAAACACCCTTGCTAGCATTATGATTGACATTTAGCAGGGAGATTCCAATCAGGTCATTAGGTTTTGTCCACGTGGCAAGCAGTTTGATCCATGGAAAGTGGGAAGGTAGGCCCAAAAAGAAGGTGATGACGAGGCGGCGATTGGGCCAGAGACCAAAAGCAAGTTGGCAAATGGTGGGTGGTGGAGGGTCGGCATCAAGAGGATGAGAAGTGGTGGTGGTGGAGCGGCTGATCGGACGGTGATGCTGACGGCTTTATAGCTTTCAAGCCAATTTACCTCTTTGGTTCAAACTGGTTGAACTGTGACTTTCGTCGGTTGGGAGGGACAAGCACATAAAACATAACGTAACATTGATAATGCTACATTCTATCACACTTCGGATAAGGATATAATGCCCTTATTATATACTATTTATTAATTAAGGGATTGGGATATTTTTATACTTTGGTCCAATTAAAGATATGACATTACACTAATCACCATTTATACGTACAAGGAAGAACAATGAAGAAGACCATATACTACAAGAGAAATTACCAATAGAAGCATGGCTGAAATAAACTGTTGATTGAAGAATTAAATTGTTATGAATAAGATAATACATGTGATATTAAACAAAAACAAAAACAAAAATGAATATAAAAACAAATATAACATAGCAACGTTAAAGGTACCAAATGGTTCATAAAATTTATTAATCAAAGAACACGTATTAAAATATTATTAATTGATATATATATATATATATATATATATATAATTTATATATAAAAAAAGTGCATCCATAAAACATCATTAATGGTAAATATACATAGTTATATAGAAATTGATATTATTTAAATTTAAATCTAAGTGGCATAAATATATAAGTCAATTTTAATTTTTTTTCTAATTATGGTATGCAAAATAATATTTACGACTATTAATTAAATAAATAAACAAATATATATATTATTAAACTTTTTCTTTTTTTTAAAAAAAATTTACTTTTTAAGAAAAAAATTGCTTTTAAAAAATTTTTATAATGTGAACGGAACTTCTAAATCTATATATGATTCACAATGGTGAAGGAACTAGATAAAAAGAAGAGGGATTTTAATTATAAGAAAATTAAAAGTCATTTAATAGTGTCTTCTTTTTTTTTTTGGGATCATATTAGTTTGATAGGATATTTAAGTAGACACATTAAAGTGATTTTTTTTAATTACAATTTATTTTTTTGATATGATAAAAAAAATATTTAGCTTAAATAGGAGATACCATTAAATGGATAAATAAATTAAAAAATAAACCAATTAAATATTAACATATTATAAATAAATTTAATAAATATTTAATAATTGTAATATTATTAAAAAAAAAAGTGATAATACGTGAATGTGTGGCAGTTGAGTACCTTTAAGGGTATGGATATGGGTCGGCATAGACTGCCAGCGTTGTTAAATTGTGTTCCAGCCCAATCTTTACAGGCGGAATTATCCCTTGTAAAGCCCACCATAAGTTTAATTAAGAATGGACATTGTTCTAAATCCATTAGAAGTTTTTGTCAATATGCCCACCATAAGTTCAATTAAGAATGGATTATAATATCCATATGTATATATATGGGTTATTATATTTCTAAGGTATTTAGAAATAGGAGCATTAGCCACTAGGCTTAGGTCCAATATATTTGCCTAGTACGTTTACGTATGAAAGTCATTCCTAGCATATTGGAACATTACCGAGAGAAGTATGGATTGCTACTTATTGATATAGAATTGGAAAGGTTTGTTGTTATGTGATATAGATATTTACTTAATAAATCCAAAATCAATATTCAATATTCCGGTCTAATAGCAATTAATTAATGATACTATGTAATTATTTTTCCTTTTTTAAAAATTTCAAAATATATATATATATATATATATATATATATATATATATATATATATATATATATATATATATATATATATATATATATATATATATATATATATATATATTTTTAAAAAAATTTTACTAAATGACCACTGATAGCCACTCTCAAAGTAGATTTTCACCCGAAAGAGTTTCTTTTTTTCTTTTTTTTTTTTTTCGCCATATTAGCTTAACAAACTTTTTGGATAGTTGCATTGGAGAAGTATTTTTAAAAAGCCTAACTTTTTTATGATGTGACAATTTTATTTTAACAATCCATATTCTCATTAAAAATGATGTTATATTGGTATGGTATAGAAACAATGAGTCTTCTGCTCCTAGTTTTGAATATTTGTTTAGTTGAAAAAATAATAAATGGAAAATTTTATCCATTTTAATTATTAGTTTACCTAAATTTTAAATTTTACTATTCGATCATAAATTTTTTTGAGGTACATTGTATTATTGTTTTTTTTTTAAAAAAAAAAATAAATACATTGTATAAGTTGAAACACTAGACCATTTTAAAGAAAATTATATATATATATATATATAACACTTTTTATTTAAATTCCATAACCATAATTTGGCATCACTTTAGCTATTGAATTAATTAAGATCCTTTACTTTTCTATAAAAATGGAGAAGATTCAAATCCTCTTTAGTTTGTTGTGTACGTTAATTTAATTTTGTTTATCAATTTCTTTTCGTGCCCGACGAGGTTTCACAAATAAACATTAATCAAACAATAATTTAATAACAACAGCAAATGCATGTTGGAGAGAAAAGAATATTAAGTTAGAAGAAAACTACAAATAATTGGTGTAAAAGTGGGACCCGACGACTAGCTTTCACTAATTAATTTGTCAAACAAATCAATATTGATGAGTATTCTAATTAATTTTGATTTGTTGAATAAAAATACATGGTAATGAGATGCATGGTAAGGTGATTAACCTAGGACAACATGTTCTTGTTTGGATGCGATGACAAATTCATATATATTTGCAAATTTTTATATATGTTTGCAATTTAAAAAATTTGGAGATAAGAATTATAGTTTTGGATACGTGGATTGGACGTGGCTATGACTTGGTTACCTCAAATCATTAGCAATACTGTCTATTCTTTTTTATATATAGCAATAATGATACATACTTTAAATATCTCTCTCTCTCTCTCTCTCTCTCTCTCTCTCTCTCTCTCTCTCTCTCTCTCTTATATTTTCTTTTATTCATTTAAATATTAACACTTTGTGGACGTAGAGGCTTGCAAGTGGCCTATTTTTATTATCCATGAGATATCTTCAATTGGTATTTAAATGCAATAAATATTATACCCCACTTGACAATGAATTTGGACCGTCCAAAGTCCTTCAATCAACATTACCTACAAGATGAATGATAATTTATATTTGTAGCCAGTTTGAATTATGGACCTTAGACCAACGTGATCCTACCTATTTTCAACATATTGTCTGTTAGCCATTGAAAAACAGCAATAAAATATTGAGAAAATATAAAGTGAGGTTTACAAAAGAGCCATGAGAAGTAAATAGAAAGATCTAGGTCATATTCAAATCTCTAACTATGGAGTAGACGAAAAATATAGATGGTAATGGCGCATAGAGATGTAAATTAAACAGCTAATGTATATAATTGGTAGAATCATATGATACAGCCCAATAGCAGATTTCTCGAGATTTTATGAAAATTTTTATAAAATAATTTCACACTCAAACCTTAGTCATCCCACATGTTACATGTGGGATATGTAACTCTAACAGGTATACCTTATATTCTTCATTTTCCTTAATTATTTGACGACGTTTGTCTAATTAGGCCTCTCATGAACGTAATGCAATGAGGTTGTTAGAAATTGGGAGTAAATTAGATTTATTTCCAAAATAAATTGGACAGAAAATAAAAGGAAACAAGAGAATTGATATCCTTTAATTAAAAAAAAAAAAAACTTGTATTGATTAACTTTTTAATTTTAAAAAAACTTTTATTGATTAATTTTTCAATTATAAATGTAAAGAAGATGCGGAGCTGTATCTGTTTCTTACTCTAGGCACCAACAACATATATTTCTCAAATTTTTTTTTTTTTTTTTTTTTTTTGGGCTAGATTAGTGCATCACTAGTTTTTCTTATGTACTGCAAATAGGAGAAGCTACATATTTATAGAAGGATAAAGTGGTAAGTTCTTCCATGCATGTACACGAGTACTTACATCTCAATATTGGAGGATAGTTGGCTGCAATCAAAAAACTTTTCTTAGCTTATTTTGCTTAGATTGTGGCAGTAGAGAAACTTCACAAGTGTTGCTTTGCATGCCATGTTACTTGGGTGACTAATCACTTTGCTTAAGTTTCCAGAATGCTATATCACTCTTCAACAGCTATTTACTTATTTAGTTTGTTCAATTTCATTTACTTATATTTTGGTTAGTAAATAAACACATTACTCATTTATTTTACATCAGAGTTTGTGCTAAACTATTTATTAATGAAATTGGGTTCTCAATTAAAGTTCATTATCTCAAGAAGCATTTTTGTGATAATCAATAAAAAGTGTCATATATATACTCGCTTTTCAAGAAATTTAAGTAATATATATCACATATTTTGTTCTTTCAAACTTGAGAATTGGTTTATGAATGGGACTCATATTTCCTTCATACATAAAGTAAATTTGTCATCCAATCTTATATTTCTTCCCAAAAAAAAAATAAAAAAAAATTTAAAAATCAAAGAAGATTTTAATATAATCTATGTATCTATATGTTTCTTTATTATTATTATTATTATTTATAATTATTTCTCCTATTCTAATATTTCAAATCTATGATTTCTCAAATATATAAATGTAAATTGTATATCAATTAAATCAGTTTCATTTGACGACTTTGATTTATATGATTAACATGTAATTAAATAACAGTTAACAGAAGTTCCACCAATTTGATGGTCCGTCGGCAAAGAATAGTACATAGGACATGAGCGGATGTCGTTCCCCATAGAAGTAAAAAATAATTAATGTTTGGATGACATATCCCATTTATTTAATATCATTTAAAGAGTAATTTCTACATCGTGATAGGTGGTGATGAGAACGACAGCGAAACTTTTTATTATTACGAAAAGAGAAAAAGATCACGTTACGTTGCAAACCAAAGTAATTAAGAATATCATTGGACTCTAATAGCAGCGCTATTTAATTAACATCTATATCATTAAGATTTAGATAAAAAATAATAATAATAAATTTTGCAGACAAGTTAGAATATGACCATTCTGACAAATAAAAACAAAACAAAAAAAAAAGGAGTAAAACTTGGAACTTCATACATATATAGAAGGATTAATACATGCAATCTTTTCTTTTTGGGCTAATTAATCAATTAGAAAGGATATAGGATGGAACAAGCAAGTAGCTTAGCTGGCCAATGGCAGGATCCCCATGTGGATTAAACTTGCAATTATTTAATTAATATGACAGCCACAAAACACAGCTCTTTTCAGTATTTAATTACGTGGATACACATATATATTATTTTATGTTAACATATAAAACAAAATTAGTTGGGTCAAAATGAAAATTAGCTAGCTGTATATTCGATTCAGGTCCCATCTCCAGAAAGACCCTGGCCCATACATACGTAGTTGATATCTCTCTGTCTCTCTTTCTCTTTATATATATATATAGCTCAAAGCGTGTTTTATTTCCAGTCCATCTCTCTCTCACAAACATATTGGATAGTATCGAAAAGAGAGAGAGAAGAGCAAGGAGTGGTATATGGCAGATTCCTCCGCCACTACTCCTTTACTAGTTGATTACGACTCTGCAAACGTCGACCCACAAACTACTGAAACTACTACTTCTTCATTCTTCAATCTGCCACCAACTTCCCTCGACTCCATCATCGAAAAGGTCACTAAGAATTCTGGTTTTGCCCAGTTTCTGCAAGCCATCCTTGTCTCTCTTTCCTGGCTTTTCGACGGCCAACAGTCCTTCATCAGCATCTACGCTGACGCCCAACCAACTTGGCATTGCACTGCCACCGACGTAAATATTAAAAATTCCACCTGTAACCCATCCTCCTCTAATATCTGCCAGCTTTCGAGCTCTTCATGGGCCTGGGACAGACCCCCTTTCACCACCACCATCTCCGACTTCAACCTCCAATGCTCCAGTTCGATAGTCTCGGGGCTTCCGGCGTCGGCCTTCTTCTTCGGCTGCCTTCTGGGGGGCTTCATTCTGGCGACGCTGGGCGACTCATCTCTGGGGCGCAAGAACCTGCTGTTCCTGTCGTCCATGACGATGTCGGTGTCGGCTCTGCTGACATCGTTCGCGGGGAACGTGTGGATCTACTCGGCGTTGAGGTTCGCCAGCGGGTTCGGGCGGGCATCCATCGGGGGGTGCGCGCTGGTACTGTCGACGGAGATGGTGAGTAGAAAGTGGAGAGGACAGGTGGGGATCATCGGATTCTTCTGCTTCACGCTAGGGTTTCTGTCCCTACCGTGGATAGCGTACGTGAACAGGAATTCGTCATGGAGAGTGCTGTATCTGTGGACATCGGTCCCAGGAATCCTCTACTGTGCACTCATTTTCTTCTTCGTGAGCGAGTCTCCGAAATGGCTGTTCTCGCAGGGCCGTAACGAAGAGGCCGTCGCAAGCCTTGAAAGATTCGGGGAACCAAACAAATCCCACAGCAGCTCCTTGAATCTCTACTTGTCCCGCATCCCTCTCGTAGTCGTCGATCACCGTCAGCAAGAAACCCCCCCCTCCTTCGTCGATCATTACGCCTCCCTTCGAAGCTTGTTCTCAAAGAGATGGGCTTTCCGCCGACTCCTGACTTTGATGGTCCTCTCAATTGGCATCGGAATGATCTACTACGGCATGCCCTTGGGCGTCGGAAACCTGGGATTCGATACCTATCTCAGCGTGGTTTTCAATGCCCTTTCCGAGATACCTTGCTTCGTCATCACCTTCTTCTTCATCGGACGGTGGAATAGGAAGCCTTCGGTGCTTGCATTTTCCCTCATAAGTGGGGTCTGCAGCATATTGTGCGTCCTGGCGGTGAGGTCCAAATGGGTGCAGATCGGCCTCGAGCTGGCTTCCTTCTTCTGTGGGAACACGGCGTTCTCCATTCTGCTCATCTACACGCTGGAGCTTTTCCCAACCAGCGTCAGGAACTCCGCCACGTCAATGGTCAGGCAAGCTTTGGTGTTTGGAGGCATGTTTAGTCCCGTTCTCATTTCTGCTGGCAGGGATAATGAGTTTCTGTCATATGGGGTGTTTGGGATTGTGACTATTTGCTGTGGCCTGTCCGTATTTTCATTGCCAGAGACCAGAGGTGAGAGTCTTTGTGACACTATGGATGAGCAAGAACGCAAGGCTAATGCCACCTGTGGGGCCATTGATCCAAATGCTACTGGTGCTAGTGTGTAATGAGCTAGAGAAATCGTACCAGTACTACTCATGGTACTACTGTACTGTAATTTTATCTTGTCCAATTTGTATTTGTTTGATTACATGCTAATGTTGTTGAAAAATAATATATATATATATATATATATATATATTTCTCCATCAATCTTTTGATTCTGTCTCTGTGTGACTGCTTTTAGATGATGATTCGAGAATAGTCAAGAAAATAGTGAAGACAATTATTCAAACATATGTATGTTCACAAGAATCTAGAAAACGATTTGTGGATCCGAAAAGCATAAATAAATCAATTAAGAAAAATGGGTTCTAATTACTTCATTATACACAAAAAAAATGATATTTCTCATTAGTGATCATAACCAATTGACCTATCTATATGGCATTTAGTAAGATAGGTGACTGTTTAAAAAGTTGACTTTTTAAAATTAGATTTTTAAAAATTAAAAAACAAATCATAACTAAAAGCAATTAAAAAGTAAAAGCCATGTTAGCAAAAATCTCACTGATAATCATCATCATTGACCACAAATAGTAAATATTCAAACAAAATTAATAACTTTTCACATCCATATTGGTTGGAGTATTAAATTAAATATTTAAATTTTTTTAATTAAACATTAAATGCATAAAGTAATATTTTACCTCCGTTTTACAGCATGAATTTTCAAAGTCTACGTACCTTTGATCGCCAAGCACCAAATTTTCGGCTACTAACTCTGTAGATTATTGTTGTTAATGTGGTATAGAGATTTGTAATGCTTTCTTTCTTAAATAAATTTCTATGCAATAGATAGTTAATCCACAACTTACTTTTAATAAATATATATATATATATAGATTTTTTTTAATTATTTACAATAATTTTTTTTCCCAATATTCCAAAGTAGGTGTTAAAAGCTTACTAACTTCATTTGACTATACAAAAATTATTTTTAATAGATATTTTTCTTGAAAGGCGTGTTATTAAATATTTGTTCAATTTAAAAAAACCCTTCACCAGTGGATCCTCACCTTTACAGTCTTTTTTTTTTTTTTTTGGGGGCGGGCTACATCAACTTAACAAAATCTTTGCACAAACCTATCAAGGATGTTTTTTTTTTTTTTTTTTTTTTTTTAATTGATGATTGGCTTTTTTCTAATATGATTACAAAAAGTTTTTAGCAATAAACAAAAGTGTTAGAGATGCTCTAAAGAACAGCAATATACTTCCCTTAACCTTTACTAATGTTTTTATTTTATTTTTTAGTTATTTTATAGAAGATAAAACAGTAATAAAAATTGCGTCTTCAAAAAGTTTGATCAAAGGAAAAAGCCACTGGATTCTTCCGAAAGGATATGTCATCTAGAAGGAATTATCGAGGAACTTAAATCATACGGTCAGCTTCCAGTCGAGCCGGTGTTGATTAGTAAAGAGCAATCTGGGTGTTCTAGTTGGATCCACATATATTGTAATAATCTAAAAGGTTAATTTTACTTTAATCCAGTCCTAAATATTTTACCATTTATATATTTAACTTTTTAACTCAGCAATTTAAATTTTTAATTTTTTTAATTTTTGTAATTAATTTGGACCTATATTTTATTTTTTTTATTATAGAGTTTAGTTGTCATTGCACGTGTATTAAATTGTATTTTTTTTAAACTAGAACAAATTAAAATGTAAAATATTAAAATTATTTTTAAAAATATTAAACTATTTCTGATATATATTTTACATTTTATTTTAGTTTTAAAAAATAGTTGGTGCAAATTATTTGATTGATATTAAATTGTATCAAATGTCAAATTAAAAATATTAAAAATACATATTTTTATATTTTATAATTTAAAATTAAATACAATTCAATATTAATGTGGAAAACTATTAAACCTCACTGGTTAAAAGTTTAAAATATATATATATATATATATATATATCCAAATTACACCAAATTTAAAAGTAAGAATATATTGTGATGTTAAAATGTTAAAGAATTTAAATTATAAAATTTTAAAACTGAAAAATATTAAAATACACTCATCCCTGCGATACTGTATGGGATATTATATGTCGCATCTGATTAGCTCAAATCAAATTATTGAGAAGCGGTAGGCCAACCATGTCAGGCAAAGGACAAACCGATAAGAAGTTGACAAGTAATTTTAAGAAAATGACGGTATCAGCAAAAGTAAGAACATGATGACTCAAATCCACATCAGCTAAACAGCCAAGGACTATCCGATGATGAAGATCTGGTGGGATTGTTAGCTGGCTATCTAATGTGTTATTGAGTCACCATGTGCTGGCTACTGACGTGTACGTGTTTCTCAAAAGAGTTGGCACTTGGCAAGCACATCACCGTATCTTCTATATAAAAGGCCAAAACACAATCGCATGCGCATCTCCAAATTCATTACAAGCAGTCAAGGAAATTATGCCCCGCCGGTAGATTATAATTTTAATATAATTAATTTATGAGAGAGTACATGAATGAGGCAGCAGTACATATAAAGAAAAGTGTAATATGCATGGTGTTGATGCAAATTAAAGTCATCAATTTGGATATAATTAATTAATCATTTATTTTCATTAATTTTGTCTTGTGCGAGTAGTTCGGGAAAAAAAAAAAAAGAGAGTGAGAGAGATTCAAATGAATTTACATAAAAAAAAAAAAAAAGTAGTTCCAAGTGATGATGATCACTTGGCCACTTTGGGCAAAGTAAATTATGCAAATAACCTAATTAATTTTGATGGCCAAGAAACCAGAACGTCTCTACTATTTGAATATATCGAATTTTAAGCTCAATATATGTTATACACTTTTATTTTATATATAGAAACACGTAGACGTAGCTTCCAAATTAGCATTTGTTAATCAGCCTCCGTTTTATAATTCAATGGGTCTATTATATTATATTTGTCTCAGTGGATATATATATATATATATATATAACCAAAATGCCAACCCATTTCAAAAAGGTTTCAAACACCCTCTTCCTCTGCATCATCCAATATAAATATTCGCTTGAGTTAATTAAATTAAAGTTGATGAAATTAACCGCGTCAGACAGCGGCTTTGAGAAAAAGCACCAAACATGATCTCGTGAGTTGGGACCGAAAGCATTTTGGTTTCTTTCTTTCTGTTTCTGGGGGAAAAAAAAAAAAAAAAAAAAAAAAAAAAAAAAAAAAAAACCTATCATCTAAACTAGTACTACAATTGCAACATGCGTTGGTAAATTTTGCTTTTTTGTTTTTAGTTTTTTTTGCTTTTTTTTTTTTTTTTTTTGACACAAAAAAATCTAACATAAAAAAACAAGAACTGGACTCTTGAAAATCTGTAGCCTGCTAGCCTGTGCCTTGAGCCGTCCATAGGACGATGGTGAAACACAGCAATAATCTGGTATGTGTTTCAATTTATGTAGCAGGGGAGGTAGGATTTGTATCTTCTGGTATGTGTTTTAATCGATGTAATAGTTTTTTTAGCAGAAAGAAGATACAAAAGAAACAAGAAAAATGTACGTACATTTAAAGGTTGGGCCCAAAACTTAAAACACAATTATTTATATATGTATATATATATATATATATATATATATATATATATATATATTTATATATGGTCAAAAAACACAATTATTTTGTTGGATGCTGATCCTTCTACCAACTTTGATATAGAAAAGACCAGAAAAGAAAAAGAAATACATTCATCCACTTTTTAAACATGAAAAATGTATCAAATTTGAAATATGATTAATGCAACTATACTTATTGTACTTTTTATTTAATTAAATATGTTGCATGGACCGAAAATGGCGGACCCAGAAAATTTATACGGGTAACATTAGTTAGCAAAATATTATTTTAATAAATATTAAGATAAAATACATAAAAATATTGTTCATAAAATATACAAAAACTAATTAAGGAAAGGAGTTAATTTCTTTTTTATTGAATGCATGTATCTATTTTTTATTTTTATTTTTGGGTTTGGTAAATTATACTGAATCTATTTATATATAATTTCTCATTATATAATTTACGAGCTTTAATGTATTTGAAATAAAACCATGTTAATCACTTCAATGATAACAAAAGTAAAATTAAATTTTCAATTTCATTAATAATTAATTAATTTAAAGTATATGAAATATTTAAATATAAATTAACAAAATAAACATAAAGAAACTTTTTTCTTTTTTCTGTCTTTAAATATAAAGAAACTTAAATGATAGATTAGTTATTAAGTATATTAGGTATTATTATTATGTTTTCTAGGCACGGTCATAAACCTTTATGTTAAAATTTGCAATCTAGAAAAATTTTAAATTTAAAACTAATTAATTGGGATTTGGTAGTTATACTTTTAAAGAAAATTAAATAATAGGAAGAAGATAATCTTTAAACTTTAATAAAGATAATGAAGAAATTCAATAAAGAAAAGTTAAAAAGTAAATATTTTTATTTGAAGATATATAATGGTGTATTGTGATTGGATACAACTCAGAAAAAGTAAAATGCTAATCAAAAGTTAACAAGAAACTCAGGAGAAGCCGGTAATTTGGGGGCGTACAAATGTGTGTTTTAGAGCCGCTACAGCTACATATAAAATATTCCACGTAATCCATGCGAAAAAAACAAAAAAGAATTTTGAAGGGGGCACTGGGCCCCCGCCCACGTGGACCGATATGACTCATATCCTCCCTCTTGTTATACATTGCTTGATCCCTATTTTCAACTTGTCAAAAAAATAATGCTCGAACATACTTGTATTGTGGTTTTCTGGCTGAGAATCTCAATGCCAATGCTGATTTTTATTTCTACCAAATTAAGCTGATTAAGATAATACACACATACATATATATATATATATATATATATATATGTAAGTACTATATTATATATTTAATTATTTATAAACATTGCTCTGTTAATGTAGATATACATGGGTGTCTAAAATCTTATTTGAAAAACTTGCCACGGACGCAGTCGAATTGATAAGTCTGTATTTGTGATATGTTAGGCCCTTTAATTTTTTCAATTCAAAGTGCGGGAAAGAGAAATCAAAGCCAGCTCGCAAGGGACCCCTTTCATGTCATAATCTGAAGAGGTTTTGATCAAATGATTTTTTTCTTTCTTTTTTTATTTTTGCTGGATTGATCAAACGGTTTGGTCATGACGAATAGGCATTTGGATTATTGAAGTAATATTTTTATATATGAATATATATATATATATATATATATGTATATTATATTCATCGACAAATTTATTATGTGCCTGCTCATAGTTTCCGATCTAAATAAACAATTGGTGGTCTTAGATTAATTGTTCTTGGCCACCTATAAGCTGGCTACCTATGACTGCTCTATCGAGATCTGTCTTAATTCATTATATTTACATAAATAATTCACTACACATCCATATGTATAAAAGGATTAATTTTTTATAATGAGGTAACGAGGTCATACATAAGGAGTTTTGTTATTTGTGAATTGTCATCAATAGTTAAATTCATTGTTGAAATCATATATAGTAATTATTTTGATAAACAATGACAAAGAGTAATTGAATTTATTTAATTATGTTTTGAATTTTTTATACCAAAAACTTAATTAAGAGCTAATTAAATTCTTATAAAACATATGGACTATACTGTTAGGTTCGAATTAAAAAAAATAAATAAATAAATAAAGAAGAATGATATTTGCTAGCTCGATTGCGACGCGCTATTATATTTGTTGTTGTTGAATATACATAAGATTATATTATTACATTATGTATATAATTAAATATTAAACCATATAGTGAAATAAATTTGTAAGTTGAATAAGGTTAAGAAATTAAATAAGGAAAATCAGTAAATAATTGATGGTCATCTCCCGTACAATACAGGACAAACTTTAGGCTGTCAAATGCGCACACCCAATGAATATCCCCTATAAAAGTATGTTTGTATTGAGTGGTCCTTGCTCATTATAATTACTACCAGTCACTCTCTCTCTCTCTCTCTCTCTCTCTCTCTCTCTCTCTCTCTCTTTCATATTCATGGCCAATTCCACTCATCCCCTGCTTTCCGAGTATTCCAACTCAGAAGGAGAAAATCCCAAACATTCGAATCCCAATCTCAACGTCGACATTGAGGACGAAAATGAATACGTTCCAATCCCATCGCTGGATTCAACAATAGAAACATGCATTGGAGATTTGGGGTGGCCCCAATTGTTTCAGGCCCTCCTCGTGTCTCTTGCATGGCTTTTCGATGCACAGCAAACATTCCTCAGCATCTTCACTGATGCTGACCCACCATGGCACTGTACTGACTCCACCACCACCAGTATCAACTCTAATTGCAGCTCTTTTTCCACCGATGTTTGCCTCCTCCCCAGTGACTCGTGGGCCTGGGATTTGCCACGCCACGCCTCCTTCATCTCCGAGTGGGGCCTCCAGTGCGCCGGCTCCTTCCTCACAGGCCTGCCGGGGTCCTCCTTCTTCATGGGGTGCCTCATCGGAGGGCTTGTGCTTGCAACCCTGGCCGACTCCTCCCTCGGGCGCAAGAACATGCTCTTTCTGGGATCCCTCGTCATGTCTCTATCCGCTCTCTGCACTGCTTTCTCCTCCAACGTCTGGATCTACTCCGCCCTGCGATTCGTGGCCGGCTTCGGCCGCTCCACCATCGGAACTTGCTCTCTCGTCCTGTCCACGGAACTGGTAGGAAAGCGGTGGAGGGGCCAGGTCGGCGTCATCGGATTCTTGTGCTTCACGCTAGGGTTTCTGTCTCTGCCGGCCCTGGCCTTCGTCAACAGAGGCTCTTCGTGGAGGAACCTCTACCTGTGGACTTCCATCCCAGCGGTATTGTACTGCTTAATAGTCAGGGTGTTGGTTCGCGAATCTCCGAGATGGCTCTTCGTCAAGGGACGCAAAGATGACGCCATAGCAACGCTCAAGAGCATGGCTCCGCCGTCCAATCTGGACAACTTGAGCATGATGAGCTTCTCCAGATTGCCCTTGGAACAAGAAACCTCCTCCAACGTCGACATCTACTCCACCATCAAGATCTTGGTGCAGAAAACCTGGGCATTTCGGAGGCTATCCACCGTCATGGCAATTGGATTCGGGATCGGATTGGTGTACTACGGAATGCCATTGAGCCTGGGAAACTTAGCCTTCAATCTCTACCTGAGCGTCACCTTCAATGCCTTATCGGAGATTCCTGCTTCCCTGGTCACGTTCTTAATGATTGGGAGGATGAACAGAAAGACAGGAATTCTGGTATTCACGGTGGTGAGTGGGGTGTGCAGCGTAATTTCGGTGGTGAACATCGCAGGGAAACAATATAAATGGATGCAGATGGGGCTAGAGTTGGTGTCATTCTTCAGTGCTTGCACGGCTTTCAATGTGCTCCTCATATTCACAATAGAGCTGTTCCCAACATGCGTTAGAAACTTCGCAATATCGTTGGTGAGGCAGGCTCTGGTGTTCGGAGGGGTTTTCAGTCCTTTACTGGCTGCAGCAGGAAGAGGAGGAAATGAGTTGGTGTCATACGGAGTGTTCGGATTGGTGATAGGTTGCTGTGGGCTGTTTGTCATCTGTTTGCCCGAGACACGAGGAAGAGCCATTTCTGATACCATGGATGAAGAAGAACACAAAGCCACATCGGGCCCACTAATATCATCACCCAATTCTGTCATTACTAATAACAATTATGTATATTAATTGAATGCAACTGTGGCACCCATCCACCGATCCAACTATGGATCATGGATATGGATGATGACGTGAGTGTAGATGATCCATATCCCAGATATACATTTGTATTTATTTTGTGATGTAATCAGTTAAGTCCAGCTGATGGATGTGCCGAATAATATGAGGAAATCTTTTAGAGCGCAGTGCAATGCAGTGCAGTAGTGCAGAGAGTGATGTATCCAATTTGCATAAGTTAACTAGTTAAGTAAGCTACATATATATGTTGTTGATCAAATCTCAAATCTCCTCTCTTTGACTGACTCGACGGTGTGTGTGTGTGTGTGTGTGTGTGTGTCAGGTATTGGTGGGTCATGTATTATGTAATTGCCTAAATATACTAGCCGACCTCTCTCTTTTCTACGCCCTTATTTTTGGTATTTATTACTATACTATTAACTGTTTGGCCAAAGTCTTTTTAATTATAAATAAAAATAAAAATAAAAATTTTCATATAATAATCATATTCATTGCTTATACTATAGGAGGAGTTTCTTAATAAACAGAGAAATCTATTAATTCTCTTTAGTTTCCTTCCTTATGTGTTGAATTTTATATATGGAATGTAACTGGCCTCCTTAATTGTCCTAAAAATAATCAATAAAGGGGGAAATCTTTTGTCTTCATTTTTTCTGTTTCTGTTCCTATTTAATTAGTGATAAAATTTCACACTATTTTTTATAAAATAGTTACTTTATTTCACACTATCTGGATACCAATCAAATAGGCAGTGCCGTTGAGAGTGATAGTAATTAAAAACAAGAACAAAACAAAACTGAGAGTGAGAGTGAGAGTGTGTGTGTGTGTGAGAGAGAGAGAGAGAGAGAGAGAGACTTAATCAATGGGAATTAGAGGATGCATTCAAAGGTTTTACCCGGCGATGGCCAGTTCACGTGACATATGACTAAGCCACTCTTTAGTTTTGCATTTTTTTTAATGTTTTTATCAAGGATAGTATCAGAACAAACTTATGTAGTCTGTCGTAAGCATTACTGTTCGAATACGAATCACTATACATATATATAATAAAATATTGGGTACTTGTTTGATACGATGTGAATTTATTTAAAGATAATAATAACAATAAAAATTATTATAATAATAATAATGATAGTGTCTGATACCACGTGAGTTTATTGGGGAGAAAGGAAAAAGTGTAACATAGGATGGTTTGAAAAACATTGATTGAGGGTGATATTTGCTATACATGATGTCTAATTTATCTTTAGGGTGGGGTGGGGTGTTTCCTACAATTTACCAACTTATTGGAGCTCTAAATTTTTTCATGGTTAAATCAAATGGTGGGCTTCGCTGTCTAATTGGAAAACCAAATTAAAATTTTGTATTCTTTATAACAATTATTATTTCAGATTCTGGTCTACTACATTTTTTTCGTTTCTGCATGAAAAAGATCGGCGAGTATCAGTGACATTAGACTTTTGTAAACGAGAAAACCAAGTTGAAAGAGGAATTGAAATGGTTAGACAAGCACCAACAATGAGATTTGTTAGTTTTCAATAGTTTTAAAGAATTAGCAAATGATAATAGACTAGTAACGAAGATTGTAGTATAATAGAGTAGAGATCAAGCTAGAAAGTATATAGCTCAAGATAGAAGCCGAAAAAAAAAAAAAAGGCATATAGCCCAAGACAAGAAAGAAGAAGAAGACAATCATAATAAAGAAGAAATGGTTAAAGAAGGTGATGACAGGAATGGAGCAGACTATCAAGATGATGACTCATATCATACTTCTCATAAGCCTAATATTTATGATGTTAATAATAAGACGATATCATGGGGTACCAAAATTCAAGGATCACTAAATGCCATAAACTTACCTAACTCTATATATATATATATATAATCATGCCGGGGTAAAGAAGTTAACTTGAGGACGCTATGAGGGCTTGTGCTTTCTCATGTATAATTTTCTCAAATTGGCATTCTTACTTAAGCTAGATTATATATATATATATATATATATATATATTAAGGTGCAATTTGGTATATAATAAGCCAAGACAAAATAAGAAAAGGACCGACTTATTAACAGCTAGTTTGATTTTGTTTTTATTATTATTATTTTTTTTCTTTTATAGGAAATGAGAGGAAGATGTGGGAGAGAATATAGATTAGAGAGACAAGAAAAAAGATGATAGTGAGGCAGAAGAAAATTTTAGTCCAAAATCTAAAAACTGAACAAATGAAAACCATATGGAATGATTATCGAACTTTCAAAATAGAAAACAAAACCAGCTGGCAAATCCATTTTTGGTTTTTAGTTTCCAAAAGTGTTAAAAAAAAAAAAAAAAAACATCATGTACAATTTGGCAATACAACCTTCTCACTGCTATTTAAGATCTCAAAATCAGGCAATTATCATTTTCAGGGGCACGCATGCATGCACCTCCCAAGATCAGCGAATTGCGATAGATACAAAACTGAGAAAAGATCAAGACAATCGATACACCAATTATAAGCATCCAAGTTATTTACCACAATCTAACCCCCATAAAAAAAAAAAAAAACAAAAAAAAAAAGGAGAAATTATTCATCCCAAAATTAAAAAATAAAAAATAAAAAATAAAAATTATAAGCTTACATATTCTAACGCAGAAGTGAATCGAACCTCTGCTCGTCTACCCAACTCTCGTCTTTACCATTGTGCTTAAAATTATTATTGAGGGACGAAGCCACCTTAAGCGTATTAACAACAAAGATAACTAGCAAATCTAGCACTATATTATATACATTTGATCAAATTCTGTACAATTTCCAAAAATTCAGATAGAATTTAAACTCTATAAATATTAGTCATAAAAGATTATTATCATCCTCAACTGGGCTTCAAATTTCGTATCTCACCATCACCAAAATCCTTCTCCCACCAACCTCGAATCTGTTAGGCCGAGGGCCTCTTCTTAGTTGTTCTGTTTACAAAATTGAGAAAGCTTTTACCAGCAAAAATCCTTCCAAAAAGAATTTTTATGTTAAATATCAACCATACGAAAAATACACAAGGATCTTTATGGCAGCCTCAACAAGCTTAGCCCCCTCAAGAAAGCACAAAGATACCATGGCTGTAAGCATTAATGTTTGCCTAAATTATTAAAGATACAATGCGCTTCTCTTATGTAAGTATGCTATAACATTGCAAAACTGAAACATGTTCAAACTGATTTGGAAAAGGTTCAGAACCATGAGGCATCTTCAGTCTCTCAAACAGGGATAAAAACCAAGCTGTATTTAGTCCAGAGTTTAGATGTTTCGAATGAGCTTTCTTCAAGACTACTTGTACAGATGAGAAACCTTCCACACCAACTTATCCATATACTGGCATTTCTTGTCAAATCCCCAGCCAGGGTTGCTCTGCAAGACAAGCAGATTTTCTTCTTAGCAAATTTGAAAGCAAATTTGCAATCAAAAAATCAAAAGATGCATTGAACCTTGTTCTTCTCATCAGCTTGCTATCCTAAGCCTATCATATTTATCTAAAGGCTTCCAAATCTGTAAGGAGACGTGTTTATTATTTGGAGAGATTAGAAATGAACAGCTTGGCGCCTAAACAAAAAGAGGAAAAAAACAAATACAGAAGTTTCCACTGCTTTAAAATTACAACACTTTGGGACATATCATCCAAACATGCCATAAACATTCTTGAAACAAACATAGGTGGCCAGCATTAGACAGGTCATCCCAAAGAGTTTCTATAAGAATATTCAAGAAAACAACCAACTTAAGTAGAAGTCAATGAGGAGATGTCACTTGATACTGTCATTCATGAAGAAAAACAAGATTTCAGAATGTCTGCAAATTAACTAACCTGGAGCGATTGGACTGCACGCTCAGTAAACTGCTTTACAGAATCAGGGGCGCTTGCAGGAAGAGTTTTTGCAACTCTTTCTAATTCCTGTTGCTGTTGCTTCGCAGTTACTGTATCTGGTCCACTGTAGTAATCAACAATCTCCTTCAACAATGGAACTGTTTCCATTGTCTCTTTTATGATTTCCTAGAAAAATGGAAAAGGTCAGAAAATAGCAGGGAAGAAAAGCCACTGCACGCTCAAAATAAAAAACAGAGACACAAACACACACATTTCTTTCTCTCCTAATCAAACAACAGCAGACTACACCATGAGGAAGTATCCCTAATTTTCAAGATGGGAAAAATAAATTTCAAACAAATATAAATGTTTTGCTTATTTACGTATATACTGTCAGCTATTTGACTTCAAAACATAAATATAGCATCTTATTCAGCAAAACTTGGATAACTCTTAAATCAGACTGTTAAAGCTTCATATGAACTGGAATTGCAACTTCAAGATTTTCCTAAAATAAAGGATATAAAGATTTTGGAACCCAAAAAGGATATAATTACACTCTTCCAGAAGAGTAATAGACATTATTTTATTTCTGTTAACCATAGAAAACACAACTTTATTCTACCATCTGAGTAAAATGTGGACTGATACTTCTTGTATGCATGGGCTAACCTTCTTATATAAGAAAATGAGTTTAGGATTACTATAGTTATGGTGATGCACTCGGTTATGATGATTTTCTTTTTCCTGACGAAAAGGCCCTATAATGAATTTTGAATTACAAAAAATTAAAATTGTTCCAAGTCAGAAACATCATCATTTCCACAGGTTTTGTCTATATCTTATGTAAAATGACTCAAATGGGATAGTAATAAATTCTCTATCGCTCTTATAATGTATATGAACCCAATGATAGATTTGACACTGTCTATATGACAATTTGATGGTGAAGTCAGAGACAAACAATGAGCAGCAAACCAGAATGAATTGATTGGAGTAAGTATCATCTGCTCTTATGTAGAAAAGCAGGTAGATAGTTCAGGTGTAGTTTACTAATGAAGAGAACAATAAGAAACAAGCATACCAAGTTCAGTTTCTGATGTTGTAGAACAAATTTATGATGCCACTAAATCTCAATTCCTAATGTCAAAATTTAAAAGAATCCAATCTACAATACCATTGCAAGATAAGGTATAACTTGAAAAAGCATCACAATTGAATTGCACATAAATAAAATCTGAAAAAACATAAAACAGGAGCAGCAAATTTTACCTCCCACTCCTCTTGGCTCTGTATTCCCTCATATACCATCAAAAACGGCTTCACCTTCTCAAGTGCTTCCCCTAGAGACATAGGCGGCTTCTCATCAATATCTGGATTTCTATCAAAATCCCCCATCAAGTACTCCGGTTCAAACTCAATCTGCAATCCAAAGAATAAAAAATAAGGCCAAAAACAGAAACCAATCCCATTCACTAAAACTGAATTCACTGAAACTCGCAGTCCTAACAATCTGAGCTCGCCAGACAGTTCAGCTAAGCTAGATGATTATCTAATAAGTTCATTTAAGCTAACTAATGTGCTCGGGTTAAGATTTAAGAGCAAGTTCTTAGAATTTCTGGGATCAATGAAAAACAAAAAAGAAAAAAGAATACAAGACTGCTCCGTTTGTATACTTGTTCAGTAACCAAATAAAACAAAATATTGAAAAACTAATGAAAAGGGAAATTCCGAAAGAAATGCAAAAGGCTCACCATGAAATTCGTGTGCAAGGCATCGAGGTAAGCATCCTCCAAGGGCGAAGGCAGCACGTTGTGACTCAACTCCTCAAAGCCTTCGACCAATTTGTTCATGGTCTCAGTTCCAAGCCTGTTAGCCAACTTCTCACCATCAGCATTGTCCCCAAGATACAACCCAGCACCATATCCATCCTCAGAGTCCCCAAGCTGACCCCTTTGCCCTCTCCCCCTCTCTCTCCAATCCCCTCTCCCTCTTCCTCTCCCACGCCCACCTCTCCCTCTAAACCCTCTGCCTCTTCCTCCACCCCCACCCAACTCCTCACCCTCACCCTCGCCGTAACCACCCCGCGATAATATCCCCCTCGCATGCTTCACGGCCTCTTCCAGGCTCATCCTTGACTGCCCGGTCCCGCGTCTCCCAGGAGCCTCGACCTTCTTTGCCGCTCGTAAATGCCGGTTCTCTTGACTGGTTTGGGCCTCCGGCACCGGCTGCTCTATGGGTTTTCCCCTTCCAGCACCGGACAACAACGACCGAATGCTCTCCGGAAGATTACTCTCCCCTCCTCCGTCCGATATGCGGACTTGTCGCGCTGTACTCTGTGGTGGTGGTGGTGGTGGCCGCGCCGATTCCGGCCCACTTTCCCTTTTGAAGAAAATGGGTCTCTTGGGTAGTTCGGAGTGTTGGACCTCATCCGAGTGTGGACTCGGAACTCGGCCACGACCAGCTGCAGTAGGTGGCTTGATGGAGGAAGCGAAGGAGGGGGGCACTGGGGACGAAGGAACCATGGGTTTACCACGGCCATGTCCAATCGCCGATCCGAATGGGTCGGGTTGGGAGTCGTCGGACTCCGGCTGTCCAGGAGCTCGCGGTGCCGAATCAACACCGAATCGTATGGGACCACCAGTCGGCGGAGAGCCACCACGTCCACGGCCTCGACCGCCAGAGGAAGTGGAGAAGGGGATTATGGTATGTTTGGCGGCGGCATTGGAAATGTTGATGGGGTTTGGGAGTTTTCTTCCGATTCCAATGCTTCCTCTCATTTTGGCATTTATTATCGGACCCTTTTTCCACCAAGATCATGCAAATGCAAATTTGGGCAATTGGTGGTGGGGTTTTTAGGGTTTTGCGTTTTGTGTTTCACAGTAGGATTGAGCTCGACTGTGAATTCATCATCATCATTTTTTACCTTATTTTGCTCAAAATATTTTCTAAATTTGGGCCTCACAGTTTGAGTGGATCATAAGCCCAATGTCTATTGGAACTGTGATCACTTTCGATTATTTAGAGTTGGGCCAAGTCTACCTGAATCTGGCAATTCTAGGCCACGGTAGGCTTTTGGGATGTAAGGAAACGAGAAACAGTGCTAATTTCTGATGTTGGATTCTTTGGTTGAGGCACTAGTAAGTTTGAATGTTTTCCAAGTGTACCCACATGAAAAACTTTTATCTTGTGTTAGTCAGAGTTGCCATTTACAGTATCCAAGGGAGCCTTTAAAAGTCAGAGAGAGGACACCTATTCAGAATTTTAATTTAAACTTTAATTAGATCAACAGCTATGGATAATTAGCTGATGATCCATACATACTATCTTTATTTACTTACAAATTTTACATCACAAAATTTCCTATAGAAACAATATACAAATGGTTTAATTAGGAAACAAAAACTCCTTCTGTTTTTCCCCCATAAATTTTGTTTCAAAATATAATGAAATTAGAGTGCGTGTACTTCAATCTTTGTTTCTTCTTCTGGCTTCCAGAGAGGATTTAGAAAGAAGAATTGAAGAAATGGACAAAACAAGCACAGGAGTAGAGGAAAGGCAATATTAGTCGTCATAATTTAGTCAAATTGGTGGATATTGGATATCATATTTGTTCTTATCTTCATTACAATATTGAGTAGTTTAAAGTGTAATCTCTTTACATTATCCACCGCTCCACTTCATTGACACCGTTTTCTTCAGCTGAAGGGTCAAAGAATTTCCAATTTTTATTCAATAGTATTATATATAATATCAAAGTTATGATATTATATATATATATAGACCAAGCAATTCTTGCCAATTACCCCAAATTTGGATTTTTAATACCATCTTAGTTAAATCTCGCATCTTCCTTCTTAGAAAGGTTAATTAAATATATTTTTCTCTTGAATGTAGGGAGGAAAATTGAGATAGTTAATTAACTATCTAGCTGGTATATGAATTTTCTTCGAGAAGGAATTGAAAAGAGAAGAATATTTTAAACAATAGCTAGACCAGCTAGCAATTTGATTCATAAATAAATATTATAGTGACAACTTTACTAGTCTTGTAACTTGAAAATTTAGTTAATCATTGGTACAAGAAAACATTCATTAAGAGCCAAGTGACCAACTGGACAACGAATTAAAGTCATGAGTGAGGTTTTTGGTTTTTTGTTTTTTTTTTTTTTTTTTTTTCCGTAGCATTTTCAATATTTATGTCTATTAAAGCAAGCAAAGCGTTTGTCTGACGTATAAAATTCTTTAGAGTTAGTAAGTAATTGGGTCCAGCAGACAAGAGAGGAGGTTGGCTAGATATACAGAGAATTAGACTAAGTAAACAAATTAATAACTTTGTTTACATGAAATCCTCTCTGGTGAGATACACCTAAGATTATATCACAAAATTTTTAGAATAATCTTTGGTTTTGGGAATGATTTTTCCTCTCCATGCTCGTAAACGACTGTTATTAGCCAATTAGTGATGACGGCCATTGAATGTTGCATGGAGATAACCATACGCCAAAACCCAAGTTTAAGTTTATAACTTTACATTTATTTAAATATATAGATATATACATATATATTCCAATTTTGCTATTAAACTCGAACGGGATAATATATCTGATATAAAAGTGAAAATAACGCTGAAATTAAAAAAGCTAGAATATAGTGCACTCTGCATATATATTGCCCAAAAAAGGGATTAGCATATAGCTAACAGGATTATATATACAGCATGAGTACATGAAGTATTTTATCACGGAATGAAAGCCGACACATATACACGAAAGTGGCTTCCCAAGCATATATACAATCCCTGATTTAAGGGTCATCACAGAAAACATGAGCTTCTTCTTCTTCTTTTATTATTATTATTATTATTATTATTTTGTATAGGGATATATTAGACTATATACTAAATTAAAATAAAAGGAAATTTGATGCAGATTTGACGGAATCAAAAATCTAGAAGTGTATTTTTCAATGTATATTTTACCACTAGATTAGGTTTACAAAAAATATGAGTTTCATTGATTGATGAAAGTTACAAAAATTGACATTAATTGTCACTTCACCAATCAGAATTTTGACTGGAAAAAAAAAAAATATATATATATATATATATATAATAAATTCATTGAATCATGATATCAGCCTGCTTGAGGTATTTCATCATTTAACTAATTAACTTGACTAATTTAGTTTATTCAATTACTCATCATTTTATTTACAATGATACCCTTCCCCATCAAAACTGTATTCACATCGATATATATGAACCATGGACGGAGGGTATATCAATTAATGAAAAAAATATTAAAGCGAACAGATGAAAATGAATAATTAATTAAAATTTGGGAAAAAGTTTATTTTATATATTTATTAATACTTGAATTCATTATTATAGCAACAGAGGAATATATATATATATATATATATATAATGATATAGTAAGTAATTTAAAAAGAAAAAATTTGAGGAACATCAATCTATAGCCGTCAGATTAGCATGATTTGATTGATCTAACAAATGATTGTCCTTTACAATTCTTTTTCTTAATTCTTTCATTATATCAAATCCTATATATATATATATGTTGAATGATCATATATTATTATATGATCTGCCTTTTGATCATAGAAATTAATTAATATTGTTATTGAATAGAAGGTTAATTAGAAGACATGAAAACATGATATGATGATTAGAAATGTGGTTAGAGGGTCATTAAACCCATCAAGAAAAAGTCATTTTGCTTGTGATTTATACATGAGATTCAATTTAATTAGGAGATCCATTTTTGTAAGCTAGCTTTGATGGGACTTCCCGTTCTTACATAATATTGCTAGTGTTTTTTCTGCTTTAATTATATGAATATGTAATATATGGTCCTTAGAATATTTGCCGTTCTTGAAATAAGTGGGGGAATAAAATTGTACATGTGTGTATAACTTTATTATCATATGTATAGACATTCATATTATGATGCCGTTGTTGCCAAGTAATTTGTAATTTAAAAATAACATATAACTCCCCCTGAATTACAGTAAATATATATAATATTCTATAAATTACATATAATTTGATATTTGATTTCCTATCATGATATGCAAGTCTATGCCTATGGTAGCAAAGCTGATATATATACACAAATACATATATATATATATATATACACACACACATATAGTTTTTATATAATGAAATATTTATAAAAAAAATTATGAAAAATAATAATTTACAACTATTAAATCTATATGATTTGACTAATCTGAAGATCCGTGAATGATTATCTTTCACAATTTCTCTTTATAAATCTTTTATTATGTTAAAACTGTATATATATATATATATATATCATATGATTATCCAGAAGCAAGCAAGCTAGCTTGACAGAACCAAATTGTCTCTCGAGGGTAGCCTCAATTTAAACTAAACGCGTCATGTTAGATTAGCTAGCCAATAGCCAAAGGTATTCTGAAAAATTTTGCTTTGTCCCCTTAATACTTTTCAAAGCCACCAAACATTATGATTATTTCTTATACTTTATTTGTACATCTACATCGATGCACTTTTGAGGCTCTCAACTCTCCAGGAAAGACAAAAAACTTAGATAGATGTATAGAGAGGAGAAAATTAAATGACCCCTTTTTATTCTTTATATTTTTACTGGTTTTTCAATTAGCTCAACTATATATATGTTTCATTGTTTATATATTTTTAATTTGAAGGTACATACAAAAGGTTTGGCTGAAGAAGTTAGATAGCTCTGGTATTGAATACAGGATGTTATTATTACAGATAAACATATGTAAATTGAAAAGATGATATTTGCTTGTCCCCACATTTAATTTGTTTGATGATCTTTAATTTCTTTTTGGCGGGAATTTGTCCAACTTTTTATATTATTAGATTGATAGAAAGAGAGTGAAGAAATGATATATATGTGTTATTTTCATAATCATTAGGGGGGTCCTCGTATTCTTTTTTCTCATAATTGTGCTAAATAATCATTTGTTTCTCCACCACAAAAACAACACATATTTTCCTCGTGAGGATCCAAATCTAATTAATGCCTTGATTTCCTTGTTTAATTATTAACTGTGTCATGTCATTATTGTTAATCCCCATACGCATTTGGAGAGACACTAATTCTAAGGAGCGTGTATATGTTATAATGTCTTGTAATATTTACTTAGTACTTCCTATGTATGAAAATTAAGCATGCACACGTGCCCCGTTTAGTTTCCTTATTTGGATATAATAATATGACCAAAAAAAAAAAAAAAAAAAAACAAACTACATAAATTTAAATAAAAGTACGTACAAACACTTGAGTTAGAACTGTAGTGTTACATCTGCAAATATAAATTTTTATTATGATGTTTAATTTGATGATTAAGTTTCAATTGTTCAAGGTTTCAAGAATCAATATCTATTGGTGAAACTTCACAGATTATTAAATTAACCATAAAATTTCTTTTATTGTGTTATTTAAACTTTATTCTCTGCATCTGCGACTTAAAATGAAGGATACTTCTTTTCTCAATCCATAACTAAAATTAAAGCTGGGCTACTAGCCTATTTGAACATTCTAAATTCTTCAACTTTAAATAGACAAATCCAAATCTAAATGCAATATTACTATATATATATATATATATATATATTATTTATTTATTTATTTATGACTTATTTAGAACTTTCTGATCTCTTGTCTTAAAATATCAAGTACTAGCCAGTAAATGATTATTTATGAGGTGCCCATTTATATAAAAATTAACCAGTTGCCACACACACACACACACACACACACACACACACACACACACACACACACACACACAGAGACAGATATATAATATGTTTATGTACGGAGAGGCTATTTGTTTACCTCTGCAAAGCAAATCATTAAGGAGGTTGCTTCTTAACGAAGTGCAATGAATTTTTTTGCATTGGAAGTCGTGGGCAGTGACTGAAGAGAGAAGGCCAAATTAGCACTCAATTAGACATTGTGGTCCTCCCTTCTAACCATGAGTGCACCCTAAGTTAATATATATACATATATGTATATATGTCCAATTTAAGGTCTGGTAGAGACGTATAAATATATTCTATATAAGAACCCAATTAAATACTTTAAATTTTGAGGGCAATCGAGGAAAACTTCTTGACCGTTCTCTAACGTATATAAGTGCGGTTTCCTACAAGTTTGGGAAAACATACTTGCGAATATAACCAATTTGCTGCTTCTTATATACACTTGCTCAAATCTAGTCATTATCATGTTAAAATTGGGAGAATGCTTTTGGGGTTATAAAACAACATTTTAAATTGAATTTTCTTTAAACAAAAACTTTAATTCTGTGAAAGAATCCAAAGATTTTTTTAAGCAAATGACAGGGATCGATCATGATGGTTGTTTCATTTCTTAGGCGAGTGGAAAAACAGTGAAAATAATATTAACAATGCCTAATAAACTTTTTTTTAAAAAGAATAATATTAAGAATTATGCATATATAATAGGATAGAGAAATTGTATTATCAAATTTTTTTTTTATATATAAAAAACAAAAAGTTAATATTTTAATAGAAACTTTCTTTTTCAGATTAATTAAACAATGAGTCTCCAAATAAGCCTTTTTGACAAACTGCCCAAAACGTTTAGCAAATGAGTGGATGTATTTAGCAAGGCTTTTATGAAACAATAGCAAATTTAGAATGGGTTGCCACGTGGCATTTGTCATGCCTATGTCAGTCACATTAGTATTGTCATTCACATCTCTCTCTCTCTCTCTCTGTGTGACAGACCAAAAACCAAAAAAAAAAAAAAAAAAAAAAAAAAATTGACTAATAAAATTAACCATTATTTTGTCGGCCGGACCGATGACTGACTCATCAATCAGCTTAATTATATATTAACAGGTGTATATATGTATATATATATTAATTTGAGTAGAGATTATCGAATGGTAAAAGTATAGCGACAGTTGAGTGAAACTCTTTGTTCATATATATAAAGTAGTGGACTGGCTAATGAGGTACCGCAGGGAAGGTGTAGGTGAATTTGAAATGGGAGGCCATCGTTGCTGCAGCAAACAGAAAGTCAAAAGAGGGTTATGGTCACCTGAAGAAGATCAAAAGCTCATCGGACACATCACATCCTACGGCCATGGCAGTTGGAGTTCTGTCCCTAAACTTGCAGGTTAATTTTACCATATATATATATATGTATACATATAGATCAAGTTTAATTAGTTAATTAATTGGCCTGGATATGTACTATATATGATTGAAATTAATTTCTGTACCTCAACATATAAAATCTGTTGGATGTATATTGGCTGCAGGATTGCAGAGATGTGGGAAAAGTTGCAGATTAAGATGGATAAACTATTTAAGACCAGACCTCAGGAAGGGTTCTTTTACACCTGAAGAAGAGCAACTCATTATTGATGTGCACAGAATTCTAGGTAACAGGTACAAGGAGTGAAAACAATATTTCATGCCACATCATCAAGAAAAGCCTGAGAAAGGGAAATGAAAATAAGAGAGAAATTCAAAAAAAAAAAAAAAAAATGTAGTTAATTAGTCAGAATATTTCCTTATAATTATAGGTATGTATATGTAGCATATATAACTAATTCTCTTTGGTTAATTTTTAATAGATGGGCTCAGATAGCCAAGCATCTCCCAGGAAGGACAGACAATGAGGTGAAGAACTTTTGGAACTCTTGCATTAAGAAAAAGCTTCTCTCACAAGGTTTGGACCCCAAAACCCACAATCTCATCCCTTCTCATCTAAGAGAAAGTAGACCAGCACCTTCAAATTCAAACATAATAATACCTCCTGATCCAAAGCACCCATTTCCAGTTTTCTCTGTGAGTTCACAGATGAAAAATTCTTTAGTGCTAGAAGAAGACCCACCTTTTTCTCAGCCTCTAACTAATGCTATTGGTCAAAACATAACCAGACCCACTTCAGATTTGATTGTAAAAGGTCAGAATTGCCATGATATGACTACTATTTTCCCTTGTCATGAATCACCACCCATTGAGAGCATACCCACTGTATCCTGTTCACCATCTTCTTCTGTGAGTACTACTGTTAATAACCCATCCGCATATGGACTTCTGGATGATATTTACAACTGGGATGCCAGTACTTTTGATCATGATCAGCACAACCAAGCACCGAGAATATCAATGGAAAGAGAGCAATATTTACCACTGATAAATCATGAACAACATGATATAGACAAGGAGAAGATATGGAAATTGGAATTGGACAAAGTTGATCATGTTAACAAGCTGCAGGGTGCTTCATCATTTGAGACCTCCAGCTTTGATGATTTTGGGTTCGTGGAGCCCACATTTACGTCAGGAATAATATGCCATGATTTAAGTTCGATTTCTGATCTTGCATGGAATTATTAAGCCTTCTTGATGTCTTATTCTTTTTTGTCATGTTCTTTGCTAGCTAGCGAGGAGCAGGATTACATGTATGTAATTACTATTTTTTCCCTTATTATTATTATTACTATTATTTCGGCTCTACTTCTAAAAGTTCTTATTTTTGGCATAGCTTTTATTTTTACTATCAATGCTTCCGTATTCTTTTTCCACATTTTCATAATTGCTTTTTGAGAAGTTACTCTTTTTAGTTTCAACAAATATCTTCTCTAAAAGCAACCTTAATATCAGTGAAAACAATGCAACGTATACGGTACTTGAATTCTTATTTGCGGCTAGTGGAGTCTCGGCTTGCTTTGAGAGATCACTAATTATCACTAGAAGAAAAAAATAATAATGAAGAACAAAATCTTTAGACATCATTATATGTAAATTTAGTTGCACTAAAAGAATCTAGACAAATGTTAAATTATGGTCTTTCAAAATTCAATCAAAACTGTTGATCATTTTGAATTTTCAAGAAACAAACGTTAGTTTCGTGATTTAACTTAAATTAAAAATTAATCACTAAATGTTCGACGAGATGATGGTCGAGTAGATAATAAGGAATGGATTTACTTCCATTGACAATTCTAATTAAATGAGCATCTAATTATTATTTATTTAAAAAAAAAAAACAAAAAAAACAAAAAGCTTGGCTATCTCTATGATAATTTGTAATTTCCCTCTTTGTGAATGTTCCCTGTGTGTGAATCTCTACGCATGGATGCAAATTTAGGCAAAAACACCTTGCACTGGCACACAGCAACCCTTATGGAGTGGGAATTATTAGGCAACTTTTTTTTTTTTTTTCTTAATAATTAAAAAATCTTTTTTTTTTGTTTATTATTGAAAATTTTTCCTTTTTATTTTGTATTATTTTGCGTATCATTGGAAATTTCTTCTTTTTATCTTTTATTCTTGGGGAATTTGATCCAATGCCCCCATAGGGATGAGCTTCACGATTTTTACCCCTTCATTTGGTATCCTTTTTTTTTTTTTTTCTACCCTTTTAATTTTGTAATAATTCCAAAATATCCTTATATCCAAATTAAGTATTTTTATTTTTTTTTATTTTATTTCTTTTTGTTCTTAACCCGACTGTTCCATTCTCCTTCATCACCCTTCCCCAAAGCTGGCTCATCTATTCTCATTCATCAAGCTTTCTTCACTTAGTTGCCCTTTTGCCAAACAGCCCCGTTTTGTCTCTCCAGTCACCAAAATTCTATACAAAGAAATTGATGGATTGGAATTCGAAATTAGAGTATTGTGAAGACGGAAGACGTGGATTTGTATACGAAGCTCAAGGGTGGTACTGCATGGCGGAAGCAGATGCCCAAGCTTGCTGTTTCACTTGGCCTCTCTGATAAAATGCCTAGTCTGTTTGCTTCATTTTTCCTTTGACTTTTCGATTTGAGTGGTTTTTAGAGTTTCTTTAAAACATTTGCGGGGTGTTTTTTTTTTTTTTTTTTTCCGATTGCTTTTGGGATAATTTGGAATCGAAATTAAGGTTATGTTTTTTTTTTGTTTGGCTATTTCTGTAATTTTTTTCCGTATGCTTTTGTAATAATTGTTTTAGGTAGTGTTCGATGTGTGATTTGACGGTCCGATAATGGAAATCGGCAATGATTCGGGAATGGAGGACGGAGATTTTGTGGTGGAGACTTGCATTACACATACTCTACCCCCGGCATTGACGCTTGAGAAGGGATTAGAGAGTATCAAAGATGCTATGGGGAAGTTGAAGCTGAATCCTCCTTCTATCTCCAATGGGTTCTTTTGGTTTTAGGTACTGGAAAATTCTGTAAGACTTTGCTGTTTTGATACTATGTCGTTTTGTTTGGTTTTCATTTCATATGTGATTCTGTGAGGATTTCTAAAGGTCGCTGTGCCTTCTAGTGTGAAAGCTTTGGATTGGTTTGCCTATCAGTCAGAGTCTTGTGAGGTTTTCCCTCTGTTTTTATGTCGAAGGAAATAGAAAATCCTGATTGTAAATCGCTTTATGTGAATGAAATTGTTGGAGAATTGGGTCTGCTGTTCACTTTACACGGAGTTCTTCTTCTATCTTAGGAGAGAAGACAACGATCAAAAGGTTTAGATTCTCATATCTCTTATTTCTCACTCATAAAAAGCGTTTCCTATGATGATTTAGGGGTTGCATTTGGTTTTTGTTGTTTGTTGTTTGTTGGTCATTATATATATATATATATATATATGTAAAAGTAATTTTAACTTTATTAGGACAAGAGTTTGTTTTTTCCTATTGAGCTTGATTGCTGAACTGGTTAAAGTTGGGGGTTTGTAATACGGTTTCCCAACTCCAAAGAAGAAAAGATTGCCCTTTGAATAGTTAGTCTGAAAGACGGATGTTTCAAAATTCTATTTGGAGGGTCATGGACAATTTTGGAGCTATTGAGACTTACGGCTTATCCTATTCCATTGACATCAAGGTGCAGGAGGTTATCTAATCATTTTTTTAAGTGGCTTTAGGCTAACGAGCGAAATATGTGTTGAATAAGAACCCAAGATTTGTTTGGTATTTTGTTGAAAGGTCTATTTGGAAAATGACAAGGCAGAAATGAAATTGAATATTAACGTGAACTCTTCATTGGCAATTATGTAAGGAATGTTTCAACATATATGCTAAAGGCTCTAAAACATTTTATGAAATTTAGAATAAATTTGTCCATTTATTGGAAATTTGTGGTTGGTATGAAAAATTGATTAAGTAATTATGGTTAGTTGCTTATGGTTATGCATCTAATTATGATGCAAAATTTGTTGCCCTTAAGGTTCCTGCGTGTTTGATAATTGCATTTGGTATTGCAAATATGATACATACTGTAGTGGCAATTTTTTTATCTGCATTTAGGTGTACGTTGTTTTGCATGGATACTTGGGTCTTTTAGATTTGTATGAATCTTCTTCCTTGACAGCTCTTAAAATGGTAGCTACATGCTATTAAATTTAAGTAAGGTTTGTGGTTTGTCCATAGATAGAACAAATGAGCTCTTGCAAAATAAGGGTAAAACTTCGACTGTTCATTAGTCACGGTTTTGCATGTGATACTTATTTAATTTATTGCTTTACATAGTTGCATGTGATACTTATTTAATGTATGTTTTTGCTGTACTTAGTTGCCGGTGCCATTGCTTATCTGCCACTGGTTCTGTATAAATTATGATTGGCTGACGCATTGAATGATGTGGCATCATTTACTACACCTTCCCCGAAAACCAGACTGTATACCAAAGGTGTCTCAACTTGATTAAGCACCTGCATTGATGGCAGGGATAATTACATTTCTCTATAATATATATTATTTGAAGAAGCTGTTATGTGAGCTGGTTCGCAAGGCGATATATACTTGCAAGGTGCAAACAGAATCTGTTGCTGAAAAGATTGCTCCAATTGCTGCAAACCAATGGAACTTATCATATATATTTCAAAGGAAGAAATATGAGTTTAATAAAAATAAATTTTATTTGAACTCAATATTGACATACCAAGATGATCTGCAATGTCCAGAGAACCAATATTCATTTTCTGAAAGAAGTGTATAGCACCTACTCCACAATAGAAGAAAGAATTCATGAATGCATAGAACAACTACGGTTACAACTCTCCCCTCTCAAAAATCGCAAATAAGCAACATAACATGTAAGAACAAAAAGTGTATAAATTACATCAATACAGAAGCTAAGTTATAAATCACATCAATACAGAATCTAAGTGCATAAATCACATCATAGGAACATGTTCGAATTGGCATAGAGCCGATTACTTGGTAATAGATGTTAGCATAAACATGCAGTTGGTTCAAAGAAAACATGGAACTGAAGACAACATATAATAGGCGTGGCTTCGCTTCAACAAGGTTCTTGCATATAAAAAAGTTTCATGGCGATAGAAATTTGTCCATATTGTTCTGTTCTGTACAAGCATAAGGAAGACATAAAATCCTCAAGTTGTTGAATATGTACCTAAGGAAATGATGCCAAAGGATATGAGAGTGCCAATAGCACCAAACAACATTATAGTCATGAAGTTGCGAAAAAAATGCTTCTTCTTCACTTGGAACCTATTCAAAATTTGAGAAAGAAAAAAATATATCAATCAAAATCAACAGTGTATGTAACAAAGCAATGCATAGTAGAAGTATCAATTTGGAATACTCATTATATAGAATCAACATTTTCATATACTTATTGCCAACTTTCTGTCTAGTTGACCTTAAACCAAACCAACTTAATGTCCCATAAAAAGAGAAAAAAAAAAAAATTAAGATTTAAAGAACCAAAAACCAAATCATGATTAGAACAAAACCCATTATTAGAAAGAAAATGAATGTACTCTGATGGGAAACAATTGGTGAAATCAATAAAAGCTTACCCGGCATTGAAAATGATAGGAGGAAGCAGATAAATAAAGAAAAGTTCTTCACTGAACACTAATAAATGCGAGCTTCTTCCTCCAGTTGAAAGCAATATAACAACTCCAGTGCACAGTCCCTGCAGATCCATCAACTCGAACTAGGTCATTATCAATTCTAGACATCAAATTTATGCACACGTACACACACACACACACACACACACACACACACACACACGTAAATATGTATGGCGAATTGAATCATGAAAGACTTACAATTGAGAGTGCTGTAATGGACTCGTTAATCCATCGATTTTCTTCAAGCAAATGACCAACAATAATGCAAGCGCAAAGAAGCGCAACGAAAAGGTTGGTTGAGGCAACGGCAGTGTGGCTAGAGGTGGTATTCAAACCCAACCATTTTCCCAAAATTGAATCTATTTCCAACGCCATCTCTCACTACTTTCAACGCTAGCTAAAACAGATTGTGTATGTATGTGTGTGTGTATATATATATATCTAATTTGATCAATATAAATTAGCAACCAAATAAAAAGGAAACAAAATCGACTTTTTGAGTAAGCTTCTGTTAAAATGCTTCCAGATTTCAAATTCCAAAAACAAACTCTGCAAATCGAATCAGCTTTCGGTTCGATTTAAAAACCCAATTTATGGTTCACTTTCAAGTGCAAATACAGAGCTTTTTAGTTTTAAACTAAATTTTTTGGACCACAAACCCAAAAAAAAAAAAAAAAAAAAAAAAAAAAAAGAAAAAAACAGAAAGAAAATAAATGAAAATGCAAATGTCCCACTTACTGTAAAGCGATCAAATCCTAAAACTCACTCTTAATCTTCTTTCTATTTCACTGTTTACTTTCTCTTGAGTTTTCACATCAACCAAACAGAGCTTTTGACTTCAACCATTAAAATGCAACCACGCAAAGCTTGGATTTATTTGTTCTTTTTATTTTTTTGCTTTTATTCTTTTCAAACTGTTGAAAACCAAGCTGGTGAATCTACCACCTCCACCAGAAAAAGCTCAAATTTTGGGAAGGTGGAGTTCAAATTTCGATTCAAAACAAACTGAAAATTTTAAGAATAAAATAAAATCCAATTTTTGAAAAAATGATTTCCAACCAAAAAAAATGGGGAAAAAAAATTCAACTTTACTTAATTTCAGAAAATCTAGAAAGAAAAAAAATTGGAAAGTTTTTAGAGAGAGAAAGCCTGAGTTGACGGTTTGGACAATTGAGAAAACGAGGGGATAGAGAGGGAGAGACCGCGAAGGAATTGAATTTATATAAACGGTTTTGTGTAGAAAATTTTTTTAAAAACACTTGAATAGATTCTGACCGTTGACAATGGCAATGAAGAGAGATAAACGGTGGAGATGATATGGTATTGTAGTGCTGGATGTAGAGGAATAAAAGTGGTTTTTATTAAGGTTATCTTTCGGAAGTAAATGGAGGGAGAGACAGGAAGAGCAAAGGGCCGGTCCACCCGAATGATTGTGTCGTCCAACAGGTTCCTCGTTGCTAACTGAAAGCATTCTTTTTTCTTTGTTTTTTTAAATTTATTATTATTATTATTATTTTTAAAAATGAACCTTAATAAAATGAGAAAAGAAACCTATAAAGTTAAGGGGAACAATATATTAAGGAAGTTTCCTTTTAATCATGCGAAAGAGAAAATAAAATAAATAAATAAATTGCTCTAAATATTTAGTTCTAAAATGTCTAAGTGCTATATCAAATTTTGGAGTTATTTATTATTTGAATTTTTGAATTTCGTAGCTTTTTATTTTTTTAAGTTACATAAGAATATAATTATAATTATTTTACAAACTAATTTTTTTGTTCGTAATTGTCACTTACACCAAATTAAATTTAGCCTTGTTGTTATTTAGTATACAAAATACAAAATCAACTAATTTTCAAAAATAAAAAATAAAAAATCAACTTAAGCTTGGCAAAAAAAATACAAATTAAATTTTATTTTTGCAATAGAAATATAAAAGCTAACTTAGATGAGTTCTTTTTTTTTTTTTTTTTCAAGGCCATATTTCATAGTATAATAAATAAAACTAGGGATGACAAAAAGCTAACAAGCTGTATTTTCACATCTTTAGTTTTAAAACAGCTTGGAAAACGTCATTATGGATGGGTCTACTTACAGCCATTTAGTAGAAGCAATAAAAATAATATTATTTATATATCTTTTATCATTATAAGAATACTATTAATCGATGAGATTATTATACATTGACAAGCTGAAAAGAGAACACAGTTTATAGTATATGCGTACTTTGTTTGGAATCATGATATGGAATTAATAAAAGTAAAAATATTGCACAGACAACTTCAGTGACCAAATGATTTTTTATTTTTATTCATACATCAACATATTTTCAAATCTATTGTTTCGTTAAGTTTGAATCTCCCCACCTTAATGAAAAGGGTTTCATTTTTTATCTCTAATAAAACCATATATTTTGACTCTGATTTCTTAAGTTCCAATCAAATGATATATATATATATATATATATATTATTTTTAACAAAAAATCTCATACTATGCATTTTGGATTAGAATACTTTCACTTTCAAATTAAAAAGTGAGTACCCAAATTACAAATTTTACCAAAAAAGAGAAAAAAGAAGATTACCAAATTACCAATACTTGTACTACATATATTCTTTGAGAAATGTAGAGGAGAATCCTATCATATATGTTCTTGTATATATTTGGCATTTTGATATTTTTTAGGAACATAAACTAGTGCATTTGGTCCCAATCAAAATCTTAACAGGTGCGGCAGAAAAAGGTTGTTTGGGAGATGTCGACCGACTTTTTTAAATAAAAATTTTGAGTTGGAATCCTAAGATACTTTTAAAGTATTTTTCTTCTGTTATTCTTTAATTTATTCATTAATTTTTTATTTTTTATTTTTGGTTTTCTCAAAATATACTAAATGAATTGGTTTTATATTGGACACCTTATGAATTTCTTTTTTAAAAAAAATAAAAGAATGATTGGCTAATAGTTTTAATGTGATTCACTGGATTGAAAAAAAAATATGGTTTCATATTGTAAAATTGGAAAAAAAAAAAAAAACGTGTTTGATTTTTCAAAGAGATATATACTTATTTTTATTGGTTGTTTTTGAAACAAAATTTTCAAATGGATATACAAATTTTTTTTTTTTCGCCCTACTATTTTGTTTATGGTTTTGAAAAAAAAAATTGAAAAAAAAAATGATTATTTTTAATTTTTTTATAAATTATTTATTTTGAAAAACAATAAAATCCAAACCAATTTCGAATATGGATTATAAATCCATCATCCAACTGCGGCTCCATTCAACCCTTCGTCTCGACGGAATAGACATGAACAAATGGCCTATAGTTCCAATAACAAAGCCCAAAAATCTACAAGTGGGCCTCATAAGGTATCCATGTTCTTCGAATTAACCCAAAAATGGGTGGAAAAGAAAAAGGGAATTTCGCCCGATGCCCGCAAACGGATGAGCTTCACGATTTTTACCCCTTCATTTGATATCTTTTTTTTTTTTTTTTCCTACCATTTCAATTTTTAATAATCCCAAAATACCTTTATATCCAAATTAAATATTTTTACTTTTTATTTTATTTTATGTTATTTCTTTCTTTTCTTCACCCGACTGTTCTATTCTTCTTCATCACCCTTCCCCAAAGCTGGCTCATCTATTCTCATTCATCAAGCTCATCTCTTCTCATTCATCAAGCTTTCTTCACTTAGTTGCCCTTTTACCAAATAGCCCCGTTTTGTCTCTCCGGTCACCAAAATTTCATACAAAGAAATTGATGGTTTGAAATTTGAAATTAGGGTATTGTGAAGAAGGAGGATGTGGATTTGTATACGAAGCTCAAGGTGGTACTACATGGCAGAAGCAGATGCCCAAGCTTACTGTTTCACTTGGCCTCTCTGATAAAATACCTAGTTTGTTTGCTTCATTTTTTCCTTCGACTTTTCGATTTGAGTGGTTTTTAGGGTTTTTTTAAAACATTTGTGCGGTGTTTTTTTTTTTTTTTTTTCCTGATTGCTTTGGGGATAAGTTAGAATCCAAATTAGGGTTATGTTTTTTTTTTTTTGGGCTATTTCTGTAATTTTTTTCCTTATGCTTTTGTAATTTTTGTTTTAGGTAGTGTTCGATGTGCGATTTGATGGTCCGGAATGGAGGATGGAGATTTTGTGGTGGAGACTTGCATTACACGTACTCTACCCCCGGCATTGACGCTTGAGAAGGGATCAGAGAATATCAAAGATGCTATGGGGAAGTTGAAGCTGAATCCTCATTCTATCTCCAATGGGTTCTTTCGGTTTCAGGTACTGGAAAATTCCATAAGACTTTGTTGTTTTGATACTATGTCGTTTTGTTTGGTTTTCATTTCATATGTGATTCTATGAGGATTTCTAAAGGTCGCTGTGCCTTCCAGTGCGAAAGCTTTGGATTAGTTTGCCTATCAGTCAGAGTCTTGCGAGGTTTTCCCTCTGTTTTTATGTCGAAGGAAATAGAAAATCCTGATTGTAAATCGCTTTATGTGAATGAAACTGTTGGAGAATTGGGTCTGCTGTTCACTTTACACGGAGTTCTTCTTCTATCTTAGGAGAGAAGACAACGACCAAAAGGTTTAGATTCTCATATCTTTTATTTCTCACTCATCAAAAGCGTCTCCTATGATGATTTAGGGGTTGCATTTGGTTTTTGTTGTTTGTTGTTTGTTGTTTGTTGTTTTTTGTTCATTATATATATATATATATATATATATATATATGTAAAAGTAATTTTAACTTATTAGGACAAGAGTTTGTTTTTTCCTATTGAGCTTGATTGCTGAACTGGTTAAAGTTGGGGGTTTGTAATACGGTTCCCTAACTCCAAAGAAGAAAAGATTGCCCTTTGAATAGTTAGTCTGAAAGATGGATGTTTCAAAATTCTATTTGGAGGGTCATGGACAATTTTGGAGCTAATGAGACTTACGGCTTATCCTATTCCATTGACATCAAGGTGCAGAAGGTTATCTAATCATTTTTTTAAGTGGCTTTAGGCTAACGAGCGAAATATGTGTTGAATAAGAACCCAAGATTTGTTTGGTATTTTGTTGAAAGGTCTATTTGGAAAATGACAAGGCAGAAATGAAATTGAATATTAACGTGAACTCTTCATTGGCAATTATGTAAGGAATGTTTCAACATATATGCTAAAGGCTCTAAAACATTTTATGAAATTTAGAATAAATTTGTCCATTTATTGGAAATTTGTGGTTGGTATGAAAAATTGATTAAGTAATTATGGTTAGTTGCTTATGGTTATGCATCTAATTATGATGCAAAATTTGTTGCCCTTAAGGTTCCTGCGTGTTTGATAATTGCATTTGGTATTGCAAATATGATGCATACTGTAGTGGCAATTTTTTTATGTGCATTTAGGTGTACGTTGTTTTGCATGGATACTTGGGTCTTTTAGATTTGTATGAATCTTCTTCCTTAACAGCTCTAAAAATGGTAGCTACATGCTATTAAATTTAAGTAAGGTTTATGGTTTGTCCATAGATAGAACAAATGAGCTCTTGCAAAATAAGGGTAAAACTTCGACTGTTCATTAGTCACGGTTTTGCATGTGATGCTTATTTAATTTATTGCTTTACGTAGTTGCATGTGATACTTATTTAATGTATGTCTTTGCTGTACTTAGTTGCTTGGTGCCATTGCTTATCTGCCACTGGTTCTGTATAAATTATGATTGGCTGACGCATTGAATGATGATAGTTAAAGAGGAAATGAAAAATGTGTTTAATATGTTTTATTATTATTGGTATATATATATATATATATATATATATAATTTTTTTTTTTACTAGATATGACTTTCTGGAATAGATAAAGATGGGAGGAACAAAAAAAAAGGCAAATAAGTTTATATACATTGTTAGGAGTTAGAACCACATGTTATTTGTTATAGTTTCACCAGATAGGTTGGGACTTAATAAAGGACGAGCAAGGTGTCTCTGTGCTTGTCTGCCATGCTTCATTGGCTATGCTTAGTCGGTGCTTTACTAAAATCCATTTAATGGTGAAGCAATAATAGAGTTTCATTCATCTCAATCTCTCAATATAAACGACAAATCTGTGAGAGTATTGAAAAACCGAGAAGTAAGTTAAAAAAAAAAAAATGTTGGCAGAAGAGAGTAGAGAGAGGCTGCTGAAGAATGTGGTTTACTATGAGAATTTCCCAGGTTGTAAGGTGGAACAATATAAAGAGATACAATGTGATTTACCAATTTGAGGCCTTCTTTTTATTACCGTAGTTGTGTTGTGTAATGGTATGCTTTTTCTTATTCTTCTACTGTTTGTTATTTATTATTTTTATTAATTTTTGGTTATTAGCATTCCAAAGCATTGTTGAATGTTGATCATGTTGATGTCTTGTTTGATTTGTTGCATCTGTGATGTGTATTTTCTTCTCTGCTACATGTTTTGTACCTGTTAGATTACTGTTTGATGAATTTGATGCTGCACTTTGGAAGGTTGGCAGAGGTTGACAAGGAAGTAGCAAAAGAATTTGATGGAAAACATTTTCACATTCTTCCTTCTTCTTGACACTCTGTTTTTGATAAACATGCTTTGAAGTAGGATTGAATGAAGATCCAACAAACATCTTTAACTTTAATTCAGTTTTGTTAACCTTTTTGAAGTCCAACTTATAGCCTTGTTTCTTCTTCTTCTTCTTCATCCTTCTTAATTTTTTTTTTCAAGTTATTTTATTTTATCTGTAAATAGATTAGACATTTATTATTGCCTTTTGTTTTCCTTTTCAAACAGAATTTATTTGTGCATCACACTGATAGTTTTCATCATTTGGTACTTTTTACTTGGATCAGTCTTATTTATACCATGTTTTTATAGAATTTGTTTAAGAAATGATCTCTTCTTCATTTCTTGCTTGAATCACAATGTCCGAGGCCACTTGTATGATGTATGATCTATATGATTTTCTCAGCATTTTAGTTGTTTATGACTAACTATCTATCTCAATTTGTTTGCAGTGCTGCCAATAGCATCTCTGTTTCCATTCCTTTATTTCATGGTAAGTGTGCATTTTATTTGTGAGTGTTTTTTCCTTCATTATACTCATTTGTATATAGCTTCCAACATTTATAGCATCTTCCATGCCATTGATGGAATTTTTTCACTGTTATTTGAATTTGGCATGTTTATAAGTTTGAAGGTGTTACTTGACATGGAAATGTTTCCTGTGTTACTTTTAATTATATCTTATGTTATTTGTCTTGCCTTTAGGAAATTCATAGAATGTATCTGCGGACATCTTTTTAGCATATTTTTCTGACTATTTTAGTTCCTGAATATTTATGAAATTAGATATTATTTTTTGAAACAAATTTGGGTGAATGCCCCTATTTTGAAAGCTTTAATGAAAAATACCCCTTGTGTTGATATGTATATATGTTAATGAAATATACCTTCTCCCTTTCAAAATTTTTTTATCTACCCTCTTATACTTATTTTATCCTTGAAAAAAAATAAAAATGACTTAAGTGTTTTTTTTTTAATATTTATATTTTTCTGGCAGTCTGGATTAATATTTGTTGAAGGTTGGCCATCTACTTAATGTATTGATTGAAATTGGTGTTTTTTTTGCTGTTTTGGAGATTTGGGCATCCTTTAGCAAATCAGTCTATGAGATTGGATTTTGGTTCTATACAATTCATAGAGAGCAAGGGATATTACTGGGTATGAGCTATTGCCTCAATTGTTAGATTTGAACCTTTATACTTCTTTATGGATACTCTAGGTATTTAATTATTTTCTTTGAAACTTGTATGCTAAATATTATAACTAACTGCAGATATTTTGTTTGATTTCATTCAGGTATCAAATCGATTTCTGTTTTAGTGGAGGTGCCCCGTATACTTTTAATGTTGTCGCTAAAGTTTGGCATTATACCAATTGTGGTGCCAGTTGGTGTTCGAGATTTTGACATTGATGGGGAACATTGGGTTAATTCGGGATTGATACCAACAAAGTCTTTTGTAGGAGCTGTAATATTCTCTAGTTTTTATTCATAAAACACTTGTACAATTTTCTCTTGGTAATTCAGATTTAGTTTTTAGTTTTTAGTTTTTTTACATGATTCTCGTGTCAAGATGATGTGTAAGGACCCAATTTCATTATTAAATTTTCTATATTATTTGAGATGTGGAAAAGCAATAAATAAGAAGGATGAGAATTTAAATGGATGGTAATTGAGTTCTCAAATATTGGCTCTCTAGTTTCTGACCATTTGAACTTGTTTGAATGGTATGCATTGAAATGTAGTTAGTTTTAGATTGTAAACTATTCTCAGCTTGCAAGCTTTTTCCAATCACTTTTAAAATGCGGCTCCATGGCAGTATATCTAAACGAGAGTTGTCAGGAGGGAATTAATTGTGCACTTGTGGAAAATATTTAAATAAATGGATATGAAAGTGTAGAATAAATGTCACGGTCTCCCATTTCTCATCTACCCTCATTTCTCATTAACTATCGAATAAAGTGGAAAATATTTAAACAAATTTTTTTACCATCTCCCATTTCTCATCTACCCTCATTAACTTCTATCCCTCTCTCTTACTCTCCCTGCCACCACATTCAATGAATCCTAAGTGTCTCCCTCTCTCTTTCTCTTTTGTTGGTTACGTACCTTTCAGCATTTCTTCGCACTGAAGAACCGTTGCAGAAAACACAATACCACCTTCAGTTCAGTTCACTCTCCCTGCATACCCCCAACCTTTTGTGATAACAAGACTGAAAATCTTTATTGTGAAGCCCATAGACTTCAAAAAGGTGTAATTGAATTGTACGTTTGTGTGGATCAGAGTTAAAGATTTTTTGGTATGTGTATATATATATATAAATATATGTATAGATATGTATACATTTTCCCCTTATATTGGATTCATTGTTTGTCACATTTTGACATGATATATAAGTGCAAGTTGTATGTTGGTGCTATTTTATGTAAAACAATCCATAAATGGTTTGAAAATTTCCATTTGAAAATTACAACCTTTGTTTGCTACATATGGTCCATCAGTAATTACGAAACACTTGCTTGTTGGAAAATTTAATGGTGGTTCCATCGGAATATTTAATTTTTCCATTTTCTGAAAGCAAACCGATTGAACAATCGAATTTGTCCACTTTGATAATGTTATTGTATACGAATGACATGCTAAATGTAACTATATTTATGATGTTGAACAAAATAATCCACAGAACACCACATTGTCAACATTACATCCATTCAAGCTAACGTTATGTTATGATTTAGCACATGTGTCACAAACTTGACATCTTAATCTACTTGATCCACTATGTCTGTTAAGAGTAGCTATTCTACTAGGCGTTAATATGCAACATTTAAACATAATTGTTTGGCTTATTTTCTGTACTCATTTACTGAAAATGCATTTGTATTTTTTCATTACTTTTGCTTCAGAATTATAGTTAAACCTTCCAGCAAAGATTCTACGATTGCAATTATTTGTAGTCATGCGACCTCACGAATTACCACAAGCTTGTGACAAGGAGATACTTATTATGTTTTGAATTGGTAAACCCTTTGTGCTAAATGTCACAAATTTCAGTGCTACTGTTCTATGATGGAACATGGAGTGTATGTTCTGAAGGTACTTGGAGATACCAATGTCAAAGAACGAAGATTATACGTATCAAAAGGAATTGTACGTTGGCAGAACTTGAAGATATTGTTTACAACGCTCTCAACTTAGATTCTACACAACATCAATTAATCTTCAAGTTCATATACCATGTGTGTTTGTCATGTGAATCGTACGATGTGTTATCCAAGGTTCCACAGAGTATTAATACTGCTGGATATGTTGTGAATAGGATACCTACAAGTTTAGGATTTATAACTATTGCCCCACTATTTGCAGTTCCAGAGACAGCTATATGTACCTCTGATGCTGACATGTAGTCCCCAGTGACCAAACTTCATGTGTCAGAAACTTAACCTGGATTCTCCGAAAATCAAATTTGTGAAAACAATGTGCAATCTGTGGAACATGATCATGAGTGCTTCGACATTAATGATATGAATGAATATCGTGGACATGATTATGATAAAGGTGAACAATTTGAGGTTGAGGTCAACACTAATCGTAGTGAAGATGGGTTACGTAACATGTGTTGGGCCCAACATTCAGGACTTTCAGCTGCTAATAGTCGACATGGTAATTCTCCTTATGATAATAGTCCAATTGATAATGTGAATAATGATGTACTTGCCTCTCCTTATACTGAAAACCATTTGGACATTGACAGGATTCTACCACATCCATGGCTGAACATAGGGTTAACCGTCGCTTCTCATCTGTCAATGCCCATGAAATCATTCAAATCAACCAACTCTTTACGAGTAAGAATGCGCTACAGAAGAAGCTTAGTCTTTATGCACTAAGGAGAAATTTTGAATTCAAGGTCAAAAAGTCAGATAGAGTCCGATATGAGGTTGTATGTGTAAACGACAATTGCATCTGGCGAATGCATGCTACCAAGCTACATGGTGATAATATAGAGGCCTTCGTGATTAGGGCCTTCAAGGATGAGCATATTTGCTCTTTAAATATCATAAAAAGGGATCATCGTCAAGCAACAAGTTCAGTTACCGGAGATATCATCCAGCCAACGTTTGATGGGATTTCACGGCAATACAAACCCCAAGATATCGTGCATGACATTTGCTCTAATTACAGAGTAAACATAAGCTACAACAAAGCATGGGCTGCTAAGGAAGTTGCACTATCAGGCTTGTGGGGCACGCCAGAAGATTCATATGCAAAACTTCCTTTATGGAGTCACGTTTTGAAGAGCAAAAATCTAGGCATGTTTACTCAAATTGAAACTGACGATCAAAACAGATTTTTATATTTTTTCATGGCACTTGGAGCTAGCATTATAGGGTTTCAGCATATGCGGAGAGTCGTAGCTATCAATGGAACTATGCTGAAGAATAGATATAGAGGTTTGTTATATATTGCATCATGTTTGGATGGGAACAATCGAATTTATCCACTTGCTTATAGAATAGGCCCTGGGGAGATGAATGTGGCTTACACGTGGTTTTTTGATAGGTTTAAAGAAGCGTTTGGGGATGATCCGAATATAGCTTTTATATCGGACAGACACAAGAGTATTGCAAAAGCGATACATACAGTTTTCCTTAATAATCACCATGGCCATTGCACATATCATCTTGGTACAAATTTACTTGCTAAGAAGTTTAAAGGTAATGTCAATGCGATTATATCAACTTTTAATGATACAGCTAGAGCATATATTGTTGAGGATTTTGATAAGGCCATGCAGCTTTTAGAAGGGGTTAGTATTGAAGTTGTACAATATCTCAAGGATGCAAATCCTGCAAAATGGGCTAGATCACATTTTCCGGGCAATAGATACAACATAATGACAACTAACATCACAGAGAGCATGAACTCTGTGCTTCTTGATGCTAGGGATAAACCTGTTTTGTCATTACTAGATCACATTTGTGATGTCTTGTAAAAGTGGTGGTATGAACGTCGAACTAATGCAGCTACAATGCAAACTCCTGTTACTAATTGGTTGGAAAATATCATGCAAGAGCGCTCAAATAATGGCAGAGGCTTACATGTTATTCCATTGAACTTATATGAGTTTCAAGTTGTTGGCCATGGTATGTTCGTTGGAGTTGTTAACTTAGAAAATAAGAGGTGCTCATGTAAGGAATTTAACATTGATGGATTTCCTTGTGTCCATGCAATTGCAGCATGTAAGCATCGACATATTTCTCCATATATCCTTTACTCGGCGCATTACTTAGTTGACTCACTCCATGACGCATATTCGAAAACCATATATCCACTTTGAGATAAATGTCAGTGGCATGCTCCAGATGATGTCATAAACCATGTTGTACTTCCACCTTAAATTAGCAAACAGTCAGGAAGACCAAGAAAGAAGAGGATTCAATATCAAGGAGAGGAGCGTCATCAATATAGATGCGGGGTGTGCAAACAAATTGGTCACAGCAACCGATCATGCTCGGCCGCCGTACCTCTTGATAGCACTACCAACCAACAGCACCATTGAATCGAAGGCCCATAAATCGCTCGACGCTATAATAAGATAATGGGGGCATGTTATGAGGTATGCGTGTGTTATGCAATGTAGTCAGGAATGCAATTAGTTGCTTAACCGCGTAACATGTGTTTTGGCATAATAGACATTGGTTTTATGTGTTCTTTTGTTGTCAAATTCATCTGTCGTATTGCGTTGATAACATATCATTTTGTGTTCAGTTTTTGGTTCAGTTGTTTTTAGGTTTCTTACTATTGCAAGGATGATATTACTGTCCAATGGTAATGACCGATGCATCCTCGGTAATTGACATTTGGACACCGTCGTAAAAGAATCACCACAATTCCATCCGACAACTTCAATCATTTGTGTTCCAACCAATAACATGCTAAATGTAGCATTATTAATGATAATTGCTGACAAAGTAAGAGAAAAAACGACATTAATAAGTGAAAATGTTCGATTAGTTTTTGCTTCAAACATTACCGTAGGTTTCATCTGTAATTACCGAAAATCCTACGATAATCACATTTTACCAATATTTTGGCCCCCACAAGTCTCCTAATGTGTGTTAAATGAAAAAACATGCAAAATATAGATTCTTAATTGATTCTAAGGAAAAAAACCCAAAAATATCTAAAAAAGTTCTCAAATTGGCAAAAAAAATATAATTACTATAGACATTCGGTAATTACCGATGAAACCTACGGTAATCAATTTATACTTTCTGGAAGTATTACCGTAAATTTCATCGGTAATTACCGAAACCCCTGTAGTAATCATATTTTACCAATTTTTTGGGCCCCACAAGTCCCCTAATATGTGTTAAATGCAAACAAATGCAATATATGGATTCTTAAATGACCCTAGGGAGAAATTGTAACACCCCGTTCCAAAGTACAACGGAAAATTTCCAACTTTGACTGAGGTTGACCGTTGACTTTGACCGTTGATCGAAGGGGTCAAAAGTTGACTTTTTGACTCGGATGGAATTCTAGGTTGACTGAGGTACGGTTACGAAGTACACGTTGGTACGAGTTTGTAGACTAGTAGAACGTTGGAAACGGAGCTACAGTTTGAAAGTTATGGGCAAAACAAGTCGTGGTGCAAACTGTCCAAAAGGTACCGGGAGTTGACTTTTTATCCTTGTATAATTTTGCTTTGAGTTTTGTATGGTTGTAAGTACTTATCGATACGAGTTTATAGACTAGCGGCACGCTTAAATCGGACATCTGGTTAAAAAGTTATAGACGTGTGAAGTTTGCCGGATACCGTAATATTTTATTATATCTGGCTTAAGTGCACAGTAATGCCATGTGTCGTCACCTGATTGGTCCATGTGGGTGAACAGTGTTACCCATGGTGGCTTTTATTTGGCAAAAACGACGGGCAAGAGAGAGAAAGGGAGAGAGGGAGAGAGAGAAACGACTGGCTGCCGGAATCAACAAATTTTCCGGCCGACCCTTGCTACATGCGCTGGCCAGATAGGAGCACCTCCCCATTTCCGGCCAAACCCCAAAATTTCACGACCGCCGGTCACCGGACGTGCCCAGATCGAGCCGGCGAAGCTCGATGGCTATTTTCCCCTCCACCGTCGGTTAACTCCGTTTGACCCCTTTCTGGCCATTTTCAGGCCACATGCGCCAGCCACCCCTCACCACCTCCTCATTTCCGGCTAGCCCACCAAATTTCACGGCCACCAGACCTCCAACGCGCCGGGATCGGAGCATTTTCCGGCGAGGCACCGAAAACCTTCAAACCCCGATCTCTTCGCTGTCCGGCCTCCGTTTGCCTCACTGCCGGTCCCGTTGGAATCCTCTCTCCTCGATCTACAAAACCCCCAAAAATCTCAGCTATTGGCCACCGCACGCACCGCCGCCAGCGACGGTCGCCGGTGACCGCAACGGCTAGCCGGAAATCACTGTTCCGGTGAGTACCCAGTTGCACCGCTGGTCCCTCTCCACTGATTCCGATCCCTTGAATCCAAATCCGGGGTCCTTTTCCTCCAATTCGCGATGAATTGAGAGAATCGAAGAGTTGAATCCCGAAAGCTTTCCGACGAGATTCCGGCCACCACTGGTCCGATCTCCGGGAAGTAAGACTGGATTTGTAATCCTCGTCGCTCAAGCTTCGATTTGGTATATTACTCGTCAATTTTGGTTAACGTTTGTGTTAGACCTCCTGGGTACCGGGTATTATTTACCCGAATAAAATATTAATTTATTTGACTGTGTGTGAATTGTGTTCTAGGAGCACGGGTGAGTCATGGAATTGATCCCATGGAGGATCTTAGGTTAATTGCGTGCTCCAGATGAGTGACCCGCCTTGAAAATTATTTTGGGCAATTAATTATATTTATGTTGTGTTAATTTGATATTTGGAATTTATGCTCATGTGGTGTATTTAAATATAATCAGGAAAAAAAATTATTTTATATATATATTTACCCATTGGTGCTAAACGAAAATTTGGGGTCATTAAGAAATTCCCGATTATTATTTTATTGTGATTAAATGGTATTTATTACACATGAGCAAGTATTTTCAGTAATTAATTGTGTCCAGATTTTATATTATTTTTGGGCATAATTGGTTTGAATATTTTAAGAAAATTATTTGTTTAAATTGGTGGTTTCGAATTTTATACTTATGCCCGTGGTATATTATTTGTTGAAGCTCGTGTTACAAGAAAAATTATTGTTTTACTGTTATCGATGTTTTCGTACCGGGTTTGTTAAAGGAAAATATGTGGGATGGTAAATGTGAAAATTGGTATATTTCCCACGGTGAATTTGGAAAACGTTACGGTTATAATTAATTTAGTAATTATTTTAGATGCACTCATACAGTATTGGTGTTTTGGTGTATATGTGGTTTAGCGCGCAAGTATTATGTCTCCCGTGAGTTGCCATTGGACCGAGGGCAGGCAAGTCTTATATATTGCGCATCAGCCGCCCCTTCCTTGGCCGGGATGACGGTTTCAGCAGCGGTACTGTCGGGACGCCGAAATGCCGTTTGCAAGTTTCTCTTTTTAATCTCCCCGCCAGTCGGTGCTCGGGACGTTGGATATCGGAGGGCATCACTGGTATATGGTGTGGTGCATCAAGTAGAAATTTTTCAGATAGAAATTTCAAACCCCAAAGTGTTCAAAAATTATTTATTATAATTTATTACATTTTATTTATATTTGGGGTATTTATTTATTGTTCATTAAATTAATTGATCCTTTGGTTTTCAGGAAGTACGAATATCGGGTTTTGTGAAAATGTTTTAAAAAGGGAACATTTCCAACGTAGTGAATAGTGAAGGCTTTGAGAGAAAATATTACTTCAATTGTTTATTATTTATTTATCTATTTAATTGTTGGTATTAATTAAATCCCTTTATTTGTTATATTATTAATATTAAAGTTGTTCAGTAGATAGGGTCACTCACTAAGATGATTAGCATCTCACGTTTTTAAATTCCATTCCCCTAGGTCCAGGTTGGTCGACGTTGATTGTCCGGGGCGAGCCCAACGTCTCAGTTCGTTGCCGAAAGTCCGAGAAGTATTTCTTCCCTTTTTTCTCTCCATCCTGTATTACTTCTTATCTGTCATCATATTAATTTCATATTTATTTGTATAATGCTCTGTATACTGTATTGGACATGTAGTTATTATTTATGCACTGAGTTGCCGTTATTCTTTGAAGTGCTGTAAATTTATGGAATCAATTTGTAGTAACGTGGGAGGAATAAGGGAATGAATTTAGAAGTGCGTTTTCAATGCAGAAAATTTGTGGTAAGTCCTACCCTTAGGGGAGGTGCTGCCGGATTTTCCATTGGAAGGTTCGGTGGTACTTCCCTGGGATCAGGGCTTATCTAGGGTTCCGGGGAGGAATCTTGGACAGGTCCTGACAGATATAACCCCAAAATCTCTGAAAAAGTTCTCAAATTGGAAAAAAAAATACGATTACTGTAGACCTTCGGTAATTACCGATGAAACCTACGGTAATCAATTTATACTTTCTGGAAAAATTACCGTAGGTTTCATCGGTAATTATCGAAACCCTTATGGTAATCATATTTTATCAATTTTTTGGCCCCCATAAGTCCCCTAATGTGTGTTAAATGAAAGAACATGCAATATATGGATTATTAAATGATCCGAAGGAGAGAAAACCCCAAAATCTCTGAAAACGTTATCAAATTGGCAAAAAAAATACGATTACTGTAGCCGTCGGTAATTACCAATGAAACCTTCGACAATCAACTTATACTTTCTAGAAATATTATCGTAAGTTGCATTGGTAATTACCGAAACCCCTATGGTAATCACATTTTACCAATTTTTTGGCCCCCACAAGTACCCTAATGTGTTTTAAATGCAAAAAAATGCAAAATATAGATTCTTTAATGATCCTGAGGAGAAAAAACCCAAAAATGTCTAAAAAAATTCTCAAATTGGTCAAAACAATATGATTACTGTGGACATTCGGTAATTACCGATGAAACCTATGGTAATCAATTTATACTTTCTGGAAAAATTATCGTAGGTTGCATCGGTAATTACCGAAAACCCTATGCTAATCACATTTTACCAATTGTTTGGGCCCCATAAGTCTCCTAATGTGTGTTAAATGCAAAAACATGTAAAATATGGATTTGTCAATGATCTTAAGGAGAGAAAATCCCAAAAGTTCGGAAAAAATTCTCAAATTCGCAAATAAATATGATTACTGTAGACATTCGATAATTACCGATGAAATATACGATAATCAATTCACACTCTCTGAAAGAATTACTGTAGAGTTAATCAGTAATTACCGAAACCACTATGGTAATCACATTTTACCAATTTTTGGCCCCTACAAGTCCCCTAATGTGTGTTAAATGGAAACAAAAATACAAAATATATATTCTTAAATGATCTTAAGGAGAGAAAACCCCAAAATCTCTGAAAAAGTTTTCGAATTGGAAAAAAAAATATGTTAACTGTAGACTTTCGGTAATTACCAATGAAACCTACGGTAATCAGTTTATACTTTCTGAAAAAACTAATATAGGTTTCATGGGTAATTACCGAAACCCCTATGGTAATGTGGTTTTATTGATTTTTTGGCCCCCCAAAATCCCCTAATGTGTGTTAAATGCAACAACATGCAAAACATGGATTCTTCAATGATCTTAAGGAGAAAACCCCAAAAGTTTGGAAAAAGTTATCAAAGTGTCAAAATTTTCCAAACTGTTGGGGTTTTTTCTCCTTAGGATCATTGAAGAATCTAAATTTTGCATATTTTTGCATTTAACACACATTAGGGTACTTGTGGGGGCCAAAAAATTGGTAAAATGTGATTACTCTAGGGGTTTCAGTAATTACCGATGAAACCTACGGTAATTTTTCCAGAAGGTATAAATTGATTACCGTAGGTTTAATCGGTAATTACCGACGGCCTACAGTAATCCTATTTTTTTTGCCAATTTGAAAATTTTTTCTGAAATTTTGGGGTTTTATCTCCTTAGGATCATTTAAGAATCCATATATTGCATTTGTTTGCATTTAAACACATTAGGGGACTTGTGGGGCCCAAAAAATTGGTAAATTGTGATTACTATAGGGGTTTTAGTAATTATCGATGAAATCTAAGGTAATGTTTTCAGAAAGTATAAATTGATTGCCGTAGGTTTCATCGGTAATTACCGAATGTCCACAGTAATCATATTTTTTTTGCCAATTTGAGAACTTTTTCAGACATTTTTGGGTTTTTTCTCCTTAGGATCATTTAAGAATCTATATTTTGCATTTTTTTGCATTTAACACATATTAGGGGACTTGTGGGACCTAAAAAATTGGTAAAATGTGATTACTATAGGGGTTTTGGTAATTACCGATGCAACCTACGGTAAATTTTCCAGAAAGTATAAATTGATTACCGTAGGTTTTATCGGTAATTACCGAATGTCCACAGTAATCATATTTTTTTTGCCAATTTGAGAACTTTTTCAGACATTTTTGGATTTTTTTTCTCCTTAAGAACAATTAAGAGTCTATATTTTGCATGTTTTTGCATTTAACATACATTAGGGTACTTGTGGGAGCAAAAAAAGGGTAAAATGTGATTACCATAGGGGTTTCGGTAATTACCGATGAAACCTACGGTAATTTTTCCAAAAGGTATAAATCGATTACCATAGGTTTCATCGGTAATTACCGACGGCCTACAGTAATTTGAGAACTTTTTCTGAAATTTTGGGATTTTTTCTCTTTAGGATCATTGAAGAATCTATATTTTGCATTTTTTTACATTTAACACACATTAGGAGATTTTTGGGGGCCAAAAAATTAATAAAACCACATTGCCATAGGAGTTTCGATAATTACCGATGAAGCCTATGGTAATTTTTCTGAAAGTATAAATTGATTACCGAAGGTTTCATCGGTAATTACCGAAGGCTACAGTAATCGTATTTTTTTGCCAATTTGAGAACTTTTTTCGAGCTTTTGGGGTTTTCTCTCCTTAGGATCATTGAAGAATCCATATTTTGCATGTTTTTGCATTTAACACACATTAAGGGACTTGTGAGGCCCAAAAAAATTGGTAAAATGTGATTACCATAAGGGTTTCGGTAATTACCGATGAAATCTACGGTACTTTTTCCAAAAAGTATAAATTTATTACCGTAGGTTTCATCGGTAATTACCGAATGTCCACAGTAATCATATTTTTTTTGCCAATTTGAGAACGTTTTCAGACATTTTTGGGTTTTCTCTCCTTAGGATCATTGAAGAATCTATATTTTGCATTTTTTCCATTTAGCACACATTAGGGGACTTATGGGGCCCAAAAAATTGGTAAAATGTGATTACCATAGGGGTTTCGATAATTACCGATGAAACCTACGGTAATATTTCCAGAAAGTATAAGTTGATTACCGAAGGTTTCATCAGTAATTACAGAAGGCTACAATAATCGTATTGTTTTTTCCAATTTGGTAACGTTTTCAAAGATTTTGGCGTTTTCTCTCCTTAGGACCATTTAAGAATCCATATATTGCATGTTCTTTCATTTAACACACATTAAGGGACTTGTGGGGGCCAAAAAATTGCTAAAATGTGATTACCACTGGGGGTTCGGTAATTACCGATGAAACCTACAGTAATGTTTCCAGCAAGTATAAATTGATTACCGTAGTTTTCATTGGTCATTACCAAAGTCCTACAATAATCAAATTTTTGCGCCAATTTGAGAACTTTTTCTGAACTTTTGGGGTTTTATCTCCTTTAGATCATTTAAGAATCCATATTTTGCATGTTCTTGCATTTAACACACATTAGGGGACGTGTGGGGGCCATAACATTGGTAAAATGTGATTACCTTTGGGGTTTTGGTAATTACCGATGAAACCTACGGTAATCAAATTTTTTTACCAATTGGAGAATGTTTTTAGAACATTTAGGGTTTTTCTGTTTGGGACATTGATGAATGTATATTTTGCATGTTGTTGCCGGAAACAACCATTAGCTGAGTCTTTGGAGTCAAAAAATATGTGAATTGATATTACTGAAAGCATATCGGTAATTATTGATGGTGAATCGGGAATTATCGATGCACCATCAGTAATCATCTTTGCTTTAATTTTTATCACAACCGAGGGCCTTCTTTTCTCTTTTTTTATTTTTTATTTTTTTTGTCAAGGGTTATCATTACTAAAGCTAGGTTTAGCATATTAAGATAACATTAGTATAGGGTGTCATAACATTAAACATACAATCTACATTGAAAGTTTATTAAAGTACAAATCAACAGCACATTTTTTTCTAAAAAACCTAATGTCTTCCAGGCCAAATGAAAGATTCTCCTCATTGCTCTTATATTCAATAAATTTCAAAGCGTAGACGCCACAACCACCCCTGCAGAATAGCATTAATGATTAGCATTAATGAAAACCAACCACATGTATTTCCACACGTAAGCACAATAAAACAGCAGCAATAGAAGTGGTTTGAAATGACAACACCTTCATACCCATTATCTTGGTGGGGTGCATCTTTGATCATGGTCATTGTGAATGGCTCTAAAGTGGGAGGCACGTACGGATTCTTCTCGTAATATCCCCCATCCCTCAATAGGTAAGGCGGCATATATGTAAGGCATTCCGCATTGTTCAACTCTTTATTCTGGACATATTTATTTCCCATATTTGGATCTTATAAATCAATATGTCGGGCCTTCAAGTCCACACATGCTGCCAACCAATGGGCGCCTCTATTGTTGATAGGGATGTACACTTGCAAATTAGAACATAACCTCATTATCCACAAATTGGGAAACTTAGTGAGAATTTTTTTTAAATATATGTAGGGACTTACATAATCACATCTCCGCCATGGCACGCTAGGTTTGGGTGACTTCCCACACACATAGCTACGAAGTGTCGAATCACATAAATATGTGCTTCAAGATGCCCCCCATATGGGATAACGTCCTTTGATGGATGACTGCCGAATAATGAAATAGATAAAATATAAAATGTCATCAATATAACATTAAGCAACGCAGTAACATCCCATCATCTTACCCAAAATAACACGTCTAATATGGCACAGGTGTGGGTGAACATCTTCTCATTCTCAAACCGCCTTTTTCGTATGAAATACAAAATAGTGTCAATATGCTGCAAAACCACATTAAAGGAAATAAATAACAAGTGTGAGGTGATAAATAAAACATCATTCCAAACATAGGAACACAATGATTTTACATGAAAATAAAGTATATGACTTACATCGGAAGTCAACCATCCTTTAGAGGTAAGTAGCTCAGCAAAATATTTCTTCCCCAATGTCATATAAGATGTACACACGGTTGCTTCATTCGGTGCCACCCTATACCACTCATCGAACGCCCTCTCCTTCGATGCATCAATATGTCTATTAAGCTTAAATTTGACCTTCTTCTTACACGGGTCGGTGTAAGGAGAGATGACATGATGTGACTGATGGTAAATTCTACCGAATCGGCTTGTATCACCAACGTTATGCATCCAATCCTCCACCTCAATCTCAGCTGATTGGTCATGATGTGGACTGTCAGCTGAAGCACTGATATCCCACCCCAAATGCAAAGGCTGATATGGCACCAAAGCCCAGGAATCCTCCACACATGGTCCTTCAGGTACGATAAGCTCAAACGGTGTAGTACAATCATCATCCTCCTTCCTACCATTGGAACTGTCTATGGGTGCATCAAATTCTTCGGCTTGCTCTCCAAATGACGGTGCCATAGGGGATGATGGTCGCACCGAAGATGACGGTGAATGGCTGTGCATATGATGTTCGGCCTGCAAAACACAATTGTTATTTTGCAGTTCCCAAACCCTAACAACAAATAATTGCTGAATTACAATATATAATTTAATAATGCTGAAACCCTACAGTATACTAAGTTGTCTAAATGATACCTAATGCTTTTGTTGGTCAATAACAGAACTAAGCATCTTCCTTAATGATACCATCTCTTTATTTAATTCATCAAATTTTGCCTCCAAGCAAGCAAGCTAATCAATATCAATATCCAAAACATAAGTCAATATATATTAGTACAACATATGAAATATAAATTTGCATGCAAGTAACAATTGCATACCCTGAAATTAGCATCTGGAGGGCCACTAGAATGCTCCTCAGCTTTGGACGCATCTTTAGCGCCAACGGTGGCTATCGGTGCTACAAGTGGTGGTGCCGTATAGCGAACTTCATGTATGTTCACTGCTATTGTTCACCAGCAATCCATAGTCTTCTCCTCATCGGTAGCATCTAACCTCTAGTGCACAACATACTACATGAAATGAAGAAAGGAAAAAAAAAGTAAATTTGGAAACAGACTTTGGTAATGTAACTTGAACGTAGACGTACCATGTAGTCTAAAAAAATTTGCCTTACATTGCTATTTGAGGTGAACCAATTATGGATAGCAAAATGGCTTGGTTGACTTGTAGCATGCCATCCAAGGATCCTCGGACAACGGGTTTCCTGCCGCTCGCCAAATTGGTTACCAAAATCAGGGATTGCTTCAAACCCCCCTAACTACAAAATATAAATTATAGGTTATTAAATATAATTTTTAAGTAAACGCTACATGTATTAAATATATTACCGTACTTGAAACGCCAATGGAAAACCTTTTAGGTCACACGACTGTGATTTTTTCTTTACTGCACATCCTCTATGCTGGAATGCATTGTGGAATGAGTTGATCGTCTCCTTGTAACTCAGAATGCCCCAAGGGTAGGAATTAAATACCTCGATATTAGCAACCAAATCAATGAATTTTCTATTTATTTGAACACTCCGATCCATTCCGAGTACACCATGAACTAAGAAATATAGTAATGCAATTCTTACAGCATCCCAATCATCCACAAAATGTGTACCCTTGAATATTCATTCCAGTTCAGGCGGTTTCAAGTCAGTCCTGTCATCTAGCAACCTCGTGAGCAGCTCCTTTCCTTTGGAAATTTGCATATCATACATGGAAGAGTGCCTACAAAACTTTAAGCCACTAATGAATGCGAATTCCCACTTTATAAACCGCAATCTAGATCAGCAGAAGTTAAACTCCAATACTTCTGGATTGTTGGACACAACTCGTCTGCAAAGCAGGTGATGCACTAGCTGACCAGAGAGCCTAAGGTTCTTCATGTCAAGTAAGTGTCCAAAACATGTTTGTCTATACTTTTCCAGCTGCTCACTTGTGAGGACACTTGAATTACTTTGTTCGCTTCTATTGGATTCCCGAATGAATGTACCCTAACTTTAAATATATCGGCATCCTGAAAGATCCGTTCCTTTGGAGCATCGATGGGTTGCAAAATGAATTACATAAATGGAACTGACATCAACGATTTAATCATACCCTATTTTTCCACCCTAACTTGATAATAATAATTTCCAACTAAATCTTAAGACATATGGGTTCACATTTTTGCACTCGTGGTAATTACCAATAAAACCATCGGTAATCAACCTACAATGAACTAAAAAAAATCCTGATGGCCTATCGGCAATTATCGATGGCCATCGGGTGAAGTTTTTCTCGAGTTTTCACATTCATGAATAAATACTGACAGATGTCTTATCATTTACCGCATAAAACAACATAAATTAATATAAAACTTACCATCTCAGATGGGGGAGAGGAAAGTGGAATGTGCCCTCGAAGTTTGGTGCTTTCCGTCTCAGCTTTGGATTTCTACCTAGTAGTTCATCGACGCTTAGAGTTGGGTGCTGATGTGCTACCACCACGTCTCTTGCTTTCCACCTTCTTACCTCCCTTCTTCGGTTGACCTCGCAAGTTCCTCTTTGGTGCCATTATAAAGTACAACCTACAAATGTACATTGACAACATTAATAAATTTTTATCTACCTTTAACCATATTGTCAACTATGTATATATATATAAATATCCGCAATCCTCAATTTCATACGCTCTCTTCCTAAGGATATTGTGTATGCCATCTACAAAACATTTACTGTATAGCAGTGTGTTTACTTCTAAATCTTTCTATCTTCTTCTTCTTCTCTAAGTTTTTTTTCTTTTTTGGGGATAAAGTGTTTGCGTGTTTGCTTCTTGCTAACCATGTACCTAAAATTTTATGCACCGATCTTCTCTCTCTCTCTGTATATATATATATATATATATATATATATATATCTATACCTTTAGAAAGTACTAACAATTAAAAAGTACTAACTCTGGAACTCTCAACTTCAATTCTAATTAATCATAAAGTATTTTTCTCTTATCTCTAAGTACTGATTTTTAGTAATAAATTACCCTAGCAAAAAGGAAGAAGAAAAAACTTAAAAGAAAAAGAAGGTCTGAAAAGCAACTAAGATTTCTAATGCAGCTATAGTCTAAAGTGGGGTTTTAATATAAAAACCCACAATTGTGGCCAACTATGATGCTACATGCAGAAGCAGATAAAGTGAAATATTGAAATGATTGGAGAGGAAGTAGTCAATTCACCCAAAATAGAAAAACAAGAAAGTGAAGTATAGAGGTGGAAGACTACATAGAAGCTACGTAATAGACAGATTGTTATAAGCCAATCAAAAGCAGCCCTTAGACTGTATATATACATATCATATTTGTCAGGACCCGTCCAAAATTCCTCACCGGAACCCTAGACAAACCCTGATCCCAGGGAAACCCTACCGGACCTTCCAATGGAAAATCCGGCAGAAGCTCTCCTAAGGGTTAGACTTACCATAAATTTCCTGCACTGAAAACACACTTCTATACACATCCCCTTATTCCTCCCACTTTACTACAAGTTGATTCCACAAATTTATAGCACTCCAAAATCACAGTAAATCAGTGCATAAATACTAACTACATGTCCAATACAGTATACAGAGTATTATACAATAAATGTGGAATTAGTAAAATGACAGATAAGGAAGTAATACGAGATGAAGAGGAAAAAGGGAAGAAATACTTCTTGGACTTTCGGCAAACAACTGAGACGTTGGGCTCGCCCCGAATGATCAACATCTCCCAACCTGGACCTAGGGGAACGGAATTTAAAAACGTGAGATGCTAATCATCTCAGTGAGTGATCCTATCTACTGTACACTTTTTAATATTAATAATAAAACAAGTAAAGGAATTTAATTAATCAATACCAAACAGTTAAATAAATAAATAATAAACATTTGAAAGTAATAATTTCTCTCAAAACCCTCACTATTCACTCCATTGGAAATGTTCCCCTTTTAAAACATTTTCACAAAACCCGATATTCGTATTTCCCGAAAACCAAGGGATCAAATAATTTAATAAGTAATAAATAAATTCCCCAAATATAAATAAAATGTAATAAAATATGATAAATAATTTTGAACACTTTGGGGTTTGAAATTTCCATCCAAAAATTTATACTTGACGCACCACACCATAGACCAGTGATGTCCTCCGATACCCAGCGTCCCGAGCACCGACTTTCGGGGGGTTAAAGAGAGAAACTTGCAAACGGCACTTCGGCGTCCCGACAGTACCGCTGCTGAAACCGTCATCCCGACCAAGGAGGGGGCGGGTGTGGCCAATATCAAACTTGCCTGCCTTCGGTCCAATGGCAACTCACTGGAGACATAATAACTTGCGCGCTAACCACATATACACCGGAACACCAATACTGTATGAGTGTGTCTAAAATAATTATTAAATTAATTATTACCGTACCGATTTTGCAAAATCACCGTGGGAAATATACCAGTTATCAATTTCACCATCCCACATATTTTTCTCTAACATTTCCAGTACGAAACCATTGATAACAATATAAAAATAATTTTTTCTCGCAACACGAGGTCCAACAAATAATATTCCACGGGCATAATTATCACATTTGAAACCACCAATTTAAACAAATATTTTTCTTAAAATATTTAAACCAATTATGCCCAAAAAATAATATTAAAACCACATACGATTTATTACTGAAAATACCTTGCTCATGCGGAATAAATAAAATTAAATCACAATAAAATAATAATTTCCCACAATTATAATTAAATTGCACCACATGAGTATAACTCCAAATATCAATTAAACACCAATTAAATATAATTAATTACCCCAAAATATTTTTAAAGGTGGGTCACTCACTTTAAGCATGTATATCAGCTAAGATCCTCCGCAGGATCAATTCCACTACCCCCATGTGCACCTAAAACATCCACAATACACCAACCAAATATATTAATATTTTAATCGGATAACTCCCAAATGGGTACCCGGAGAGTGAACACAAACGACAACCAAAATTGATGAGTAATATACCGAATCGAAGCTTGAGTGACAAGGATCACAGATCCGGTCTTACTTCCCGGAGATCGGACCCAAGGTGGCCGGAATCTCGTCGGAAAGCTTTCGGGATTCAACTCCTCGATTCTCCCAAACTGTCGTGAATTGGAGGAAAAGGACGTCGGATTTGGATTCAGGAGGTCGAAATTAGTGGAGAGGGATCGGCGGTGCCACTTGGTACTCGTCGGAACAGTGATTTCCGGCGAGCCGCCACGGTTACCGGCAACCGTCACCGGCGGCGGCGTGTCAGGTGGCCGATGGCTGAGATTTTTGGGGGTCTTGTAAATCGAGGGGATAAGGTTCCAATGGGACGGCAAAGAGATCTGGGTTTGAAGGTCTTGCCGGAAAATACTCCGATCCTGGCGCATCGGAGGTTCGGTGGCCGTGAAATTTGGTGGGCTGGCCGGAAATGAGGAGGTGATGAAGGGTGACTAGCGCGTGTGGCCTGAAAATGGCCGAAAATGGGTCAAACGGCGGTAGCCGGTGGTGGAGGGGAAAAATCGCCGTCGCCGGAAAACGCTCTGATCCGGGCGCGTCGCCGATCGGTTGGCTGTGAAATTTTGAGGGTTGGCCGAGAATGGAGAGGCGCTCCAGTCTGGCCAGCGCGTGTAGCAAGAATCGGTCGGAAAATTTGACAATTCCAGCGGCCGATCGTTTCTCTCTCTCCCTCTCTCTCTCCTCTCGCTCTTTCTCTCTCCTCCCCGTCTTTTTTGCCAAATAAAAGCCACCGTGGGTGACACTGTTCACCCACGTGGACCAATCAGGTGTCGACACGTGGCATCACTATGCACTTAAGCCAGATATAATAAAATATTACGGTATCCGGCAAATTTCACACGTCCATAACTTTTTAACCGTACGTCCAAATTAGGCGTGCCGCTAGTTTGTGGACTCGTATCGACGAGCACTTTACAACCTTACAAAATTCAAAGCAAGATTCTACAACCATAAAAAGTCAGCTCGGGGCACCTTTTGAACAGTTTGAATCTCGAAATGTTTTGCCCATAACTTTCAAACCGTAGCTCCGTTTTCAACGTGCTACTAGTCTACGAACTCATGCCAACGTGTACTTCATAAAGGTACCTCAGTCAACCTAGAATTCCATCCGAGTCAAAAAGTCAATTTTTGACCCCTTCGGTCAACGGTCAGCTCGGTCAAAGTTGGAAAATTTCCGTTGTACTTTTGGACGGGGTGTTAAAATATTTATTTTATATTTAATTATTTCTTAACATACAATATATGTCTAAAAAATGTGCACAGAAAGTTGCAGACTATAATCTGAACATATAGGTTAAGCTGGACTGCAACATGTCCACCACTTCTATATGAGTATGTCAACTAATGTAGCTACATCTCTTCCCCATACTGCTTGTGTTTAACCTGATTTGGTTATAAAAGCTCAGACCTACCGATACCTATATATGCTATACAAATTATTCACTATATATTTATTTTATCTGTATAATTAGTTTAGGGTCAAGGATTTATCTGTATACAAATCAAAAACGAAAAATAATTAGTAGCTTAGGGGTCAAGTACATTTTTATAAAAATTCTTCTTTTTAACCCACAAAAGCAGTTTTCTAGATAGAGTTTGAGTATCATGCACTAGTGAGATAACACCTTTAGCGTTAGGATTTAAACTTCGATCAGGGGCAAAATCCTTACATACCTAAGTTGTAACAAATATATATATATATATATATATATATACATATTATGTTTTTTTATTACAAACTAACATTATTACAAACTTACATTATTCTTCATCAAATTCATTGATTTCCCTGCCTTCATCCTTTATTTATTTTCCATGCTCAGGGATGTCGATGGAACCCAAAAAAATAAAAATTTAAAAATAAAAAACGACGTGTCGTCTGGGTGTCGTTCATCCCAGACGACATGTCGTTCGCTCCATCTTCAACCTTTATCCGGGTTGACCGAACCCGCCTGAACCGGTCCCAATCTGATTTTTGACCCGGTTATTTCTCCCATGTCCGGCCACCGTTTAAGGCCAAACCGATCCCTTTTTTTTCCTCTCTTCATTTCCTACTGATACCCAATATCAATCTATCCTAAAACCTAGGTTATAGTCACTTCCATAAAAAAACTTAAATTTCAAATAAACTTCAAAATTTTCACATTTTTAACCGATTCTAAACACAAATCAAAAGTTTTAATGTCTCACATTGTACTAAATTTGTAAGTATTTAACGGTAAGTCAACAAATAAACACAAAAAAAAAAAAAAAACCACACGGGTCCACGGCAAGGCAACAAATAAACACAAAAACAAATCCACACCAGTCATGGCGAGGCAAAAAATTAACACAAAAACAAACCCACACCAGTCCACGGCAACAAATAAACAAAAATATTAAAACAATTACCTCGGAGATAGCCGTTCAAGGGTGCTGAGATGAGATGAAGTTTTGTTTTTTTGTTTTTTCTTTGTATTTTTTATGGGTGCTGTGATGAAGCTTCTTTTGGCTTTTCCACGACAAGTTTTGTTTTTTTGTATTTTTGTGTATTCTTGTAAAAACAATTACTTGATGTACTTTGTTTTCTTTTTCTAAAAAGTAGATTTTTGTTCTTTGTTTGTTTAAAACATAAAAGGATATCCAAGTCATTTTTTATTGTTTTAAGGTTAAAATAGATATTGTAGGGTAAAAAAAAAATAATAGCAAATGAAGGGGCAAATATCATTAAGCTCATCCCGAAAGGGATATTGGGCTAAATTCCCCTTTATTCTTTGGGTAACAAGTCTTCTTTTCTTAGACCCCCATATACATGATTCTCTGTCTACTCATAGCCTGATAACTGAAATGTCAATTTCTAGCCCAGTTTTTAAAATGGGCTTTCTGCCACGAGGAAGCTGCACCTAATTAAGCACGAAGAGAAAGTTGGACACATGCATTAAGGGAAAGTTGGACTCATGCTTTTTGAAGCGATCCAATTTCATCCCATGTCTAGAAATCTTCAATCTAACTTTTTGTGAATATACAAAATATTGAGATAACTTGCAATTAATATGTTATTTGTGTGTCTAAGACAAAAAAAGAGGCATAGAAGTTTGAAAGGTTTGTTGTAGATGTTGTATGAGTCTACTTAGTTGACAATAATTAATATGTTATTTGTGGTCTAAGATAAAATAAGAGGCATAGAAGTTTGAAAGGCTTGATGTAGATGTGGCATAAGACTACTTAGTTGACAATCAAATAAAAAATCAGCTTTAAATTGTTTCTGTCCAAACAAATAATTAATGATGTGTTTATTTATTTTTTAAAAAATGAACACAATTAATGAAATGTTTGTTTAGTTAATTGTCTATAGAGGTTCTAATTAAAAGCATGTATACATTTTGACAGTGATTATTTGTAACACCCCGTCCCAAACCACATCGGAATTATTGCACGTTGACCGAGGTTGACCGTTGACTGAGTGGATCAAAAGTTGACTTTTTGTTCCAGTTGAAATTTTTAGTTGACCGTGGTACCGTAGCAAAGTACATGATGCCCCGAGTTCGTAGAGTAGTAGCACGTCAAAAACGGAGCTACGGTTTGAAAGTTATGGGCAAAACAAGTCGAGATTCAAACTGTCCAAAAGGTGCCGGAGTTGACTTTTTATGGTTGTAGAATTTTGTTTTGACTTTTGTATGGTTGTAAAATACTCATTGATACAAGTTCATAGACTGGCGGCACGCTTAAATTGGACATCTGGTTAAAAGTTTATGGACATGTGAAGTCTTCCGAATACCATAATATTTTAATATATCTGGCTTAAGTGAACAGTGACGCCACATGTTGAAATCTGAGAGGTCCACATGGGTGAACAGTGTCACCCACGGTGGCTTTTATTTTGGCAAAACGGGGAGGGAGGAGAGAGAAAGAGAGAGAGAGAGAGAGAGAACCACCGGCCGCTGGAGTTGCAAACTTTTTCGGCCGAATCTTGCCACACGCGCCAACCAGGCAGGAGCGCCTCTCCATTCCCGGCCAACCCCCAAAATTTCACTGCCAACCGACTGGCGACGCACCAGGATCGGGGCTTTTTCGGGCAGCGGCACTGATTTCTTCAACCGCTGAGATCTCCTCATTCCGGCCTCCATTCTTGTCACCGCCGATCCCGTTGAGACCCTCTCCCTTCAATCTACAAAATCCCCAAAAATCTTGGCCACCAACCACCGCACGTGCGGCCAGCGGTAACGGTTGCCAGTGACCGCAACGGCTCACCGAAGAAATCACTATTTCGGTGAATACCCAGTTGCACCGACTGTCCCTCCCCACTAATTCTGACCCCCTGAACTCAGATCCGGGGTCCTTTTCCTCCAATTCGCGACGGTTTGAGAGAATCGAAGAGTTGAATCCTGAAAGCTTTCCGGCGAGATTCTGGCCACCTTGGGTCCAATCTCCAGGAAGTAAAACCGGATTCGTAATCCTCGTCACTCAAGCTTCGATTCGGTATATTACTCATCAATTTTGGTTGTCGTTTGTGTTCACTCCCCGGGTACCCATTTGGGTGTTACCCGATTAAAATATTAAAATAATTGGTTTGGTGTATTGTGGATATTTTAGGTGCACGTATGGGTAGTGGAGTTGATCCTCCGGAAGATCTTGATTGATACACATGTTTAAGGTGAGTGACCCACCTTTAAAACTATTTTGGGTTGATTAATTATATTTATTTGGTGTTAATTTGATATCTAGAATTATGCTCATGTGGTGGAATTTAAATATAATTGTGGAAAAAAAATATTATTTTTATGTACGTATATGTTTATTGCTGCTAAATGAAAATTTGGTTTATTAATGGATTTTTTATTATTATTATGATTTAATTGTATTTATCACGCATGAGCAAGGTGGTTTCATTTAATTTATTGTATATGTGGTTTTAATATTATTTTTGGGCATGATTTGATTTTAAATATTTCAAGGAAAATATTGGTTTAAATTGGTGGTTTCAAATTTTATAATTATGCCCGTGGAACATTATTTGATGGACTTTGTGATACGAGAAAAATTATTTGTATATTGTTATCGGTGGATTTGTACTGGAAATGTTAAAGAAAAATGTGGGAGGCTGAGTTCGAAAAATGGTATAATTCCCACGGTGGATTTTGCAAAAGTTTGTGTATCTTTTTATAATAAAATTTGGTTATTTATTTTAGACGCACTCATACAGTACTGGTGTTCTGTACTATATATGTGGATGAGCGCGCAAGTTATAATGTCTCACGTGAGTTGCCATTGGACCGAGGGCAGGCAAGTTTTATGTAATGCGCATTAGTCGCCCCCCTCCGTGGCCGGGATAATGGTTTTAGCAGCGACGTTGTTAGGACGCCGAAGCGACCGTATGCAAGGTTCTCTCTTTAACCCCCCCACCAGTCGGTGCTCGGGACGCTGGGTATCGGAGAGAATCACTGGTATATGGTGTGGTGCGTCAAGTATAAATTTTCAGATAGAAATTTCAAACCCTAAAATGTTCTAAAATTATTTATTATATTTTATTACATTTTATTTATATTTGTATTATTTGATTATTATTTATTAAATTAATTGATTCATTGGTTTTCGGGGAATACGAATATCGGGTTTTGTGAAAATGTTTTAAAAGGGGAACATTTCCAACGGAGTGAATAGTAAGGGTTTTGAGAGAAAATATTACTTTCAAATGATTATTATTAATTTATTTATTTAATTATTTAGTATTTATTAATTAAATTCCTTTTATTGTTATATTATTATTATTAAAAGTGTACAGTAGATAGGGTCACTCACTGAGATGATTAGCATCTCATATTTTTAAATTCCGTTCTCTTAGGTGCAAAGGGTGGTAGACGTTCTTCCAGAGCGAACCTAATCTCCGTCGTTGTCATAGTTCGAGAAGTTATCTTGTCTTCATTTATTTCAATTGTAATATTTCTTTCATCCTTGTTGTATAATTTCTATACCTAATAGTACTTCATGAAACTCTGTATACTATCTTGGACATTTATGTATTAATTATGCACTGAATTATTGTTATTCATTTGGAGTGCTGTAAATTTATGGAATCAAATTGTAGTAATGTGGGAGGAATAAGGAGATGAATCTAGAAGTGTGTTTTCAGTGTAGAAAATTTGTGATAAGTCCAACCCTTAGGGAAGGTTCTGCCGGATTTTTCACTGGAGGATCCGGTAGGGTTTTCCTGGGATCAGGGCTTGTCTAGGGTTCCGGTGAGGAATTTTGGACAGATCCTTACATTATTTTTTCAACCCAATCAACTTAACATGTGTTTTTATTTTTTTTAATATTTGCAATAAAGAGACTTTTAATATGCTTGTATGATTAATTTTTATAGTCCATATCTCTGTTGGAGATGCTTTAACCATCAAAATTATTCAATCATTTCACCAAGTTTAAGAAGTTCAATTGAATTTTAGGATTTTTTTTATTATTGACGTTAACTATTTTACAAATAAATTTTGGATATATAGAGATGATAAAATAAACTATGTCAAATAATAGTTCAATTCGATTATGATTTTACCAAAAAAGAAAAAATGAAGAAAATTTTTAAATTTTGTTTTTGCAAGGCCAAAATATAGTAGTTGTTATGATGATTTTGTCATCTCTAATGTCCCCCAAAAATAAATCTGACTAGCTTGCATCATTTGTGGATAAAGTTATAAATATCTAATTTAACATGAACATATATATATAATCATAGAGTAATATTATAGGTATCAAATTTTTTTTACCATAATTTTGATAACAAATTATGTGGTAGTTTTTTAATGGTGTTAAATTAATATTATCCTATATTCATGAGAAAGTAAACCATTTAAAAGATAACAAATTATAAATATTAAAATTTTGATAAAAAGATATGGCCACTGTAGATTTATCTATAATCATATATATTTAAAGATTTTATAAAGTTTAATATTACGGTGACCAGAAAAAACTATTAAAAAAGAAGAAGCAAGTCATTAGGCATATTTTTGTTTCTGTAGCAAATAACTCCAAAAATTAATTAATACTTAAAAGAGAAATTTATGATGATTCGAATAGTAATTCTACACTATTTTTTAGAGTTTAAGTGACCAAGATAATTGGTGTTGTCAGAGTTTAATTAGTTAATTAGAGTAGTATTTCATAAAAACTTATGAATTAATATAATGGATTTGTATTAATCTAAGATGGACCCGTTGGTTTTATAATCTGTAACTTTCAGCATCATGTACATAATTTTGCTTTTTTCATGATTTCAATATGGAACTATATAAAATGAAAGTTGAAACATGAATTTCATAGATTATAAAGCAATAATACAGTCACAAAAGAAAAACACTTTATCGATCTTTTTTCCAAAATTGACCAACAAGATTCAGCTCCAAATTTCCAAAACAAACGGAAAGAGCAATACAAATTAAGGAATTGATTAAAAAAAAAAGAAGAAGAAGAAGAAGAAGAAGTATGTTGTGATTGATCACGTACTCAACAGAACATTCTATTCTGTAGTAGTACGCGATATATTATCTATAGGACTATAGTATAAATATATAACCTTATCATCGTGTGGTGAGTGTCAAAACGAACCACAAGTTCTTTCATTTGGTTATTTTTTTGGAACACAAATTTCTAGATTTTGTGTCAATAAATTGCTAGTATATAAGATTAAAATATATATGTGAAGTCATATATCAGGATTATCTGTGTGTTAATCGATTAGCTAGCATTCTTACGTACTCATTGGCTCAGTCTTGCATGGGGAGGGCAATGGGGTTGTCTTGAGAACAACATAAAGAGAAAATCTCTTCCACCGTTATATTCGTGTAGTCCCTAAACTTGTCATACGACATGTCGTCTTCTGTACTACTTTCAGTCTTCATTGGCTTAGTCTCTGCACCAAAGTTAATTTGTGGGAAGTCTTCAAGCTCTAATGGTGGATATCCGAATTGGCAATGCAACAGGCTTCCATAGTTCCCCATTTGCATATCCTGCAAACATCAATGCCATTTCATCATTATAATAACTAACTTTATAATTAAAGCACGCATCGTTGTAATGGGTTTTTTAAAAAATAATAATAATAATAATAATAATAAAATAAATAATAAGAATAAAAAATAAAAAAATTTTGTGGAGAGAAAGATGGTCGAGTCAGTCAAAAGAAGATTTGGAGGATAGTGAAGAAAGGAAGTGAAGTCAGTATAATAGATTTTTGAGAATAGGGAGCTTTAGTAAAAGAAAGAGCGAGTTCACTACTTCCAACTTTTGTCACTTTATCAAGATCAAAAAGAGATCCATCACTCAAAGTGGGTTTGTCCTGTGGGGCCACTTCCAACCTATATTACCCAATCATCATCATCATAATCATTCTCCTTTTGGGCTTGTTTTGAATATGGGCTTCATGATTTATGCAAAATACATAACATTGAGCTTGGTTTTGTTCTTTCTCCATACCAATTATTAATTAAATATGGGGTGTGAACATGAAGCTTTGATTGGAAGTGATAAAGCAGAAACTAAAATTAAAGAAAAAACATAAAAGAAAAGTGCATGTTTTCCAATGTTTCCCTGAAAATCATTAATATACTGGTATTGAAAATTTAAATACCTGAATTAGATTTGAAGAGCAATCTACTCCGAGAGAGTACAAATTGGAGGCACTGTTTGCCTCATCAGAATTGGCAACGGGAGCTTGGTTGACATCATCTGCCATGGCAGTCTCTGCGGTGGGTGTGCCTTGAGTGAGATCTGAAGAAGATGTATCGGATACAAACTTTGGGTATTCAACATCATTAGAAGTGTTGAGATTATCATCTTCATTCCCTATCCCTCTTGAAATCTCAATGCCACTTGCATTTTCTGCAATGCTACTCCCTTTGGATGATTTGTCTTCTTTCTTATTATTACAAGCGGTACTGTTCTTGGGGATTTGCATCGTTTTCTTGAATACTCGGCACAGTGCATAAGAATCCTGTTTTGAGGAATTAAAATTTGACTGTCAAAATTATATGTAGAATTATAATTTGATATTTCTTTTACATATATCGATATATACATATATATACATAAATATTCCAAATAATATTAATGAAGATCTAGCTAGCTAGAAAAGTAAATTGATCCAGAAAGAAGAGCGGACGAAAAAGAAAAGAAAAGAAAAGAGAGATCATGATACTAAAGTCTAAAGAAAGATGATATCAAGTACATGTATACCTAAAGTCTAAAACCAAAGAGTCTTTGAAGATCATCATTATCATCATGTTGATAAGCTATTCCTTTTAACGGAAAAAGAAAAAGAATGATATGCATCTGATTTTTTGCTTTACTTTAATAAGTTAAGTCTCATTAGCATATATAAAAGACGCCGCATGGCTATAAACAGGAACGCACAAAAAAAAAAAAAAAAAAAATCCCTCAAACCCTAGATTGCCAATTCATTTTATTTTTAACTTTTCCAATTCAATTTATGTGTCCACTTAAATCTACCTATCTGCAACGCTGTGGAAGCTCTACTAATTAATTCTACTTCTGTTAATCTGGCTAGCTAGCACCCCACACCATGCTTTCAAAATCCTTCATATAATTTAGTTTTAGGAATATTTATTATTGTTTTTCTCCATTTACAATATCTAAGTCCCAAAAAAGATCAAGTACTATATAAGTACACAATATGTATGATCGAAAATATTGCATATATATATATATATATATATATATGTTTATTAATTAACACAGACTAAAGTGAAACTCCATAAACCCTAGCTGGAGTTATCTCACTTCGAGCGTTTTCTAAACCCTAACTTGCTTCTCTTTCTAAACCTATTATTTGACGGTTTTGGTTCCATATATATATATATATATATATATTGAGTATTGATTCAAGTTTAAGCAGGTTTAGCTAATCAGTTTAATCAAACAGTGAACTCCCCATTTACCGGAAGGAATTATATTCCTATATTAGATGGATTTAAATCTGTCTTATGGTTCAAATAAGCACAAAATTATTCGGAAAGAAAGAAAGTTATATAAGTTGTATTACTATAGGCAGATAACTGTAAAGAACATATATATATATATATATATAGAGAGAGAGAGAGAGAGATATACATACCTTTAAAGAAGAGGATGTAGAACCACAAAGGGAGTCATGAATGAGTCGGTATTCATGCATAACCCAGTTAGTTCTGATGCCATGGGGAGCTCTTCCTCTATAATACACCAAAGTCTTCTTCATCCCCACCGGACGTCGGAGGGAATGTACCAGCCGGTCTTTTCCGGTGGCTTTCCAGTAACCTGCTCTTGTTGCTCTGTTGGTTCTGGATCCGTTTGGATACTTCCTATCTCTTGGGCTATAGAAGTACCACTCCATGTCTTTGCTAGGCAAGAAGGATTTTTCTGTCCATAAATATATATATATATATATACGTATTATTATTCATTAGTCATATTCATATTCATACAAAACAAAATAATTAATTAATTCAACCTTAAATGATTGACAATATATACATATAAAAATATTTACCTGGTAAATCCCAGGGTTCGCATTTGTAGAGGTCAACTTCTGGGATGATTTCAAGCTCAATGGTGCGGCCCGTAATTTTACGATCCAGATAGTACGCAACCAGCTCTTCGTCTGTTGGGTGGAATCTGAATCCAGGAGGAAGACTCATAGGTGCCATTTTTGATTGATTAATTTCCAACACAAACAGATCAGCTCCCAATTTAACCAACAAACAACAACTGATGAGAAACACAGCTCCCCAACTTAGAACTGTTGAATAAACAAGATGAACTCAGCTCAACTGAACTGCCTTCTCTTCTACCACATCCAACTTCTACTTAATAGGCCACTGTAGGTCTCAAAGCTGTGGCATTTGCCCTTCCAAACTCACACGATTTGCATTCCTGCCATAATTCTTATATGTCCTTCAATTATAACACTAAACAAACAAACAGTGGTAGGAATTGTAATTAAGATTGGGAAATGAGGTTGAAAAAGGAAAGGGAATTGAGATAAATTAAACATTTATTTATATAGATATAGATATTATAGGGAATAGTGCTTTGGCTTTAAAAGAGATTCTAAGTGTAAAAACCCACAGGCAGAGAGAGAGAGAGAGAGAGAGAGAGGGATAAGAAGCTTCTCTGCTTTTGTCTGCTCAGAAACTAACAAAAAAACAAAGCCTCTCACTTAAAGCTGTGTGCGCCACACAGTCCTCTCATATCCTACTACACGCAATACTATGCCCTCCCCTTCCTTCTTATTTTATCCATTAATTCCTAATTTTATATTATTCAATCTAATCACACATACATTAATTTATATTAATATATAATTACATTTATCATTTCAATTTTCTATTTTTAAAATATTTCAACAATCAATGACGATATCATTTGTCATAGGCTTTCATGCCTAAAGATCGTATATGGTATTTCTTTGTCTTGGATGGATATTGTCGGGGGTGAACAAATTGTTTAACATTTATAACTCTCATGTACAACAGCTCATACCTCATGTTCTTTTGGGATTAATTCTTGCATGATATAGCTCAACCTTAACATTGGGACTAGGACTAGTATGTACTATTTTATTTAAACAACATACGTAAAACTACATTTAGTGACACGCACATTAATTCTGTTTTACCATTGGTTTTAATTAGTTTTAATAAGATTCTCTTATGATTAATTTATTTCATGCCTTTATTTTGTACCTCGACCTCTTTAAATCCAACTGTTATATGCATGAATCTTTATCAAAAAAACCGTTATATGTATGAACATTTATTATTATTATTATTATGAGGGAGGCGCTTTGTAGAGACATTCCCAACCAAATTAATATGCTTTCACACTACGAAAATAAAGTGATGCAATGATTTTGTACACTTTCTTGAATTTCAGTATACTTGACATTTTACTTTTTCATGACGGTGGCGAAAACAATATATTCGATTTATTGTACCATCCTACTCTAGCAATATATTCTATGTTTTTATCAGTTTTCTTTTTTTATTTTTTATTTTATTTTTTATTAACCTATCTACATCTATACGAATTATTTCCTAAAGTGGTAGTTATCCAATCATTGATGATATACAAACATATATTATTTAATTTGTAATACATATTAGCTGATATTTACTTGACTAACTTGTATTATTAAACATGTACTGCGTCCTCCCAACATTATCTATGTATTAATTGAGGAAAAAGAGTATACTAATAGGATTGGGTCCATGGTAAACTCAAAATACATTTTTAAATTTTATAGGCAGCATTTAATTAGATATTAATTTTTTATTTTAAATTTAAATTTAATAAAATGAATATTTTTGAACAACCATTTGAATTACAAAATAGTATATGGATTCATTGATGATGATCATAAATAGCCTTTTTTTTTTTAAAGAAAAGAAAAAAAGAAAGAAAGAAATAACCCGCCATCTATATATTATTATGAAATAACAAATTTTAATCCTAAGATGCGTCTAAAATGTAAGGATTTAACTTTCTATATATGGTTTAATCAGCGTATAGAGAAAAAAAAAAAACCATGATCTGTGGCAAAGAATCAAAAGTTTATATATAGAAATAGTGTTTAATTTGGGTTCAAATATTATACGGTAAAAAACTAAGACTAAATATAATATAATATATATAAACAAAAAAAATGAAAGTGTACATTATGTTAATTAGAGGTGAGGTAGGTCCATATTATGTATATGCTATGAAGAAGAATGAAAGAGAATATTGTAGATCATGTCATTATCATTACACAAATATATATATATATATATATATATATATCTAAAAAAATAAAAAATAAATTAAAAAATAAAAAAAAGATGGAGAGGAGGATGAGTTAGGTGCGGGCCAGAAGATGAGAATTCTACAACATTGGCAGCTCTCTTTTTAATTTTTATCCCAAACAGGGAAAAAAGGACCCTTTTATCATTCAACAGTTCATCAATTGAAGGCGGCCCCACTGATCATCTCTGAACAATATCTACCTGGCACAGCGTCACACTCTACTTTTTCTTTTTCATAATTTTCCTGCCATCCAAACTACTTTTTCTTTTGCGTTTATTTTTTCCCCTATTTGGTGCAACCCTTTAGTTCCTTTCCTTAAAATATCATTTTCATTTGGGTAAAGACATACTAAACACTTTAATGATTACAATAGAAAATCTTTGACTGGTCCGCCTCTCCCTCTCCCTCCTCTCCCCCCTTAATCTACTACTACTAAGAGCATGAATATTAATTTTTGCATGGCTGCATGCTTCTATATATATATATATATATATATAATATTATGTACCTCTACTTTAATTTTCAAATATATATAATATTTGATTCATTCATATTTAGAATCATAATTTTAAGATATTTAAGTGGAAAAAAAAACTATTGTAATGATCATTTATACATATTTAAAAAGTTATGAATTTGAAATATTAAAATGAATGAAAATTATTGTAATGATAAAAAAAAATATTTAACTCAGTGAAGCAGTATTAATTAGCAAGTTTATCATTATGGTAGGAATGTAATTGTAAATGTCCTATAGGTAACTAATAATTAATTAGTCAATGCAGAAAGAGAACACTTTGGACGCCTTTAGATTCATATTCCATATAAATGTCTTTATAAGATGAAGTTGTGTGCTGCTTTTTAAAGCTCAAGTATGGTACTAAATACTACTAGTGACTTGCAAGTAACCAATTGCATGAGTTGATCAGTTGATGAGAGAGAGAGAGTTTAAAAAAATGAGGTCTTGACGATGTCCTTTACCGAAAGACCTTTTTAATGGTTTTAAGTCCTTTTTTACCAACCGTCTGTCTAAAATTTCGTCTCAAAAACTTACAAAGCCCTCAATAGCGATCATCGACCTTATATCTGATATATGACCCAACCAACAAGGGAGCTTTTGTTTCTCATCATCTTTGCATAGAGATTCTCAAAATCAAAGATAGACCTGCAGATTCTAACCCTCATCTTATATATATATATATATATATATTCACTCTCATGATATACTGTGCGATTTAACCCATGTTCCCAGCTCCATAATCACATGGGTATAAATGGGTTGTATTCATTTTATATGAAAAAGAGAGAGACAGAAACAAAGACAGATTATAGATCATGAATAGATGAGAGAGAGAGAAAAGAAGTGTGTTTTAAACGGAGCTCTAAAGCCATGCAACCTTTCACACGATCTTAAGGGGGAAAAAATTAAAGAAAAGCAAATTAGGCAAAGCAAATTTGGATGGCAAAGGCAGAAGCTAGTGGGGTCCTGCCATGGGCTTGTGGAAGACTGTGGAGAGAGAGAGAGAGAGAAAGAGTTACAACATTAAAGCATTAGATTCCAAAATGTCGGCTCTATTAATCATATTCATTTTAGTTTGTACACAAAAGACAAATATATGGATTCTTTCTTTTTAAAAAATTCCATCTCCAGCCCCTACAGCAGGTATTGAATGTAGCTTTCATGTGGGGAGTTCTGATCTAAGAGCCTACCTACGCTACGCCTCCTATATAGGACCATATGCTGCATAATATCTGTCATTTGCCTTACATTTATATTATCTTTCTTCTTTTCTTTTTTTTTTTTTTTTTTTTAATTATTATTGTTGTCACCGATATTCCCTTATACCTTTACACAACAATTCATTTATATGTCCATATTCCATCAAGGATCTAAACATCCATGCATTCATACATCCGGATAAGTTATATCATTATTCTTTTCTTTTCTTGATATATATAACTTTTTTTCATATAGGATTGATTTCGACAAAAATTCATTCACATCCACATTCAAGCACTTAATGTAAATGCTTCAGCCACAGTTTAAATGTACTTTTGTTAAGTTACTTCTAATTCCAAAATTTTAAGTTATTAAGAATACAATTTAATATTTATATTAAATTATATTAACAGTTTTCCTTATTTGTACGTTAAAAGATTAATTTTTAAAAAGTAAATTTAATATATATACCAAATTATATATGTCAACATTCTCCTTTATTTTATTTATATGTCATTTTAGTCTTTGTAAATATTATTTATTTTGAATGAATGATATTTGAGCATTGTTCTATTAAATTACTATTTATTCCAAAAGATTTTAAATTGTAAAAAAGTTGGTTTGATCTATGTACTAAATTTTGTCAATTTTAATATCATGTTAAATTATTATTGATTTTAAAAGTTTAAATTATTAGAAAGTAAGCTTAATATGTGTATTTAGCTATGTCTTAACACTTTTAAATGCGATTGGAAGAGAAATGTGGATCAAAGTGCTTACCACTAATTTAACCTCACTTACCTGTTGGAATGCAGAGCTGGGCAAATATTTTCTACATAAGATAAAGACACAACGGGTTCCAGATGATTCATTTAAAGTTTTTAGGTCAAATTGGGTTATACAAATTAAATGAAAAGAATATATGCACTTTGATAATTTGGACTCCTTTGTTCTCCCCAGTTATAACTAATAAAAGAAAAAAGGGATTAAAAAAGGATGGTGAATGATTTTGAACAGGTAGCTCTTAAAAGGCGCGGACAAAAGACCCGTTGAGAAGTTATATATGGACCCGACTAGTTTCTTTTCTAAAACACGCCAAGGTATAGTTTGAATAAATAAAAGACCTGGTGTTCCTGTATTGAAGTTGAGGACCCATATAACACTAATTCTGGGATAAGATATGGGTCTTGATCTTCAAGTTCTGGTGGTAGAGCTCGGCCCAATAGCCACTGCAGACGAAGGTCCATCGCTTGGGTCGTCATTTCGGTTCTATTACAATTTCACTAAAGGTCCTTTGTGATGTCTCTGAAACCGGTTCTTTTTTGGTTTTTGGATATTTCCAAGATCGCTTTAGAGATTTTGTTTAGAGTTCCATTTCTGTTGAGTGATTTTTTATTTTATTTTATTATATGGTTCTTTAATGTTCTAAACTTCTGTATTCGCTTGAAAGAGAATTTTTTTTGTACATGTTTTTCCTTAAAAGCTGGGCAATATTTGATAAGTGCTGTTGTATTCATTTTCACCATAACCGCATAAACAGAATCAAATACGTCTAAGTTACATAACATAAGTATATACAATTTGGTCAAACCAACACCTTGATCCCAAGTTCCAAAAGCCACTCCCAAATCCCAAACATTCACAATAAATATACATACATATATATATATATATGTATATATATATATATATATAATCAATGCTCTTGATGTAATTAGCCAGTGTATATCCTAAGCCGGTTGCTTATGGGTATGCGGCATATAGGACATGAGGAAATTCTTGACCCACAGTCCCTGCAAGTCTGGCAAAATGAAAAATGGAAAAACACTAGTTATTTGTAAATACAAAGAGGGAAATAAACAAACGAATAAACCTATAATATATACATATACCGATGCAACTTACCATGTGACCACAACCAAAGGCCAAGTCTTTCGCATTAGTTAGGCAAATTGGGCATGCCTGCATTTGGATACACAAGAAAATATTATCAACACCTACTTAAATTCATCAACAGCCCTAAGATGCCTCAAAAATTGCACATTGTATCATCATATTTGTTCATCTTCTCTCCTCTGTTTTGAGAAGTTTGTGAGCTACAATATCAAAAGGCTGGGTTGGCTTTAAAAGGCTAACAAGCAACAAAAGCTGGTACATGTTGGAGAAGTTGGATTTCCCAATAATAATGATGAATAATATATATATATATATATATATATAGCCTCGTCAACAGATAATCTTTCTATTGTTTCTTATATATTTCTTTGGAACACATCGATTTCCCTAGACAAACAACCTTGCCTGGCCATAATCCATGGATAATGAAAAATAAAAATATATATAAAAATAAAAAATTACGAAAGAAATTGCTAACCATTTCGTTGCGTTCATCTGCCGTGGATGTTCTTGAAAAGCTGCTTGCTTGACCCATTGTCGGTGCACGGGGAACATACGAAACTGGTGGAGGGCGTGGAACGATCTTCTTCGCCCTTCCTTTTGCTCGTCTATTATAACATTGGAGGAACATAAATTAGATAGAAAGCATGTAGAAATTGTGATTTAATCCAGTGGTATTTCTGGTTTAAGAATGTCTTTTTTGCAACTTGATATGTGCTTATAACATGTACTTCATAAAGTTTGCAAAACACTTCAATACTAGTGAATGTTAAACCCTTAAACTTTTGCCAAATTTGTAATGGTCTTGAAATGTTATTTGATTTTAAATGTTCTCATATGATGAAAGGTAATATAGATTAAAAAGGTCATACCAAAAAACCCAAAAAAGGAATAAGAAGAAAGGAAAGGCAAGGATAGAAAAATGTGAAAAAGACGAAGTGCTCCTTACCCAAGTATATTATGCTCAACAGCCGCTTTATATTGGAATGGGATCTCCATGAGCGCCGCAAGAGCAAACGCTGCTTCTTTCTCAGCTGAAGTTGTGTATTTATTCATAATCTCAGTGAAGTTAACAAACTACATACAAAAGAAACAGAAGAGTTAAAAAGGAAAATCACAGTTAAAATCAAATGCAAGAGAAAGCTAATTAACTTTGTTACATAATGACATGCCTGAAAGTTATCGACTTCACGTGCAGGGATCTTGTCATCAAATCTCCTCATATCTTCCCAAGGACCATCACCAACTCCAACAAGGATAATCGAGAGTGGATATGAACTGGTTATGAAAATTTCTCAAGTAAATTTCTTTCGGTTTCAATGCAGTGCATGTCTTATTGTTAATTTTCTTCTTTTTTTCATTTTTTTAATTTTTTTTTCAATTTTCAGTATGCATGACAAATTTGATGTTTTCAGCATTCATTCTCACACCCACTTAACTACTCTTGATACTAGTAATAATTTTGCAATTGGTTAAGATTAAAGCAATGAAATTCAACGTCAATTGTGCTACAGAAAATTAATTCGAATTTGGACAATAAGAAAAAATCATAGAAAGTAGAAACATCATATGGTGGAAGAACAGAGTATTTTATGGTAACATTAGGATTTTCAATATCTTAGTTCCATGCCATCCATGGGAACAAATTTTAGACATATACAGTGTTTTCTTGGTTGTATCTGCAATTCGAATGAACAACTACTCCCTGTGGGTGCACTTTTGTTAGACAATCTTGGGAAACAAGTAACAGAACATCCAGTTGATCTGACATTTATTATTTTTTGAATTCAACCACTTAAAACAACTAAGACTTTTCTCTTAATATCTTTGCATAACATGTAGAATTCTATAGCATTATATACTGAATCTGCTGTGTCCAAAAAGACATTTAGTTACGATCCGCAGAAGACGAAAGTTTCATAACAAAGATGAATCCATTTCAGAGGTTCCACGTACCTTGAGTCGACAATCGCCCCTATCGTTTTCTCCTCTTGTGGACTCAACTCCTTGTCACTTGTATCTACACTTCTTGTAACCTTAATTTTTCCAATACAACAAATCATAACCGAAAAGAAAAATGAAAATTCGTGTTTTAGAAAAAGACTAGGGAGGGGACAAGCTTCAGATTCAAACCTGGCCATCTGCAATGATAACCAAAACATGGTATTGGCCACCACTTTTCTCAACAATGTCCACCGCAGCTTCAATAGCCGGAGCAAAAGAAGTTGGCCCTTAAAAACAACATATATTATGATTTTATGAAGCTGTGGTCCATTTGACAGACAACAACATAATAGGCACAGTTAAATTATTATATGAAGCAAAATGCCTACAATTGTAAATGATCAACAAAATCAAATTTCAATTTGGTAAAGAAACCAAAACCTATGAAAAGCAGATGATTAAAACCAACCTGACAGGCGCAAGTTTGGAACTATTCTTCTATAGCATGCCAAAACTTCTTCAAAACCATGGCAAGATGAACGATCACTGTGGAAGCTAAAAACTTCTTGATCATGGGTGGTAGCTAAAATTCATGTAAAGAAAGGTCAATAATCAGGGGAAAAAAATTATTGTAAATTGTCCAGATCAGTCAAAATTGTAGAACAATCAAGAGCTTACCATCACCAAATCCAAAACAAGGAATTAAGTTGTCTTCATCAAAAGGAGCCAAAGTTTTTCCAATTATAGAGATGGCCTTTTCATATGGATTTGGAGCGTCTCCAATGTGGTGTAGACTTCGGTTATTGAATGAAACTTTTCCTATAAGAACAAAAACATTGAATATGAATTGGGTTTAATTAGAGAATTAATAACTAGCAAATGGCAAATCATTTTCAAAATAAAATAATTAATAGTTCCTGAAATATTAAGAGAAGACCATAACATATGATTTTTCCTGAAAAATTACACAAAAAAAAAAAAAAAGAATTTTTGGTTTAATTTGTTTGATTATATATCGGGTTTCAAATTACATATGCTTGATGAAAAAGAAATGAAATTTTTATCCATCCCAAACAAACCTGTCCATTCATTGCTTTTGGTAAAGTCAATTGCGAGAATGAGATTTGATGACTCTAGACCTTCATTTCTCAATGCAGTTGTAACCTGTAAAGAGGAAATAGAGAATATTTTAGTGTTGCAACTTAATTCGTGAAATTATTATCACACCCGTGATTAGTGGAAGCTAGCAGAGAAAATTAAGCATGTGCTTAATTTCATTATACCATGTAACTATTATCTTGTAAAAGCATCCATTTTTTATGTTCTTTAAATATAAAAGGGAAAGAAACTCGTATGTTGTATATGTAACCATTTTTTATTATGCAATTTTGAAATAGGAAAAATCAAACTAAGGATTTTTGCAAAAAGAAAAGTGACTTTTCCATCCACAATTGAAACATTTTCATTTCGATTTTGATCTTGTAGGTAATATTTTTTGGTCTAATTGGACATCTGCCATGTATGACTAACAAACTTGTTTTTCTTTTTTCTTTTTTCTCAATATAGAATAGCATAAACTTTTCTTTTTGTTTTTTTGGACGAAAATCAAACAAACTTTGTTTGTTTCTCAAAATTTGTTTTCAACCAATTAATTGGGTCTATTCTACAGTAGTAACTTGGGAAATCCGTCAGAAGATATTTGTTTTGACAATTCCAGAAGAACAAAAATGAAGATAAGACATTAAAAGCAATAAATAATAAAATAAAATGAAAGATAGATATTATAATTGGAATCTTATCCGTATCTTAAAGATACCAAAGAAAAAGATTCTCTAGTGCAAATGCGCGTTAACGTCACGTCAGTGGAGTAATCTTTAAAGGTTATCTGATATAACTATCATCCAATCATGTTTAGCCATTCTTCATCTACGTGTACTCCACGTCGTGTCTCCATTTATATTTTTATAGTACACTCACTCTCACTGTCTCCTTTTTTATATTATTATTCCATGTGTGGTCCAAAACTTTTTTAAAAACATTTGTATTCATGTCTTCAATGAATATCTAATAAAAGTTTTTAATTTTAAAACTGGCTATATATATATATATATATATATTATATTTTAACACTTTTTGAAAAATCTATAAACACTCTTTTTAACTTTAGAGCAAAAACACCATGGATCTGGACATATGTTTCCTACTCATAAAAATAAATAGGATAGAAGCATGGAATCTATGGACCCCATTTATTTTTGTCCATGCATTTTTATAAGTAAGGACCCTCTGATTCTAATTCTTTGTGATTTTTCGCACTAATTTGATATTAGGGAAGCTTTAATGAAGCTTACTGGTGTTTTCGGTTCTTACTTTTAGAAAAGAATTTTAAATTGACTGCACCTTATTTCTAGGCTCATAGAAAAAGATGAATCCAGGGAGGGACTCTTTACTAATAGAATATCATAGAAATACTTTCTTGAATAACACTGTATTCCCATCAGCTTTCATGTAGATAAAGAACTTAAAGATATTGTCATCGCAATGACAACAAAAACAATTTTAAATTTTTTTTTATTTAATAATATGAAAGACTCACCTCTTTTTCTAATCATATATTTATTTTTATTAGCTTCTCTTTTTTTTCTTTTTCTTTTTTTTATTTTTGGCTCTCTTCTCTATTTTCCACTTTTACTTAAAAAACAAATAAGCACAATTTTTAGCCAACAAAAAAAAAAAAAAGAAAAAAGGACAATATTTCCATTCCAAGTTAAAATACTTCGACAACTGAGTACTAACTGCAATTTGGATAAATAAATTGCAACACAGAATGGCATCTCAGTCGTCCCCAAGAGGTCCAACAAAGACTTAAAAAAATAAAAAATAAAAAAGTCTCCGCCCTACCAACCATTTTAAAATAAAATATACATATATATATATATATATATAGATATAATATACATAACCATCCACATGATAAATGATAATGTCCCACCCACCCACAACAATCAAGAAAGAAAAAGTGGCATGCTTTTTTAAGCGTTTCACTAATTGGACAAGGACAGTCATTTTTTATTTGTCAAATTCATGTGGCCCAATATAATTTGAATTTAATTTGGTGGTTTCTTCCTCCAAGGCATTGAAAGGTGTACCATGTACAATTTTTCGTTAGAAAAATAAAATATGTTTCGACTTTTAAGGGATTTTAATTTACTTTAAGAATCTAAAATTTTAAATATGAGCTTAATATATTTGTCTTTGTCATTCTAGTAAATGGTAATTGCATAAACCTCCTTTTCAAAAATTAATTTGTTGAAAAATTTCACCTTTGTATGTATAATCTATTAAATTGTAGTTGATGTTTTTAGACATTTTTGTGCATTTCAATTTGCACTAAAATTTTCAAAAATTTGTAATCAAAGGAGAAAATATACTTGCAAATGATAACATTGAAATTTAAAAGGAAGAGTTTTGTAAAACTTATAAAATAGAGAGGTGTTAATGTAATTTATTAATTAAAATCCATAAAGTTAGGGTGAAAGGGTAAAACTTTCATTGGAATTGGTGCCCATGCCTAACCAAGGACAGATTGACTAGAAGACATGGTGCTGAGATACTATTTCTGCTTATCTACCCATTGAGAACGACTAAAATGTTCTACTGAAGAAATATTTCGTTGACTTAGAAGATATTTTTAAAAAAATATATATCACGTGTTGTTGATCTTCCATCTAAAATTTGAAATTTGAAATTTGAAATTTGAAAGAAGATAAAAATAAATTTAAGTTTATTTAATAAAAATTAGAAGTTATAGAATATATTCTAATTTTAATTATTTGTAATTTCTATCGATAATATTGCAAAAAAAAAAAATGAAAAGTTTGCATCAACAATTTCAATAAATTTAAACATTAAAATATTATTAATTAATACATTTATATAGTTTAAATATAAATATAAATAAAATATTAAATAATTAAACAAATTAAAAATTTTAATTAATAAAATATTATTAAATTATTCATATTATTTATAAATAAATTTGATAAATATTTTAATAATTTTATTATTATTATTATTATTAAAAAATATTTGTTAAAAATTTATATCAATTTTAATTTTTTTAACAAATTATCTAATTTACAACCTATTTAAATTTTTTTTCACATGGAACTTGAATTCATAAGACACATAAAAATGTCCAAATTATCCACTTCGTCATATTAATTTTAATATAACCGTTCAAATTTTAAAAATTATAATAAAATTTATTTAGAATTTAAAAATATAAATAATATATTTAAAATCACGATCAACTTATATTTAAATTAAACTCCAAGAAGATAAATAAAATTAATCTTTATTATTATTATTATTATTATGTATATTTTGGATGATACCACTACCAAAACATACGTTTGCAAAATGCCCCCAAGAATCATTTGTTATAAATAATAGACCATCAAGTGATGACATCATTATTACTTTTCTTTTGTAAAATAATAATTGAGCAGATAATCTGGCTGAAGCAATTACTGCTATTCAATTCAAAAAAATAAAAATAAGAAAAAACAAATGTTTGCACGAAGAAATTTGAACAAGTAGCAATCCTTTAGATCTTGAGCAAAATATATAGATATGAAATTGAAGGTTTAAAAAAAGTGAAGCAAAAAATTGACATACCTCGTCCAGAGTCTTAAAACGATCAGGTATGAAGGCATATTTATGCTTCTGTTGGTGAGTAGAAGGCTTCTTCTCTGTTTCTAGTTTATTATTACTCATGGATTTGTAGATTTTGGGTATGGAGGAATTCCAAGGTTCTTCATGCGAAGAAGAAGCTTCTTCAGCTGCTCTTCTTCTGTCTATGGCTATGCTTCTGTTTCTGCTACTGCTACCATCTATGACTGATGTTTTCTTTTGCTTCTTGTTGATAAATGAGAATAAGCTTCCCATATCATCTTCTTTACAACAACCCCAAAAGAAATTGCAAGAAAATGAAACAACTGAGAGATGAAAGCTACTTAAATAGAGAAAGGAAAAATATTTATTATATGTAGTAGAATAATACACAAAAAAAAAAAAAAAGAAGAAGAAGAGAGAGTTGATCAGCTGGGAAGGAACAAACTAGAGGAAAGAACAGATGCCGTTTCGTTGCTTCAGATTTGTAAGTGTGTATGTATGCCACAGCTCGCTCACTTTTTTTCTAAAAGAATAAAGGGGCTTGCTTAAGCTTACAGCAAAATTACCTTTTTATACAAGCAGCAGCAGAATATACTTAGCTCATCGCTTGTTCTTCTTTGAAAACTTAATGCTACTTGCTGTCGGCTAATTAATTATTCGTCCCCCTGATTTTAAGCCAAAGCCCGCAGTATATCCCATATGGTGAGGCTTTGGCGTTAATATATACCCCTTTTTTCTTTTTTTCTTTTTTAATGAGTTTTACCGTATGTTATCGTTTGTAAAAATTATTATTTTATATGAAAAATTTTAACTAAAATATTTAATTTTATTAATTTTATTTTTAAAATATTTTTTAATAATAATTATTTAAATTATCATTAAATATATAAATTCAATATCTTATATTGCCAAATTAATAAAATATTACAAATGATCAATGACAATTCTATACGATTTAATATTATTTATTTAATTAAACCATGTTACACATTTTATAAATTATTATTATCGATTTCATGATAAAATTGGTTTTCGCGTAAACACTTCCTTAAAATTTTAAATTTAATTTTTTTTATTGTTATGTTTCTTTATTTAATAAATATAATTTTAGTCGTGTAGTTACTAGTTGTACAAGATAAAATTATTAAATTAACATGCGAAATTTGGGCCCAAAAGATTAAAAGTCTAGATCAAGCAATGAGATACTACCGTATTGGAAGGGGAAATATAAATACAAAATAAGATGTCACCTAAGTGACAATTGATGATCACTGGCCCAAGTCTTTAACTTGACTTTATCAATCATGGGAGTTGACCTAATGCTTGACTTGAAGCCATCAAGTAAATGTTTTTCTTCTTTCTTTTTTTTTTGGTGAAAAGTAAATGTTTTTCATGCTTAATTGTAGATTCATATTTGATCAACCCAATACCAAGTTACCAACCGACATGACAGTCACAGAGGGCCAATAAAAATGATGAATCAGAGTGGAGAGGTTTGGGTCATACCATTTAAGGGTTACTTTATTGGAAGGAATTACAAATTATTTTATTGTTGTCTCGGATGGTTCAGACTGTAATACCACGTGGTGCAGTACAAGACTACGGGCGGGCTATGTCTACGATACTATGAGAGGCATTTTTTTTTTCTTAAAAAAAAAGAAAAAAAAAATATTGTTGCGATAACAATATTCCAACAAGAAGTTCACGTGTTTCTTACAAGGACAGGACCAAGCATTGAAGTGATAGTTTTTTTTTTTTTTTTTTTTCTTTATTTCTTGATAAATTTAAAGAGATAGACTTTTTTTCTTTTTGATGAAAAATTTGAAGAGATAGACTTGGATATATATGTAGGGTGCAAGGGAAGTGTATGTACCTCCAAAACTCCAACGAGAAGTCCGTTTTCATTGTACAAGGGATTTATCATGAAAAATGTGTTTCTAACGTTTAACAGAGAAATAAATAAATACTTGACCGAACTGTAGATAGTTTTAGTTTAGACCAGCTCTTGCTACTTTCAAATTCTTATAGCTTTTTAAAATGTTGCTTCTTCTGCAATTAGTCTACTCTGGCTGAAGTTTTTATTTAATTTATTGAATATTTTTATGTCTGTAGTCATCTAATTAAATTGTATAGGACACCTTAATTTACAAAAAATATACAAGTCCGATCCTGCAACCAAGTAATTATTTACTGCATATTGAAACACTTCATATTAATTTCTTGTGCTCTCGCCCTTCTTTTTTGATTAGTTTCTATTTTCTTTCGTGGATTCCTAGGCATTATTCGTAAATTCCCTTTCTTGTCTAAATATAGGTGCTTTCAACATTTTATTTATTTGTCTTTGATTTTGTCTTGATGCTTTGGATTTTATACTGCTTTGACACTAGATACGTGTAGTGGCTTCTTTTGTGCCACTTTTCCATGTAATTTAGCTCTTTTTAAGTCTTAATTGTGATGTCCATTAAAATTAGTAGTTGTAGTGTAGTTTTTGTCACACGCTTTGAATTTCATACAAATTTTCATACACAACACAACTTATACCTCCAGTTTTTCTTTCCCTTATCGTCCACATATATGCTTTAAGGTGTTTTCTAGCCAAATTTTACATATCCAACACATGTGTCCAAGAGTTGGCCCATACCATTTCTACATAAAATTCGATCCAAATTCGAAGATTTTTCTTAACCTAAACTCGTGTATTTTATTTGCGAAATCGCTTCATTCCATTTTACATCTAAAATGTGTACATCTAACAGCTATAACCAAACGCTTTTTTGGATTGACACAATTTCAGTGTGAAGGTGAGAATAACAGATACAGATTCTCAATTCCATTCGATGTTTAGGGAATTACCAAAAATAAGAAAGTTCCTTGATCAACTTGCCATTTTCTTTAAATTGGTAATAGAATAATTAATGCTTACCCATTCCCATTAAACAAAATATCGGGGAAAGTAATATTCACCCTCAAATGGGAATTTCGTGTGTCATTAGTACTCTCCCCAGTGAAGCAACACATTTTATAAAACAAAAAATTAGAATTAAAATCATTCACATCTTACCCAAAAAAAAAAAAAAAAAAAAAGGAAATTTTTATTTATTATAATTATTTCATTTGATAATCTTGGCCATGTACAAGTAGTTAAGGAGAGTTACAGATAGATTAATTAATTAATTACAAGGCTTGAGGCAGAGACAGCGACGGAGGACCTTGGAACATTTGCCATAGCTATACCCTTCACTTTGGCATACCAATACGCAGTTATGGCGATCGATACAAAGCCCAGCCCTTTGTATGTAGGGCTCTCAACTTCACAAGTCCTTGCTTCACTTTGAATCATAATTTCTTCTGTACCACCGTACCCACCAATCCAATAAATTTCAATATATTAATTAATTGTTTAATTAGTTGGTTAAATCACATTGTCCATAACTAACAAATACATATAATGCGATTTTAATGAATAATTTATTATTAAATAAAAAATAACTGTAGGAAATTAGTAGATATTTTCCATAAGAAAAATAAAAATGCTGTAGCCAGGGAGATAGATCCTTACGAGAAGTTAGAAGAAGGATGAGCAACATTACAAGAACAACGGACTTTCCCTTAATACCCTCCATAACTATAGGTAAATAAAGCTATTAAATTCTTTTTTCTTTCTAGTGTGTCTCTTATGTGATGTCATGCTAGACCAGCTACCATTTTTATACAGATTTGGTAGCACGAAAACTCACTTAAAGTTTTGTTACAAGTGGCCATAGCTTTATAAATTTCATATCAATATCATATAACTTTACATTCATTGTAGCACACAAGTCTCTGGATTATGGTTTCAATGTTCATGGGCCTTTCTTTTGTTTCGTACAATCTTTATTGTATCACTACTTCTCTCTTTTATTGAAAAAAATAAAAACCCCACCTGGATTCTCGGTATTATTGTACCTGTACTTTCTCTCATTATTGGCTTTAGTAAACTTATCTCTTATTCTCCTCCTCCTTTTAATTTCCTTTCTCTTTACGTAATTCTTAACAATTCATACCTTCATTTAGATACCAACTTTTACAAAATTTTCATAATTTTAGTCTTTGACGAATTAAAATTTGAAATACAGTAAACCAACAATATTTAAAACTTGGTACCCTTGTGTTGTTTTGTCATTTATTCAATTTAATTTTCAAAATTTATTTTGCCGTTTCAGACACAAGATATAATAAGGTTTTACTCATATTATTTAACATATATGGTTTAAGCCATAACACAATTGATATTGCGGAACCCTTTTTTTTTTTTTTTTTTTTTTTAATAAATAAATAATTGATATTACGAAACTTAAAAAAGTTTAGGCAATATAAAGCTCTCGCTGTATAGTCCACAACATTTACATGCCGCAACCGAAGTAAAACAAGAAACATTTAAATTAGGCGTTCAGTCTGCTCATTCATTGTTTGATCTTAATAGGAAATGCATATACCTTATCAACAATACCAATTGACTGAGAAACAATATGTAACAATTATCAATAGAAAATAAGAATGAATCGAAAGAGATATCATTCTTTACTCTCTTCTTTTGTTTTTAAATTTTTCTTTTTTTTGGGTCGTCTTATTTCTTGTAGACAAACCAAGTTCAATCACAAGGCAGGCACATCTCAATCACACTAAACGAAAAATGACAAGAACATTTCCGACCATCACCATTGCAGCAGTTCATCGTTGTTGGCTCCAATCAGAAATCTGAGCGTTTTGGACTATTCCATTCTCACTCAAGTACTCAACAAATTCATCAATGAGATAGGGCCAAGCACCTTCAGCATCGTAATTCGATAGTAAAGGGTCCACCGTCTGCAAACACAGGGATGATAAAATTTAAAAAGAGTTTCCTATCAATGTCTAAGAAATCTTCTATATGTATTCACCATGCATATAATTTTTCATGCGCTTCTGCAATTCCTTCCATGTTTAAGCCATGCCTCACAACATCACTTATTCAATCGTGAGAAAACATTATTTCCAACACAGACCAACTGATCAATACGAAAAAGCAGGTACCACCTGGCAACCATATATGCAAGTTGTTTTCTTTTCTATTTTTGTAAGGGATAGACAATGTGTATTTGAGCCTTGGAAATTTCAACAAAAAACATATAGGCTATATGCACACAGTATGATGCTCCATATCTTACCCTTGCAAACTCCAATAGTTGTGACCAAGTGTCCCTAGAGATGGCTTTATTATGCCGGGCCTGAATCAAATGGAATCAAGACACAACCAAAAAAAAAATGAAATTAGTAGTGGATGCACTTTAAGGATATAAGATATTGTAAAAATTATCATAATAATCCATCCAGAACAATGGGAAAAACTACTCTAATGATACTTATGGTAAATAGTCAGAAACATATTAAAGCATCTTTCAACGAAACGGAGGAAAAACTATTATATTATATTATCAGGCAAGAGCGCAGAAAAATGTACACAGAATTTTCATTTCTATCATAATACAAAAAATGAATGCACTACTCTGGACATAAATTCCAAGACAAGAAGACAATTTGAATGCAACATGATTAGCAACTCTGATCAACCAAAACAGTAGTGTACCACTCAACATAACAATATCAAGCTTCGAGCCTTCCACCTTTTGAGTATTCACAAGCATTTATCAGGAATGTGAAATAGCAAGTACAAATTGTCAGATTGACTACAAGTTCCTTGCACAGGCATCCCAGAGACCTTACACTTTAAACAGCCATAAGCTCTGCTCCGATAACCCAGGTGCCAAATAAATACCTGGATCATTGGAAGCTCACATAACCCAACGAGCTTCCAATTCTATATGACAATATACTAAGCCTATTGCAAATCATCCTTTAACTTTCTTGAAGCTCAATTTACCAAAGGACCCAAAATAAACTTCTCATACAAATTTAACTTAGCACAAACAAGAATAGAAGTTGATAAGCCACCTGCAAAAATTGGCACCAATGTTCAACTAGCGGCCACTGCTTTTCAGCAAATAGTAATTGCCACATTCCAATTGCTGTATCCAACGCCAAAGATTTTTGACCCTGAGATCATTAATGTCAATTAAATATACTAACAGATTTTACTGTGAAGTATAAAAAATATAGCAGAGGCATTCCTGAAGTAAAAAGAAGAACACAGTCTCCTTCTATGCAAGAAAGGACGATATATCAATAAAAAACCATGACATCAGTACACCACAGATACAAAATCTTTATGTATAAAAGATAAAAGGTACCTTTTCTTTTGCCCAGCCAAAAGCATAGTTATATATGTCACGGAACTTTTCTGTAAATCAGAAACACCAAAGATCATTTCAGAACACAACAGCATTTACATATGATATCGTTAAGAAAAGCAAGAGTTATTTAAAAAAATATATTATAAACATTCCCTTTTCAACATACGTTCATCTTTCAGCTCAGAGCGCATAAATGGTATCCTTTCACGGAACTTCTCCAGAGTATCTATCCTGCCATTAGAAAATATTGACATCAACGATGTTATTTAATAATAAGTGAAAACAAAGTAAACATCAAATATATGTACCCACCCTAGAGCTTGTAATCCCCCTATGAACTCCTGCTTGGAAAATTCACACATGGTGGCAGCCTTCATGTGCCATGAAACAACTAACTGCATTTACAAGCAATGGTCCAAAAATACCCAGAAAAACCATTAGCTGCATATGTTACCAGATGAATTAAAAATGAAATTACATTTAGGTATTGAAGAATGTAATGCAAGTTCAAGATAGCTTCAGGAACTTAAGTACGAGCATAGCCATTGACTTTTTATTCATTCAGTAAATATTCAACTCACGTCTTAAGAACCAGGAAGCATTTTCATCCAATAAGGAAATTAGAATAATAAGTAAACGCCTATAGATATAAATAAAATGAAGTTTCCATTTACTATTCCTTTTTTTCCTCCGAGTAACAAAATCCATTAACATCTTATCCTTCTAGTTTTCGTAGATAATTTCAAAAAAAAAAAAAAAAAAAAAAGGGTAAAGGGGCAGAACAAAATACGATTAGTATTAGCTCAAAAAAATTATCACAAGGAACAGGCAATAGTAACCAGATACATTATGAGAAACTTCCACAGCTTGATCAGACTTACCAAAGAGTTTCCAGAAACAATGTTGAATTTTTTACCAAAATGTCCTCAACAGAACATTGTTTTTACAGAATTTGAACATATAGCATTAAGAATAATTACTCAAGGAATTTTTTAAAAACAAAGCTTTTAAAATATGCATGGTTCAAAGGTTGATGAATTCCACATAATACATACCATGACTATATCTTGAGGATCCACCTGCCAAAAAGAGAGCAAAATGTCATTCAAAACCGCAAAATCACCTTGTGCATGTGAGCACATGTGTGTGAAGATAAATATAGATATACAAATAGTTTAAAGCACAAAAATAAGCAATACAATCAAAGTACATACAATATTTGAAACAGTTAATGTCCACGAAGAATTTCAGACAATCAAAAAGTCACCTGAAGGTCAGTGCAAAGGAGAGTGATGCCATCGGCTAGAATCATATCAACATATGGATCTGCAATAAATTATTACACTTAATTGTTTTATTAAACAGAAAATCTGCAAGATATAAAGATTTACACCCAGAAAAGTAAAATTTGAGAAGCTGTGTATTCAACATTCAGCAATATCAAATACCCCTTGTCAATTTAGTTACTTTTCATAATGAGTTCATGCATTATTAACAGTTTCACAGTATGACTAAAATCCAGCATCCTGTGACTAAAATCCAGTATACCCACAAACATACATAATCCATACTAAAAGGAAATGAAGGTTGTCTCACTGCTTTTTTCCAATTCTTACTCACAAGCCCTTGAGCAACATTCAAGAGACAAGGTTCATATTCACCAGTGCCGGTGCAAAACTAAACCATTAAATAACCATCTCATAGAATGAATTATATAAGAAAGAAGAGCTCTTAAACAAAAGTATGACAAACTAAAATATCAAGATCATTATCCTTCCACTTACACATAGCAAAAAGAACAAATACAGACTATGAATCAATACAACACATGATAGACAAATCAATAGCACAAAGGCAGAAAATGAACACAGTCATGTTAGTCTCCTTACAGAAAAAGTTTGAGCAAAGAAATTGTACCATATTCATTTTGACAAAAGTCAATACATTAACAAGACTAAAGTTAAACCGGAGATGATAATTTTGATAAACAATAAGACCACACTCATAAATTTGATTTCCATTTCAGTCATTGAAGTTTCGAAGACAGGTGCAAGAAAAAGATGTGCAACAATGTCTAAGCAGTAAGAAACAATAAGAGGAAATTTAAACTTTGCCTTTATATCGGTTGTAAAGCTCCTCTAAATGTCTAGAATCGGTAAACGTTTTAATCTGTGGCTGGCTGTAGAATACATCAAATGCTCCTTCAAGATGCCAGTCACTGGCTTTTAAAGCCTGGAGGGCTATTTTTTCACTGCAAAAAAATTAAAAGATAAAAAATAAAAATATAATTATTTTTTCCTGAGAAGGGCTAGCAAAATAAAGTAAATCAATAACTAAGTGGCAAGAAAGCTGAACACGGTTTATTAAGTCCAGCAACTCTACATGTATTACAACTTATGCGTTCCAAAAAAACAAAGTGTAATGCTGAGCACTAAGCCATAGTGCAATTCAGACCAATCAAAACACAATAACACACTGGAATTAAACCCCTATTGTTAACATGGAAAACTAGGTCATCATTTTAAATATGTCTACTTCAAAAAACTGAACATAATAATTCATCTTCACCCAACTTCTTTACGCAAGTTGTACATAATGAAGTCCTTCATTTTAAAAAGTCTACTTGGTTAGCCTTAAATGTACAATATGCTTAGAAACCCGTTCCTTATCACAGTTTGCATAGGGAAAAAACAAGCCCACTTTAATGAACCCAAAAAATTGTACAAGGATGTCTTAGGATCATGGAAAACAGAATATATACATCTGATTATAGCATTTAACTTAACTCCTCCTCACTTATATTACAACGTAAAGGATGTGTCACCTGAGCCAACCATAGGTAAAAATCTCCTAGTAGCCGTTTAAACTATATATCTAGATCATACATGCTGTTTCGTGCTTTTATCACTACTGAATAAAAGAAGCACCCCAAAAATGCCATCTCAATGCTCCTTTTTATCACACTAGTTCTGATTCCCAGACTCTTTGTAATAAAGTCATTTTCTTTTCCTTTCTTCGAGGGCACCTTGCATTCTTCTCATTAAACAAAAACACATATGAAGTTCCAGAAGTTTATCCAACACCTGTTCAAGTTACCAAAACCCAAAAGATGGCTCCGAACTCGAAACTGAGAATACAGAAAGGTCAAATATGATTATCAGGTTACCTTGCTCCAGTTATTGTCATAAACTGCTGGACTTTATCACGGTGACTCCGACCTAACTTGTGCTGTCAAAAAGAAGGGACAAACAAATTACAGACAATTGACACTAAAATATTGAAAGTAGCACAGAGCATAAATTTACTTAAAGGAAAAACATGCATATTATATATGAAAACACACAATCACACTAGCAGTTCAAGCTCCTGTGTGGTTCACTCTTCACAGTTCTTGCAGACGCATATAAAATGAACATAGAAAAAGATAAAACAAAAAAACAAAAATAAAAAAGCAAACTTCCTTTCATCTTGATATTAAAAACTGCTTCTTATAGGGCAAATAAAATATCTGGGACAGATACTTCCCCAATGGTTTACTTACTTTAAAAGAGTAATAATAAAACTAGCTTCACCTTACCAGAGGGACTTGTTCAAAATTATAAAATAACAAAAAAAAATTAATAATAATAATAACTTCACTCCCATTCCTATCTAATTTTTCATTTTTCTTGACTACACAACACAGTGATCAACACACAAGAAATACCACCAACAAATAACGCCAGCAATTGAACACACACACGCACACACACACACACATATATACATATATATATCCTCCAAAAATAATAACTTTGTTATAAAGATTAGGGGGAAAAAAAAATTGGTCAAAATTTACTAAAATAGCTCAAAACCAAGAGTATAACACGGATTATGAAAATTTCAGATTAAAGAAACAGTAAGAAATTGGGGAAAAAAAAAAAACAATTGAAGAACTACAAAGTCGGAGAATTTTGAAGAAATGAAATTGAAAATCAAAGAGGGACAAGAAAAGGTGCTCACCATGTTGGAGATAGTGGAGGTGTATTTTCTTTTATTTATTTTTTTCTATTTCGTTTTCTGTTGCTGGGCGATACAGATTGCAGAGCGGGAGAGAGAAGAAAGCTAGGGTTTGCTCAGCTTGGTTTTCTCTAAATCTCTCGCTGGCTCTCTCTCTCTCTCTTC